>NW_023276807.1:0-330349 GCF_003668045.3 Cricetulus griseus
TGAACCATCCGCGGGACCTCCCCAAATTATATTTTTAATTATTAGATATATATGGGAAAGTGAAGTAGGCACCAGGCAAGTACTGTTAGTTGACACCTACACGCCACACCACAAACAAAAGCTTTGCTCGCCTTCGTTGGTCACCCACACTCAGATTCACTTCAATTTGGTTCCGCTGAACTCAGTCCCGCCCCTCCAAGTCCCGCCCAGCACTCCCTGAAGGCCCCACCCTTTACGCTACTTCCTGTTTTCGGATTTCCGGGATGGCCCTCTGGTTCCAACCATCGTTCGCTCAGCCCCGCCCTTAGGTACCCGCCCACCTCCCTCGACACGCCCCCTTACGTCACGTCCGCCCTCTGCATCGCCCTCTCGCTCCCGCCTTCGCTCGCTTCCGGTAGTCGCCGTTTGCCGCTGCTGCCGCTGCTGCTCCTGCTGCTGCTGAGGTTGCGGGCGGAGGCCGGAGGACCGGGCGGCGGCGGCGGCGGCGGCGGCGGCGTGCAGCGGACCAACCGAGCGAGAGCCGGCGAGTTGAGAGCCCAGCGCGCTCTTCCGCCCTCTCGAAGAGCCAGAGCCTCCCGGGTCCCCCCCGCCGCCGCCGCCGCCGCCGCCGCACAAAGCCGCGAGCCCGCGCCTGAGCCATGTCCGCGTCTGCAGGCGGCGGCCACCAGCCCAGCCAGAGCCGCGCCATCCCCACGCGCACCGTGGCCATCAGCGACGCCGCGCAGCTACCTCAGGACTACTGCACCACGCCCGGGGGGACGCTGTTCTCCACCACGCCGGGAGGTGAGCCGTCCGGGCCTGCCCGCCAGCCATCGCCGCTGGCGCGTGGCACCGTATACTCGAGCTACAGCTTCCTCTCCTTTCCTGGGGCCGTCCGCCGCTCGGGCTGTGTGCCGCAGAGCGTGCACTCTGCGAAGCGGGGCTCGTTTCTGGGGCTGCCCTACGGATTTTGAGGGAGGGAAAACGAGCTGGGTGATCCGGCGCGGAACGGTACGACGACTTATCTGGCCGTGCTTAGAGCCCCGGGACGTGTCTGGCATGCACTTTGCTTGCCTCGCTCGCTGTTATCTTTCTTTGACAGCATTGTTTACTTTGCTGGAGGAACCATCACAGGTTGGGGGAGCCCCAGACTGGGAGAAAACCGGGGGGTAAAATGCCTCCTGTGGTAGCCCCGAAGATGTTGGCTCTGTCAGCTTTCAGCCCAGGGCTTTTGGGGAGCGGCTTTGAGACTGTGGAAGGGTGATTTGTCAAACAGCACACACTAGTCGGGTTATGTTGCTTGATCCTAGGGAAGGGGCTTGTAGAAAGAGGAGGTGCAAAAGGAGGTTCCTGGGTTGCTTTCCATAAGATGGCCCGGAACTGTTTACAAGCGCAACACTAGAGAAGAGGTGAAACATGTTGAATTGGTCACGGGAGAAGGAAGCGCAAAGGTTGTTTGTCCGCTTTCTGGGCTGTTCTCTGGAGGGAGGAGCTTGGAAAGGGATCTTCCGGGTCCTAATGAAGGGAACTGGCCTTCCTTTTCTTCTAATCTCAGAACTTTGCCTTCTTTTGGTGACCCAGGGGGTTGGCTTTGGTTAGTGGGTGAAGATTTGGTTGGCAGCCCTGCAGTTCTATGGAGTTCGTAGTCTTGACCATGGGGCAGGGCTCCTAATTTCTCTTCAACCAATCACTTGCAATTGGGCCTGGCCCTCCTGTAATCTTGTGCAATAGGAAGAAGGCACAGAATAAAGAACCGCCTTGCCAACACCAAGAAATAGCAATCCAGAGGCTGTGTGTGGTAGTTTGGGGCTGTTGTCCCATTACTCCGGGAAGAAGAGGAAGGAGAATTGCAATTTAAAGTCAGCCCCAGCTACATAATGAGTTCCAGGACAGCCTATGCTACAGTGTCAGACAACCAACAAGGAAGGGGGAAGGAAAGCAAACAAATCTAGGAGAAAAGCTGGCAGAGGATCCAGCCAGGCCAGTCTAGAGAAAGGAATGAATGCCCTGAAAGACCTTCAAAATGACCCAGGCAAAGGAAGGCATGCCTTATGGATAGACAGGTTTTAGAAGCTTATAAGTCCACTGTAGAACAGTGCAGATCCTGGTGAAGTGGTAGTGGCTTAAGTTGCTCAAGAAGCCTTTTTGATTTGGTCTGTTTAAGACCAGCAGGTTTAGCCGGTGTTGGTGGCGCATGCCTTTAATCCCAGCACTCCAGAGGCAGAGGCAGGCGGATCTCTGTGAGTTCGAGACCAGCCTGGTCTACAAAGAGCTAGTTCCAGAACAGCCTCCAAAGCCACAGAGAAACCCTTTCTTGAAAAACCAACCAACCAACCAAAAAAAGACCAGCAGGTTTTAGTCTTTCTTTTCTTTTTGTGTATGGGGGGTGTGTGGCTACCTTATACCTCTTTATGTAATCCAGGCTGGCCTCAAACCCATGATGTTCTTGCCTTAGCCTCCTGAGGGCTGGGATGTGTGTGTCCCTCCATACCTGGTGGAACCAAAAATCAGGAAAGATCTTAGTCAGCCCCAGATGGAATTGTCTTATTTTGAACTGATAGCTTTTAAGAAACAGAGATTAGTGGCCAGCAACACTTGGCAGACAGAGGCAGGTTGATCTCTGTGAGTTCAAAGCTAGCCCATTTTTATACTACTTTCCCAGGACAGCCAAGGCTGCTTAGTGAGACCCTGTTTCAAAACAAACAACAACAAAATATTTCCAAGGTAGTGGAGAGAGATCTGTTATTTACTCCAGATGGTATTGGTCAGTAAAATGCCCATGTTCCCAGCACATGCCACAGTAACAGGTGTACTTAGCTCTAATTTACTTGGGGAGGAACCATACTTCTAGCTCTGTGTTAATCTTGCTCTCCCGAGGGAGGATCCAGAGAGGGAAAACCCTGTGGTCATATTTCAAACACCTCACTGCTGTTCTTTCAAAAAAAAGAAAAGGCACATAGTCTTTAAGCCTTGCTTTAAAAGATAGAAGTTGTCTCAAAGCTTGGATTAGTTCTAAAATGCTTGGGAAGGTCGGCTGGAAATATTCATTCATTTGCTCTTCCATGACAGTGTCATCACTCAGCCTGCATCTACAGAGCTTCTGCACATAGTTGTTTGTTTGGAGTTGGGGTCTTACTGTGTATCCCCAGCTGGCCTGCAGTTCACAGAGATGTGCCTGCCTCTGTCTCACAAGTAGTGGCATTAAAGGCCGCTATGCCTAGCAGTCTTGGGATCTTGATGCAGCAGAGCTGCTTTCTGTTTGTAAGAAGATAGCATTTGTAGGGATTAGAGCTGAGCTGAGCCTTTTTTTTTTTTTTGAGACAGGGTCTCATTGTATAACCCTGCCTGGTAGACCAGGCCAGTCTCAAACAACAATCCATCTACCTCTGCCTCTCTAATGCTGAGATTAAGAGTATGAGCCACTATGCCTGGCTAAGCAGTCTTTTTTCTTTTTCGAGACGGGGTTTCTCTGTATTGCTTTGGAACCTGTCCTGGATCTCGATCGGTAGACCAGGCAGACTTTGAACTCACAGAGATCCGCCTGCCTCTGCCTTCCGAATGCTGGGATTAAAGGCGTGTGCCACCATTGTCCAGCTGGAATGATTGTAAGGTGCTCTTTATTGGGGCTAGAGAGAGGGTTCAGAGTGTGCCTGCACATTTTGCAGAGGACTTGAGTTCAGTTCCCAGCTCCCACACTGGGACACTTGTAACTCCAGCTTCAGGAGAACTCATGCTCCCATCTGGCCTTCACTGGCATTTGCACACATACCATATCCTACAGACACATACTCATTTAAAAAAAAAAAAAAAAAAAAAAAGGACATTATTATTGGTGTGTGTGTGTTGGCTTACCAGTGAAGATCAGAGAGCAACTTTTTTGTTTTGTTTTTCGAGACAGGGTTTCTCTGTGTGACAGCCCTAGCTGTCCTAGAACTGACTCTGTAAACCAGGATGGCCTTGAACTCACAGAGATCCACCTGCCTCTGCCTCCTGAGTGCTGGAATTAAAGGCATGTGCCACCCCCTGGCTAACTGAAGGGTTTCTTAAAACTCCCCTCTGTGGTTTGGAAATGAGAACCCAGCTAAAAGCACACTTGCTGTGACATCTTGAGTTGCTTTTGCTGGTGTGAGGGGACTCTGCTCATTACTCAGGGACAGGAAAGCTTGTTTCATTTTCTCCTGTCTGCCCATGGAGCTATTGGTGGACATTACTTCTTCCAGTACAAGCTGTTGCTGCCTTTATGGAAGGTAAGCTTGCTCCAATAACTGAGCTTTCTTGTATACTAGTCCTGTTAGCTGAGGACCCTAATGTGTTCACTTTAGAATCAAATGGCCCTGAGACCCAAAGAAATTAACTGGTTAGTTAGTATTGTACAGCCAATTCATGTCAGTGGATAGGCTTAGTAGTAGTCTCATCACTCAGTAGTCTTACCGCTCACTACCCAGTCTTCCTCCACCATCTTAGATACTTACTGTCCAGGGAAAGGAAGTTGGCAGACCTTTCAAGACATTTCTGCCTTTGGAATGTTAGCTTGTAATGTCTTTCTCTTTAGTTTTTTCCTGAGACAAATGCTCTGGGGTCAGCAGAAGTATAGTGACCTATTTTAGCCTTCTTCTCCTCAGTCACATTCTCAGTTACGGAAAAGAAGAGTGCACACAGGAGCAGCAGAGGGCCACTAATCACTGTGGCCTGAAATCCTGTGTTGTGTCTCTTTTCCCTGCCAGCTGGCTCCTTCTTTGCTGCTGTTGGTTTCCTAGGGCAGAGTTAACCTGCAGGCCATTGGGAGAATCTAGAAATAAATGAGAAGGCCTGAAAGGGGGGAAATAATTCCCTTTAGACTAAAGTGAGCTGTATCAAAATTCTTTTTCATCAGGTCCTTTCTTGAAGGAAACAGCTGTGCTCTGTAGCTTCAGGGGTGGTTTGGTTTCTTAGTGAGTTTAGCCTGTTTATTCTGAGCCAACAAAATGTCTTTCTTTAACTTTATTCCATACTTTATTCCACACTGTTTCTCGTGTGTGCCTCTGTGGACCCATGTAGAGACCAGAGGAAACCTTTGCTTGCTTACTCTCCGGGTCTGTCACTGAGTCTGGGTTTGCTGAATCTAGAGATTTGGCTAAGCTAAGGCTAACTAGCCAGCCAGTCCCCCCCCCCCCCCAACACACACATGCACGCACGCACGCTTGCCCTGGGAATACAAGGGGAATACAAGGCCACCCAGAACCAACCACATTCTTTCCATGGATGCCAGGGACTGAACTGAGATCCTCACGTTTATATACCACTTACTCACTGAGCCGGCCCGTTAACTTCAGTTCTTAGCCACAGCACTTCATTATTATAGGTGAGAGATTCACTTCACACACTTGCCTTGTTATGCCAGGAAAATGGCAACTGCTTGCCTCAATATTATAGACTGCCATGGGATGGCATTCTGCCAGGGTGTCTGTTCTTCAGCTTTTGTGCTGGATTTGGAGGGACTGACTGGCTTTGCAAGCCTGATAAATGCTGAGGACGTTTCTAGTCGAGGCAGCACTGGGAGAGAGGATCAGGTCAGTTGGGGGGTGACGGAGAAGGTAGCGCTGCTGATGCTGCTGTTCCTGGTGCAGCGCTGCCTTCTACCCACCATCCCTCAGAGGGAATAGGGAAACTGACACCTGCACCCAAAGTCATTCAGCACAACCTTTCCAGGCCTAGCATCGTAAAGGCAGTACCGAGGGATTTTTGTATGGTTGTGGATTATGTAGGCTTAGTACTTTGTATATGTAAAGGCTTTTGGTTGACACAGGACAGTTATGTGTGGGAAGCTGCTCCATCTGGTGAACAGGACGGGGAGGGGCCTGGGCCCTTGGTAAGTTAGTTGCAGGGCTTCCTAACTCCAAGTCTTTAGGGTGAGGAAATGCTTGTGGGGATTTTTTTTGACTGTATTTATAGGACCTAAGCTCTGTTGAGACTTGTAGGTAAGACCTAGGCTGCCATTTTCAAATCTGTCAGATTTTGTGTGTGTGTGTGTGTGTGTGTGTGTGTGGTGTGTGTGTGTGTGTGTGTGTGTGTGTGTGTGTGGCGGGCGCGCTCTTGCTTGCTTGCTTGTATTTTGTTTGTTTTTGAGATGGGGTCTTGCTTTGTAGCCCTGGCTGGCCTGGAACTTACTAAGTATACCAGGCTAGCCTCAAACTCAGAGTGATCTGCCTGCCTCTACCTCCTGTGTGCAGCCATACCTGACCTTACTTGGTTTTTTGAAGCCCCTTAAAAACCCATATTCTTTACTTGGGGTCTGAGGTTGGCAGCTCACAAACACTGAAGCAAAGGCCTAGTTTGTCAGCCGCCAATGGCTGTTTATCCTGAGTGTTCCTAGTTTGGTTTTGCGTGTATGTGTGTATACATGCATCCTTGTTTTGTTTGTTTTTTGATGTGCTCTGCCTTAGTTTTGGAGAAAGGACTTCTCACTGAATGGAACTCGCTGATTGATTGGCTAACTTAGCTTTTGTTTTGTTTTTTGTTGTTGTTGTTTGTTTTGTTTTGTGTTTTGGTTTTTCAAGACAGGGTTTCTCTGTATAGCTTTGGAGCCTGTCCTGGCACTCGCTCTGGAGACCAGGCTGGCCTCGAACTCACAGAGATCCGCCTGCCTCTGCCTCTCGTAGACCAGGCTGACTTTGAACTTTCTTTCTCCCTTGACTCAGCCACTAAAGTAGTTGGGATTTCAGATCTTTGCCACCAGCCCATGTCAAGAGCCTCGTTTTAAAGACCACCTCATCTGGTTCCTAGGTCATAGCTTCAAACCAAAAGCCCAGACATCTTTGCATGTTTCCATTTCAATAAACGATTGTGTAATGGCATATGTCATGACAAATAGAATCTGTTCATTTCACTGGGTAGTTTGAGAAGGTAAAAATTTCAACAAGCAAAGATAAACCAGGAAGTAACAATTCTGGTCGTGTGACTTGCTTTTATTTACACATGAAGGTCTCCATCTTTGTCTGGATGTGCGTTTGGTTTTCTTGACCAGGTCTCCTGGGTATGGCCTTCAGTGTGGTGGTGTGTGTCACTCTGATCTTTGGGAGAAAGCAGACAGTCTTCATCATGAAGTAAAATCTTAGCTGTGGGTTCTTACAGGTGCCTTTTACTAGAAGATGAGGAAATTCACCAGGAATTCTATTCCTAGTTTGCTGGATATAATTGTCATGAAAAAATGTTCGGGGTCTTTTGGAGGGTGTGGCCTGGGGGATCAAGCTCAAAGCCTCTGCCATTTGAGTGACCCTCTTAAATCCAGGTTTTAGAGACTCCTTTTGTTCTTTTGGATGTATTCCATAGCTAGGTGGTGGTGTGCACACCTTTATACCCAGCACTTGAGAGACAGAGGCAGGCAGAACTCTGTGAGTTTGAGGCCAGCCTGGTCTACAAAGAATTAAGGACAGCCAGGACTGTTACACAGAGAAACCCTGTCTCAAACAACAACATCAACAAAAACAAAACAAAAAAGATCTATTCCGTTAATTGACTTTTCAGGTGTCAAGTCAACCTCACACTCTTTGGTTAAATCTCCCTTGGTTCTAGTAATCCTCTTTAGATGTTGTTGAATTTGGTTTGTTGGTTTTGGTTGAGGACTTTTGTATACTTATGAAGGACATTAGTCTATTTTTCTTGTGTCTTCTTTGCCAGATTTTGGAATTAAGGTAATAACATCTCCTTCAATTTTAATTCCTTTGGAAATGTCTTTGTGTTTATAGTGGGCATGCTGACTGTATATTAGGATAGATGTCGCTCTGTGGATTCAGAGCAGGAGTGTGGCAGGCTCCACTGTGCTTTAAGAGCTCTTAGGTCTTCTGTTAATTCAGCATTGACATGAAGTGGTTTTTGTGTCTGGTGGATTTTTTTTTTTTGTCTTTTGAGACAGGGTTTTTCTGTGTAGCTTTGTACACCAGGCTGGCCTCAAACTCACAGAAATCTGCCTGCCTCCGGAGTGCTGGACTTAAAGGCGTGTCTGGTGGATTTTGAGGCAGAGTCTCAATTATGTCCCTAGCTGGTCTGAAACTCACAAAGATACACCTGCTTCTGCCTACTTAAGTTTTTGTGCCACCATCAACCATGCCTGACTCCTAAAACTTTTAAAATAAGCAGCAACTAACAGTAGCATAGGTGGGTATATCCATACTCCTCATTGTGAGGAAAAATGAAGGTGGTAATGTACAGACCGTTTTTTAGAAGTGGCTAAAAGAAGTGTACTTGAGAAGGAAATAGTTGGATTGGAAGCCTAAGTTGAATTTATGTTTTCCCCACACCACTAGCAATGATGGATAGTAATCATTAGCATTACCGAGACTTGACAACCTAGGACATGAGATTCAATCCAGAGACTTGATCCAGGATGCAGCCAGCAGCCTGGGAGACCCAACCTGCACTATCTTCTGGGTATTTCTGTGGAGAAGGTCTATTTCCAGGTGAATGTTCAAATCCAGACGGTAGTGGAGATGCTTCATTTTGACTCAGATTTCCAGAAACTCACTAGGTGGAGTTGGTTGGATTACAGGTCATGACACCATTTTGGAATTGCTATTAGCTGGTTTTGTTTTTTCTTTTTAATTTGAGACAAGGTCTCTTGTAGCCTAGTCTGGCCAGAACTAACTAGCTTTTGATGATCTTGAATTTAAGATCCTGCCTCTACTTCCTGAGTGCTGGGATTACAGGCATGTACTACCATGCCCTGTTTATGTTTGTGCAGCAATTGCACCAAGGCTTTGTGCATGCTAGGCAAGCATTCTACCAACTGAGTTACATCCCCAGCCCCCTGTCATTAGCATTAGAGAACACCTGATTCAGCTCATTATGCAACCCAGGCTGCCAGATTTGCTTGAGTTAATTGTTGTCCCTGTCACCTGTATCACATTGATTTCTTTATCTGTAAAGAGGGCTTCTGTCAGCTGCTCTTCAAGGTCTCCCCAACAATGGATCTTCCTAGTAGGACACAGCCATTCCCCTCTTGCCGTGTAGTGATCAGATGGGGTCCATCCTTGAGTGCTTGGATTTGGTAACCTTTGTTCCCAGTTAGTGGGCATGATGGGTTTACAGGATTTGGTAGACCATCCACACAAAACAACTTCAGAGGTTTCCATTTGCCACAACACTTATGATAGAAGGCCTCAAACTCCAGTTGTGCCTTTAGTTGTCATAAAAACAGACTCATTTTTTTGTTTTATTAGTGCTTCAGGGATTTAGTGGCTAAGCAAAGTAAATGTGGTTTGGCCACCATCAGTCTCCTGGGGGGCCTCTGGCTTAGGCAGCTTTTAGTTTTCTTTGGATTATCAGCCACAGAACTTTTTAACAGTCTATTCATCAAGGGCCTCCATGAAGAACAAATGTTGTTAAAACTTTTTTTCCCTGGGCTCTGGTGCAGGCAGGCAGACTTTCTCAAGCTCAGGGGATAAACTCTATATAATCCTTCACATGTTTCTGCATCTTCTTTCTGTGTTATTAAGGGGTGGGGGGAGGCCCAGCCTTCTTGAGTGCATTAAAGTCACTGGCTGCTAGATATCTTGTTTCTGATTTCTTGATCACTCTTACAGCTAGAGATATGTTAGGGCTGGAGAGAGGGGCCAGTGGTTCAGAACATGTACTGCTCTTGCAGAGGAATGGAATTTTGTTCCCAGCTCCCACATCAGGCTTCCTATGATTCCAGCTCCAAAAGATCAACACCCTCTGGTCTCCTTGGGTACATGCACTCTTATAAACATACCTGTACACAAATATCCATAATTAAAGACTAAAAATCGTTTTTTTAAATTTTTTATTTTTCGTTTTTTGGGACAGGGTTTCTCCATGTAACAGCTCTGGCTGCCTTGGAACTAACTTTGTAGACCAGGCTGACCTTGAACTCACAGAGATCCACCTACCTCTGCTGGGATTAAAGGTGCCATCACCACTGGGCTAAAAATAAATTTTAGAAAGAATTCCCATAGATTACCAAGGTTTTGCCAAGTGCTGTTCGGTGGTGGTTAGTGGTTTTTGTCTTTGTTTTGTTTTGTTTGTTTGTTTGTTTTGTTTTGTTTTTGTTTTTTTGTTTCATGATAGTCTGTGTGGTCCTGGCTGACCTGAAATTCACAAATTCACTTTGTAGACCAGGTGCTGGGATTAAAGGCATGTGCCATCAAACTCAGCCTGTTTCTTTTTTTTAACTGTATTACTGGTAACTGTATGGACGTCAGAGGATAGCTTTTAGAAGTTACTTCTACTGTGGGACCCAGGGATTGGACTCTGGGCTTCATGTTTGTG
Organism: Cricetulus griseus; assembly: GCF_003668045.3. Lineage (NCBI taxonomy): Eukaryota > Metazoa > Chordata > Mammalia > Rodentia > Cricetidae > Cricetulus > Cricetulus griseus. The sequence goes on from NW_023276807.1 coordinate 10,243, forward strand.
CACCAAGTGCTTTTACCCACTGAGCCATCTTGTTGGCTCTTGTTTCTTTTTATTTATTTTTAGCTAAGTTATTTATTTTGGTTTTTCAAGACAGGGTTTCTCTGCGTAACAGCCCTGACTATTCTGGAACTCACTCCTTAGGCCAGACTGGCCTTGAACTCAGAGATCCACCTGCCTCTGCCTCTCCAAGCACTGGGACTAAAGATGAGAGCCACGATGGCCCCAGCTCTTTCTTTTTAAATTCAATTCGTCTACCTGCTTTCCTAGTGCTGGAACTGTATGAACTCTGAGCACTCCCTCAAGTACTCTTGACTTCACCATCTAACCACTCGTTGGTTTGAAGGACCCCTTTCTCGTGGTCTCTGCTGCCCTAGTTAGTCCTCTTCTATGTAGATATGGAACACAAGCACCTTTTTCTCTGTGTTTCTGTTCAGACTGAGAGCCTTGCATAAACTAATCAAGTACTTTATGCCCAGTTAATCTGTAGTCCCTACACTGAATTCCTAAAGGTGGTAGGCAGATTGCTGTGATAGGATGGGGGCTGTTTCCCCCACACACAATTAAAAAAGTGTCTATAAGTTCATGTGTGTCAAAGACATGAAGTATCTTAAGTTTTAATAGATTGTCTTTGATTCTTTACCGTAAACACAAACATCCATTTAGGAATTAAGAATTTTTTCCTGGTAATTAACATTTTTCTTTGAATAGTTTGGTTCTTTGGAATGGTCAGGTGCTTGTTAATCACTAACATGCTGGTTGCTATTGCTAATTTTGTGTGTTCCATGTGGGATGTAACTAGCAAATAGTAATTTTCTATTTCTTCTTTCTTTTCTTTCTTTTTTTTCCATTTCCCTGTGCAGTTCTGGCTGTCCTGGAACTCACTCTGTAGACCAGTCTGGACTCAGACTCACAGAGATCTGCCTGCCTCTGCCTCCCAAGTGCTAGGACTAAAGGTGTGTGCTACCACTGCCCAGCCCAAATAAGTAAATTCTTTAACTTGCAGTGACTCAAAATTCAATAAATTGGTCTGGAAAGGTAATAATTTGATCAATAGGTACAACTGAATAAAATTGATCAAAAGTCAAAACTTGTGCTTTGGGAACTACAAAATGTTGAGTGGCCATTAAAGTAGTACAGTAGGTGAAGGGTCTTAGTGCCAAGCTTGAGTTTGATCCCCAGGATCCATCCATGTGGTGGAAGGAGAGAACGGACTTCTTCAAGTTGTCCTCTGACCTCCACATGCACTCCATAGCATGTGTGTTCTCAAACATGCACACACACTGAGTAAATCAAACATTTTAAAAGTCAGTTGAGGGGCTGGAGAGATGGCTCAGAGGTTAAGGGCACTGACTGCTCTTCCGGAGGTGCTGAGTTCAATTCCCAGCAACCACAGGGTGGCTCACAACCAACTGTAGTGGGATCTTATGCCCTCTTCTAGCATAAAGGTGTATGTGCAGATAGAGCATGCATATACATAAAGTAAATGAATAAATCTTTTTAAAAAACTATGTTGAGCCGGGCGTTGGTGGCGCACGCCTTTAATCCCAGCACTCGGGAGGCAGAGGCAGGCGAATCTCTGTGAGTTCGAGACCAGCCTGGTCTACAAGAGCGAGTGACAGGATAGGCTCCAAAGCTACACAGAGAAACCCTGTCTCGAAAAACCAAAAAAAAAAAAAAAAAAACTAATGTTGAAAGAAATTCAGAAGGCACTTGTTGATTAAGAGATGATGCACACAGTAAGGGCAATCAGAATCCAAGCTTGCATCTTTGGGAGCAGCCTTGAAATTCATGTAGAACTCTAAGGGACCTGAAGTAGCCACACAGATATTGAAAATGAACTTGGGGGCCTTTCATCTCCTGGTTTCAAAATGTGTGGTTTGCATTTGTATGTGGATCGGTGGGAAGAAGTAATTGAGAAGCCAGAAGTAATGTGCCTTCTCAGTACACTGCCCCCATCTTCAGTAGAGATGCCATAGCCATTCAAATTGAACCTCTTTTCAGCAGACAGTGCCTATACAACTGGCTGTCCACGCACGCACGAACGCACGCATACAATTTGGATCCACAGTTCACAGAGTTCCTAGAGAAAAATAGGCAACAGAACTCATAACCTTGGATTAATTAAATAATTTCTTAGATTTGACATCAAAAACACAAGCAGTAACAACAAACTTATATTGGATCTCATCGAAGTTAAACAGTAGGCCTGAAGTGGTGGCACATATGAGCCCAGCATTTAGCACCTGATTTTGTGTGTGTGTGTGTGGTTTTTTTTTGGGGGGGGGAGGCTGCTACAAGTTGCAGGTCACCAAGGATTTTAAAAATTTGTTTTCTTGGGCTGGAGAGATGGCTCAGAGGTTAAGAGCACTGACTGTTCTTCCAGAGGTCCTGAGTTCAATTCCCAGCAACCACATGGTGGCTCACAACCATCCGTTATGAGATCTGGTGCCCTCTTCTGATGTGCAGATATACATGGAATCAGAATGTTGTATACATAATAAAAAAATAAAATCTTTTAAAAAAATTGTTTTCTTTTTATGCTTCAAAGAATACATCACTTAACACATGCCCCTGGGTTCGTTCCACAGGACTGGGGGAGGGAGAGAGATAGGAGAAGAAAGAGAACCATCAAGGGAGAAAATATATAAGCAGAAAAAAGATTACAAATTGTGTGTGTGCACCTGCCTCAGGCATACAAGCCTGTGGGTTCAGTCCTCAGCTGTGTGTGTGGGTGTATTGAGGAGGTGATTAAAACATAGTAAAAGGTGATGTATATTGGAAAAGCCAGTAAGCACATGAGCCAGCATAATTAGCCATCAGGGAATGCAAAGTAGGTCAATACAGGGGGAAATCACTTGATAGCAGCTAGGATGGCTAGCATGAAAGAGACTTAGCAGTGTAAACTGCATTGTGTGAAATCAGAGCCTTCACCCTGCTGACAGGAGTGTGAAGTCTCAGCAGTTCCTCAGACAGCATGTGACTTAGCCATTCTATATTGGGACGTGCTCCAGCGAATGACTGTCCACCCTGTACATTGATATCTAGATCTTAAATCAGTGTCATTCGTAATAGCCACAGCCACCTGTCTGTGAGATTAACAAATGTGATGTGCACATTACTGGCATCTCCCCTGATCATGGGGGTGGATTTCAAAACATCCTTCAGGTGCTTGGGACTACAGGCAGCATTAAACTATGGCAGCTGATTACCCCGGTGAGTCCCTGTGATGATCTATGTTTGCAAGTTAGGCACAGCAAGAGATTAGTAGTAACTGATGATAAAATAATTGAAACTATGCTGTTGTAATGAAAGTTATTTGAAACTTAAGAAATCTTTGGAATTCTCCGTAAAACTCCAGAAAAGGGAGGACTACTGTCCTGTAATTTATAAATTTAATTATAACAGCTCATTAGATTATTGTGTAATGGTAGTTAAAAGACAGGATTTTAATGTACTATCACAAGTTTGATGCTCTCTGCCAAATCTAATGTTCAATCCCTGAGACCCCCATGGTAGGAGAGAAGATTCCTGAAAATTGTCCTTTGACCACCACATTCGTACCATGACACATAAATGCCTGTTCATGTACATACATAATACTATAAGTAAAAGAAACATTTCAGCCGAATGGGGAGTGCTTACCTGTAATCCCAGCATTTAGAAGGCTGAGACAGGAGGATGCCAAGTTCAAGGCCAGCAGGGCTGCATAGGGAGGCTCTGTCTAAAACCAACTATATGGGGCCTGGAGAGATGGGTCAGCAGTTAAGAACACTTGCTGTTCTTGGAGAGGACCCAGTTCAAAAGTGACTCACCACCACTCATAGGCACATACATTGTGCACATACATACAGGTAGGCAAAACATTTATACACATAAAATAAATACATTTTTAAAACAAGGAAAAGGGGGCTGGAGAGATGGCTCAGAGGTTAAGAGCACTGACTGCTTTTTCAGAGGTCCTGAGTTCAGCAACCACATGGTGGCTCACAACCACCCGTTATGAGATCTGGTGCCCTCTTCTGGTGTGCAGATATACATTGTATACGTAATAAATAAAAATCTTTAAAAAAGTTTAAGGTAGTAGATGTGCTAAATGCCCCAAGGTGATAATTATCTAATGTCCATATGAATTAAAACATTACTATACCCCATACATATGTTAGTCAAAAATAGGGGTGTCAGACAAATGTGTAGAGTTAATCCACTAAAGCTCTCTCCCTTTGTTACAAAAAGCCATTGCGACCCCTTTCAGCCCTTGGCCCCTAATCTACGTTAGCATAATAATGAGCAGATCTTGGGCTTCCAACCAGGTTGGAAGTATCAAGTTGGGATGACTAGAAAAGAATCTGTTATGCACACAGTTCCAGTGTAGAATCTCTGATGCGCACGCAGTTTGATGGGACTAAATGGTGGGGAGCTTGAGTACCGATGAGATGAGAGCTGAGAGCGTGAGGGATTGGCCTCTGATGCCGAGATTAGTGTCCTCCTAAATAGGGATGACTGCGAGCTTGCTTCTCCCACCTGTTTTCTCCTGTCGTTCTACCCCAGCACTAAGAAACCTTCAGGCCATCTGTGGCATTGTGTCCTGGGAACACCTTACAGGAACTTGGAGGAGGAGCACAGGGCCAACCTTAGCACAGTATGTTAGGTGTAGCAGTGTCAGCTGCACAGAGTGTGGCTGAATAGGGTCTGAGGGTTTTGCTCTTATTGCTGTTTTTGTTGTACTCCTAGCTGGCATCAAACGCACCATGTAACCATGCTGGGTGCAGGGATGACAGATACATCTCATGTCAGCGACTCTCAAACTTCATAGTCAAAGTCTTCTATAATCTAGATGCTTTATTGCTCATAATTCAGATGTCTGTCAGAATTATTACTTTAGCTTATTTTTCAAGCAGAGGATGTGAATATTTTACTTCTCCCTATCCTATTTTTGTTGGCGTCTTTTGGTTTACTTTGTTTATTGTTTTGCCTCTGGGGTGCTGGAATTAAAGGCCTGAGCCACTATACTCGGCTTGTTTTGTTGGCTTTTTGAAACAAAGCCTCACTTCCTGTAGCCAGGTTGACCTCATACTGGTGGTAGCAGTTCTCCTGCCTCCCCCTCCCCCCCCCATTCTTCGGATAGATAGTCAATTGCCATTATGAGTAACTCAGTCTTTCTGCGCTACCAGTTTCATTTCCTTGGAGCTACACCCTAGGTGAGATTGGTAAACCCTGTAGAAATGGTGTTTCTAATTTCTGGGAATCCATCCATCCCATTTTCCAAAGTGTTCCCTATGAACTGTACCTTTAACATATCCCTTTTCTTACCCTGGTCAACACTTATCTCTTGTGGTTTTGATAATGGCCATTCTGCCAGGTATAGAGTGATCTCTTCTTGTGGTTTCGCTTCGTGTTTTTCTGAAGATTTGGTGATGTTATGCACCTTTTGTTTTTTAAAGATTTACTTATTTTATGTATATGAGTATTCTATCGGCATGGCAGAAGAGGGCATCGTATTCCACTATAGATGACTGTGAGCCATCATGTGGTTTCTGAACTCAGGACCTCTGGAAGAGCAGCCCATGCTCTTAACCACTGAGCCATCTCTCCAGCCCCCAATGATATGCACCTGTTGGCAACTTGAGTCGGAGGTTGAGGCATGCACTTACTTACTAATTTATTTTTTTTGTGTGTAGTGGAGAGCCTTGAGGTAGGGTCTCATGATGTAGTCCAGGCTGACTTAGCAGTCCCCGCTCAGGCTCAAGTCAAAGGTTATAAACACTGATTATAAGACAACTTGTAAGCAGCAGGTTTTCCCGAGTCTGCCAGGTAACATACTCAGCTGACTCTGACTGGAAGTGGTGTGTTTGTTTCATTATATTTTATTTATTTTATGTGTGTGTTATGGCACACACATTGGGCATATGGCAAAGGACACCTTTTGGGACTAAAAAGATAGCTTGGTGTTAAGAGCACTGAAGGCTCTTCGAGAGGACCTGGGTTCTGCTCCCAGCACCCGTATGGTGGCTCATAACATCAGTAACTGCAGTTCTAGGGGACCCAGTGCTTCCTGGCCTCTCAGTACATTCAGTACATTCACATACATGCTGGTAAAATAGTCATTTGTCAATTAACAATAATAAATCTTGGGTTTTTGTTTTGTTTTTTGAGACAGGGTTTCTCTGTGTAGCTTTGGAGCCTGTCCTGTAACTTGCTCTGTAGACCAGGCTGGCCTCAAACTCATAGATATTCTCCTGCCTCTGCCTCCCGAGTGCTGGGATTAAAGGTGTGCGCCACCAAGGCCAGGCTCAAATCTTGTTTTATAAAAGAACAAACTTTGGGAGTCACCCGTCTCCTTCCACCATGTGAGACCCTGGATTGAACTCAGATGGCCAGGCTTGGCAGCAAGTGCCTCTATCTGCTAAGCCATCCTTAGGGCCATGTTTAAAGAAATATGGTGTTCTGTCTCTCTGGGGAGGAGGTCAGCCTACAAGCTTCTTTGGGTAGCCTTTAATAGAAGGTGGTTATCTACCTTTTCACATACTTGTTCATTCGATCATTCTTTCATTTAGAAATTTATCTTAGGCTGGGTGGTGGTGGTGCAGAGAAACCCTATCTCAAAAAACAGGAAAAAAAAAAAAGCAATTTATCTTGATGGTGCCTAGAGAGATGAACCAGCAGTTAGGACCATTGGCTCCTCTTCCATAGGACCTGGGTTCAATTCCCAGCACCCACAGAGCAGTCTGTAACTGCAGTTCCAGGGGTTCAGTACCCTTACACAGACATATTTTCAGGCAAAATACTAGTGCACATAAAATAATAAATTTAAAAAGAAAAACCTCTTTGGGAGTTAAGTTGTTGGTCTAGTAGGTAAGGGCTGAGATAAGCTTTAGATCCAAAACCCCAAGCTAGCTTAAATTTCTTTAAGGGAAGGAGAAGGAGAAAGGAAACGAGGTGGAGAGGTTGTTTTGAAAATAAGTAAGACCCAGTTGGCATACAGAGCTTGAAGTCCGTAGACAGGCTCATACATGAGTAGGGGTCCCTACGAGGGGCCGTATTGAGTGATGGGGAAAGAATGGATGAAGGGGAGGGAGGGAAGGTGGCTTCCTAGAAGAACTGGCATTGGAGTTGGGTGTTGAAGAACCAACAGGAGTTTCCAGGGGGGCAGAGCACCTTACCCTCTTCATGGGGAGAGGGTAGGCTCTCCTCTTGGCTGAATTGATGCCTTTAAGGGTTAGGTGGCATTTGAAGGGATGCCAGGTGGTCTTGGCCTATCTGCTGTTCTTCCTACTTGCATCTTGCAGGCAAGAGTTCTCTTCACTCTGAGATACCCCGTGACTTCTGTCTACTCCCAGAGCAGTCATTTGAAGTGCCAGTGCTGTGGCCTCTGAGGAGGACTGAGCCATACAAGTAACCAGCTTCAGTAGTCATTGTGTTGATGCTGCTTTAATTTATTTGAAACTCTTCAACCCTGTGTTTTAGGAACACGAATCATTTATGACCGAAAGTTTCTGTTGGATCGACGCAATTCTCCCATGGCACAGACCCCGCCTTGCCATCTGCCCAATATCCCTGGAGTCACCAGCCCTGGCACCTTAATTGAAGACTCCAAAGTAGAAGTGAACAACTTGAACAACCTGAACAATCACGACAGGAAGCATGCAGTTGGTGAGGGGCTGGGCTCGGGCGTGACACTGGGGTGGACTGTCAGTTTACTGCAGCCTGGCAAAAGTTGCTTCATCAATGCACAGCTGATTGCAGTTGTCAGTCTGTTTCCTCTCCTCCTAAACATCTACTAAAATGCTTTCAGTTTCCACCTAGTTGCTTGGGGAAAAACAAATCGGGATGGGAGCCAGATGTAGTGGTTTATGCCTTCAGTCCCAGCACTCAGGAAGCAGAAACAGGGAGATCTCTGTAAACTGGAGGCCAGCCGGGGCTACCTAAGTAGACCCAGTCTTTTAAAAAAGGATGGTAACCCAAAAGTGAATTAGAACCATGCCTGGAGGAGTCTTTATTTACTAGGGATCGCCCTCACATAGACACAGTTGCACACACATACTGCCCCTGCAACCTCGTTGCATGAACAAGTGTGCACATGCACACATACACCCCAAAGCAGAATCTTAGGCCACCTGTTTCCAGCAACCTCAGGAAATAAACTTGACCAGGTGGCGGCGGCACACACCCTTAAATCCCAGGTGGATCTCTCGGTTTGAGACCAGCCAGGGCTACACAGAGAAACCCTGTCTCAGAGAGGGAGAGGAAGAGAGAAGACTTTGTACTTCATGTTCTCTGCAGCTCCAATTGAAGTTTTTTGTTTTCGTTTTGTTTCGTTGGTTTTTTGAGGTGGAGGATTGGGGAACAAGGTCTTGCTCTTAGCCAAGGCTATAAAGAATTCACCATGAAGCCCAGATTGGCCTCAGACTTGCTGCAGTAGTCTTCCTGCCTCAGCTTCCTTAGTGCCTGAATTATGGGTGTAAGCTGCTGTTCCCACTGCAAGTGTTTGTTCAGAGGCTCCAGAATAGTGCTCACTTGAGTGACCAGGAGCTGCTGTGTGGTTGGTCTGTGGAAAAGCAACTGGAAATATCCCCTTGTACCTTTCCTAGTGTGACCACTCCCCTCTGCACACCTACCCCCATTTGAGATTAGTCAAAACAAAATAAATGGCGGTTTGTTGCTAAGACAGGGTCTTGCTATGTATCCCAGGCTCACCCAAAATTTAAGTATTGAATTTGAGCGATAGTGTTACACTCAGGAGTAAGTGTGTGTATTAGTTTTGCCCTTTGCAGGTAGAAAAAGATGTTGAAAACCACTTTGCCATTTACTTTTGTACTAAACTGCTCATTTCTTTCCCTCTAACCAGGAGATGAGGCTCAGTTTGAAATGGACATCTGATTGCTGCAGAATTGAAGGAGACTGCGTGTGACCTGACTGGGCCAGTAGTAACGCAGTGAACCGAGAAGCAGCAGTTCCCTTTCCCCTCCCTCTGGGTGCCAAATGATGGGAAATGTGCTCCATTTGACCACATCTTCCCCTCTCTCCTGCCCCTGCACAGTTATGGTTAGGATGAAAGCCCTTGGATTACTCTGTTGAACTGATCGATTGACCCATAGAGGAAAGCAGTCCCTACAGCTTCCCTGGTCGTTTCCTAAGAATCTTCCTGCTCCCTTCAGATTCATCCCAAGTCCAGGGACTCCCTAAGAAGCATCTCTCTACCTGTGGTGGCTGGGGAAGAAGGATGTTTGGTGCCCGCTGCTGTGCCTGTACTGACTCTGTCTTCCCTCCCTGCATCCCATCGGTGATTCAGTGCTGGGTGTGGGATCTTTAAACCTTTTGGGGTAATGATAAACAATGAGCTGCTTGCCCTACCCCTGGAGATGCTTGTCCTCAGTACTGGAGCACAGCTCTTGTACCTCCTGCAGCGCCAACTGCATTCCTGGGACACATGGCATCAGTCTCCCTTTTCTCTGGGAAGAAGGCTTCTGTCTTGGGTGTGATTGCTCATCTCCCTGTTCCCTTACCTAATTCATTGGCACGGGTATTTTTTAAGCCCTCTCCTGAAGAGATCCCTGGGTGACCAGTTGGTCTTGGCCTGTCTGCCGTTCTTCCTACCTGCATCTTGCAGGCAAGAGTTCTCTTCACTCTGAGATACCCTGTGACTTTTGTCTACTCCCAGAGCAGTCATTTGAAGTGCAAGTGCTGTGGCCTCCATCTGGTGGGTCTGCCTGAGAATGCCCAACTGTGGCTTCTGAGGAGGACTGAGCCACACAAGTAGCCAGCTTCAGTAGTCATGGTAGACCTTAGCAGGTTGCTATCCTGCAGTTTTATATTTTGACTTTAAAGTTGACTTCCCCCCCCCCACACACACACACACATATCCTCCTTTGAATCTGCTTTGTACTTGGCTGCCGAGAGAAAAGCATGGGCTGAAAAAGTGTGTTCCTCCCCGTTTCCCTGCCCTTCTCATTGTAGTTCATCCTTCCTGCTTCCCTCCTCCTTCCCTTTTCAGGCCTCACTCTCTTTCCTTCTGGTTCTTCCACCAGGCCATTTTCCAAATCTACATCAAAGGTACCTCAACATGTTGGTATCTGATAATACCTGTCTCTTATTAGAGGAGAGACCTTTTATTTTTAAGATGACTACAGACCTATTTTTAGATAAGTTTTCAGTACAATTTTGAACTGCAACTTTTTTAACAAAACATCTTCCAGTATTAGGAAGGTTATTTAAAAAACAAAAAAAGTTCCTAGGCAAGTCTACTGTCCTTTGTCTCTCACTGTTCTTTCTGAGCTCCTTCCTGTGCTCTCAAGTTTGGGGGACTAATGGGTGGTTTGTGAAACTGGATCAGTCTGCCTTGCTATGAGTTGTTGACAAAAACTTCATTCCTTTCCTTTACCTGTTTGCTCTCGTGCTCCTCCTCCCCACCGCACTTTCCTGGGACTGTGGACCGACATGGTGATCCCAGGAGAGAGAGAGACCCCGATAGACAGACTTATGCATCCATCCTCCTAAAGGAAGACAGTACAGCAGCCACTGGTGTCCTGGGAGTTTCTGGTTGTATTGGATGCCTATCTAAGCCCTCTTAGTAAGATTTCAGATCCCATTGGCTGGGAAAGAAAGCTGTTTGTTTTTCCTTTGAACCATGGGAAGACCCTATTTTGTGAAGACTTTAGAAAAAAGAAAGGAAGGACATCTGCAGAACTTGGTTCTGTTTTCTGCTACACAATGTGAATAGCTCGGACTGCAACCCTCTGTGACGGTCGCTGTCTCAGGAATAAGCTGGGTCTCCAATGTTTGGGGATTCTTGGAGTCTCCAAGTTGATAATCAGAAGAGTTTTATTTCTTTGTTAAATGTATCTGTTGTGTTTTTAATTAAACTCCAAATTTCATTTCCTGGAGTCTTGGGAAAACTTAAGTTGTGCTGCCAGTGGCATAAGCAGTTTGCTCAGGACCTCTGTACCCTGGAGCTTCATTCTTCAGGAGCAAGGCTCATGGTTCACACACTGGTGTTGGCACCCTGTGGACTCTTGGCTCCAGCTGCAGTGAGGAGGTGTGAGGGTGCAGAACACCCGCTTCCTCATTGAATGGCTGCTTGCAGCAGAGTGGCCTCCTGGACCCACAACTGGGAAAGGGTGTTGAGTAGAATTGAGAAACTTACTCTTTTCTTGCCATCTTGGGGAGCCTGCATGTGTGCCCCTCCCCCTCAATCAGAAGACATGTCTAGTATTCCTTGAAGTGTCACCTGTTTGGTGCAGGAGTCTTTTAGCCTTATGTCCTCTGCCAGGACCCCTCACTGCTTGATGCAGACCTTATATGAAGGTCACCATTACCCATTCTTTGATCTCCATAAATCATAATTGTAAGATGATTGAACAAGACAAGAAATAAGCTTCCAACACAGAGGGCATCTTTGTGTCATGCTTCATGGGCCATTTTGTAGTAGGCAGGGTTCATAGAGGGTTACCTCTGGGTGTTCAGAGAGTCTCATAGCTGTAGACCTAAGTAGAGGACATAAGCTCCTAATCTGCCAGCCTCCCATCTGAGTACAACAGCTATGTAAATCTTGGTAACTGTGTGTGCCATTTCTATGAAGGATATGCAATCTGCACTTGAGACAGTCCGTCTACATGAGCAAGAACCTCCAGCTCTAGGAGGAGACACACCAGCAGTGACCTTCCTTCTGAGTTCCCAGTCCTCATGTTCTGCTGAAGTAGGTGTTTCCTTGCCTTCTCCAGGGCACTGGAGTGGAAAAGCTGGCTTCTAGGCAAGAGTTCATATGAGTTCTCTATTGCTGTGTAACAAATTACCTGCAAGCCTAGTATCTTACAATAGTGAACATGACCTGTCAGTGTCTCTCAAACAGGGTTAGGGGCTGCTTACCATGGAGCTTTAGCATAGGGTCTCTGTTGGGTATGTATTATGCCACAGCACCTGGCTTCCTCCTGAGTGACTGATCCCAGAGGAGGTGGATAAGAAGAAAGTTGCAGTGCCTTTAAACCACCATGCCCCTAACAGGAGGAAAGTGGTCCTCAGGGAAGTGAGGATAGCTACAGCCATAAGCTGGGTGCACATTGCTATCAAAACAGCCCTCTAAGGTGGGACCAAACTGGGATAAAAGACTTATTTTTCCCCAAAGCTACCCATTTGTCTTAAGAGAAGTGGCAGGAAATGAAGATTCCCAGATCCATTGCATTGTGTCTGCCTGTCTTCTCAAGAATGCTTGCTCTTGCAAGGTTCTGAGATGGCCTCTTTAAGCATCATTTACCCCTTCTGTCTTTAGTCCAGAATTGACAAAAGGAATTGGGAGCATGCCTGTGCAGCCACACAAGCTTTCTTAACTGGAGCAGGCCTTGTCAGACAGGAAGCAAAGGATGTTGGATGTTAGGTTCTTGAGTTGCAAAACAGGAAGCAGTTCGTGCTCCTGGTGATTGTATCGTGGCCAGGTGGTACCTGAGTCTGTGCATTGGTCAAGGTGTCCCACCCAGACCAACTTCTCTATAAGCCAGGGGCACCTGAGAATGCAGATGTCTATATGTGCTTGATTGCCTGGTCAGTGCAGCATGCTAAGTAGCCTATTGCCTCCTGGACTGGTGCTCTTAAAAAGCAGCAGTCTTGTTTTCACCTGTAGGGGGAGCTTAAGAGGTAGCTCACCAGTGCCTCAGATCTCATGAAAGGTCTTCTTGTTCCTGCTAGCCATTCTCCCCATCCTTAGATGGAGGCTCTTGTTTGAATTGGTGCTGTCTTTACTAGCATTTTCTTTTCTGTAGCCATACTTGCTGTAGTATGTACTTCAGGTACTAGTGGTTGGTGGGTTTCCTTCTAATCTGAAGGGTGGGGGATGGGGAGCTCTTGTGTTGCTGTCTCCTTGGGCCTCTCAGACCTTGGCAGTTCAGTTGTGTTCCATTGAGAGTCTATCCAGCCTGCTTGTATGGACTGCCACTGTGAGTTGGTCACTAGTGTACAAGACTCAAGTGTTGGCAGCCATCTATCAGGGATGGAACCTCCTTCCTGTCTCCATCTTGGGTGCTGGATGCTTTAGGTGGGTATGGTGTAACCCTTTTTGTTCCCTCTAAAGGAAAGGCACCACTGTCTTCATGTAGTTCTTTAGTGTGTTTTCTGGACTTCATGCCCACGGCAGCTATTTATTAATCTGCGAAAACCCAATCACTGACCCATCCTTACCGTGGAAGGTGGGATTTGTAGTGGAGGAACGCCATTTCTTCTTGGGGTAGAGGGTTCTGTCTGAACTTCTAAGTAGGGCATGATTACCCACAGCTCCTTGCCTCTGGGCTTTTAGTGACGGGAATTCGGGTTGAGGCAGTCCTTCGGTGCGTATCATCCAGGCATGCTTCCTGCTCTGGTAATGGTTTCCACATTAGTCACAGAAACTTGACTGAAGACTGTAAGGATGACTGACGGATCCTCATTTTTCCAGTTGATCAATCAAGATACCTTCCCCACCCTCTGAAACTGTAGCTTCACCTTAGACAGGTCCTGGAAGCTGGTGCCTGTTGGTAGAGCTTAACTTTCAAAATTCTTGGGTGGTCTGTGGTTTCTCTCTGCTTGCTTGGCCTTTCCTGTAGCCCTAGTGGGCCATACTGTGTGTCCAGTAGAAAAGACTACTGAGCTGAAACAGTTCCCAGTGAATACAAGCACGTGTTTACCTTTCTGGGGTAGAAGGGTGGCCATGAGAGGAAGCTCCTGCCAGGGCTTCAGACCAAAATCCAGGGCATTGCAAACTTAGAGAATTCCATGGATCCAGGGCATTGCAAACTTAGAGAATTCCATGGATCCAGCGCAGAATGCCCATTCTTGCCTCTACATCCCCTTCCTCTCCGTTTCAGTCTTAAAAACTGCCCAGGCCTGGGGGTTATGACTGGAGGGCAGGACATGGGGTCACCAGCAGAACCACACTGCCTCACGCCAATGCCTTTGCTCCACTTGATGGCACCTGGGCCAGCTCCAGTAAGCCTCAAAGAAGGCAACTTGAAGAGCCCCAAGGACTCCCGGTTCCTGGTTGTCCATTTTAAGAATCCTGGTGTTTTCTGATAGACTGTCCCCTGTTCACTGCTGCAGCTGTAGCCATGTGGAATGGAATTTGAGAGGCTGCCAGTACTTCCCTTGGTCCTCCCACTTTGTCCCCTTGATGTGCTGTCCCCTCACCTCCCTTCATCACTGTCAGCAATGGTCAGTGGGTTCCATGCAATCTTAAGACAGTCGTGTGTGATTCCATGACCAGTTTGTTTTCTTACTGTCCTTACAAGCTAGCAGGTGTTTGGAACCAGGGAAAAATTCTCACCAACGGTTGCTGTTACAGTTAAATAAAGACCTTGAATATTGACTTGGTGTTTTGTGGTGCTGAGCATTGAACCCTGCCTTTTTGTTGTTGTTGTTTTGTTTTTTTTTGTTGTTGTTGTTTTGTTTTGTTGTTGTTGTTGTTTTCAAGACAGGGTTTCTCTGTAACTTTGGAGGCTGTCCTGGAACTCAGTCTATAGACCTGACTGGCCTCAAACTCAGAGATCCGCCTGCCTCTGCCTCCTGAGTGCTGGGATTAAAGGCGTACGCCAGCATTTCACATATGCTGCAATCTCACTCTGCCACGGAGCCAGCCTGAATTTAGTATGTTCAGCTTTTTGTTTATTTTTGAGACAGGGTCTCACTGTGCAGCTCTTGGATGGCGTAGAACATCTCATATAGACCAGGCTGCTCTTGAATGCAGAGATCCACAAGCCTCAGCCTCCCAAGTGCTAGGATTAAAGGCTTGTGTCACCCAACTCAACCTCTATTTTTTGTTTTTCAAGACAGGATTTCTGGCCCTGGCGTTGGTGGCTTGCACCTTTAATCCCAGCACTCGGATCGAGTGCCAGGATAGGCTCCAAAGCCACACAGAGAAACCCTGTCTCAAAAAAAGATAGGATTTCTCTGTGTAATAGCTCTGGTTGTCCTGGAACTCTCTGTAGACCACCTGGCTGACCTCAAACTCACAGATCTGCCTACCTCTGCCTCCCAAGTGCTGGGAACAAGGGTGTGTGGTGGTGCTGCCCCTGCCACCACTACCACCCAGCTTTTTTTTTTTTTTTCAGATACTATGCTTGGTTCACACCTGTAACCCCAGTGCTCAGAAGGCTGAAACAGATTGCTAAAAGTTGGAGGCCAGCCTGGGCTACGTACATACACACGCACCAAAACTGTGTCCAGTGAACTATTGAGGGTTATTCACATATGGCAAGTCTTAGCTCAGAGGAGCCAGGCAGAATAAGCCAACTGTTTTCTGTTTCTCTCATGGACCACTGATATTCTGGTCCTGTGAGTGTAAGCACTGGAGCTTGGTGGCCTCTCCCTGCTCTGAGAGGGTCACCGCGTCATATGTGTCTTGCTCTAGACCTTCCTAATGCTGCAACCCTTTAATATAGTTCCTCGTGTTGTGGTGACCCCCCCCCAACCATTTAAATTATTTTCATTGCTATTTTGTAACAGTAATTCTGCTGTTATGAATTGTAAATATCTGATGTGCATGGTATATGACTGTTCTAGGCTGATACATGAGCCTCCCTTGGCTTTCTTACGTTGGTGGCCATGGATAGGTTCACTAAGCTCAGCTGTTTGAGAGAATCCCCATCCTGTGGAGACCCTCTGTGCAGGTGTTGGTTAGAGCAGATGCAACTAGATGGACCTAGGACTAAAGGGAAGATGGAGCTGAGATAACCTACAGAACCTTGGGGGGGGTGGTCTTCCTGCTGTACAAGGGCTCTTAAGGTGGAGATAAACCCAGGTTATGGTGCAGAGGGTCACAGTTCTCTGCAGTCTCTTACCTCTGCTACTGCCAGACCCAGGGTGTGTGCGTGCGTGTGTGTGTGTGTGTGTGTGTGTGTGTGTGTGTGTGTGTGTGTGTGTGTGTGTGTAAGGCAGCTATTGTTTCTGTTCTTGGCCCTGCTTACAGTTGCAGAACACCAGACCTTTACCCTGAGAGCACGTAACTATTAAAGCCCCACATTCAGATAGGATAGTTCTCAGAGACAGTCCTTTGGGATGTCCAAGGCATCCTGCCAAGCTGTGGACCAGATCCAGAGCCATTGTCTAACAATGGCAGCCAGAAACCCCCAGCCAGGGCAGCACTACACGGTGGTCCTGCAGCTAGCACTACAAGCAAGATCAGCACACGTAGTTGATCACTTCATGCCTACATCCCAATACCTTGTCACCAGGGAGCTTTGTCGCAAGTTCACTCAACAGCCAACTGTAAACACTCCCACAAGCTGGAGCCACGAATAGCTTGGTCTTTGGCTCTGCTGGCCCTGCTGTCTGGATGTGTAAGAACTGCAGGCACCTGCCTCCTGCAGCCTCAAGAGGCCGCTTCACTCCAAGAACTTAAGCTCCATAGTGGTTTTGAGTCCTGGAAGTCAAGCCTTTGGTCTAAGCTAGGTTAGCCTAGTCCTCTAGATGCCATCCAAGTGTCTTGGATCTCAGCACTGCTGTGGTGTCCATGAGACCTTTCTGGGTTAGCATTCGGGGAAGCAGCTGGGACAAGTGAACCTCATAGGCCGTTTGCAAAAGTAAAATTTGGTTTGGCATGGTGGTAGAGGTGAGTAATCCTAGTGTTTGAGAATCTGAAACAGAAATACCTTGAGTTTGAAGCCGGTAGGAGCCAGAGTGAGATCCTGATTCCAATCCCAACGCCTGAGCACTGGTGACTAAACTCAGCTCAGAGCTTGCTTGGACCCAGCCTTGCTGCTGAGTCATGGGCCTTCAGCTTTGTCAAGCCCAGGATAGGTTGTGCCCAACCCAGTCCCTGCTTGGACCAGTCTCACTGCCTTGATTCTGCCAAGGCTGGAGCAAAGTGGATGGGAAGCTAGCAGGAGGGAGAGCGCCTGTGGACTTTCATGCCCCCCTCCCAAAGCAGCCCCATCCCCCAGCCAAAAGAACAAGCAGCTGTTCAGATACTTTAGTGATAGAACTTAACACCCCCCCCACCCCCCGCCACACACACACACACACACACAGGATTTCTCTGCGTAACAGCCCTGGCTGTCCGGGAACTCTTCATAGACCAGGCTGGACTCAATCCCCAGTACTGGGATTAAAGGTATTTGTGGGTTTTTTCGGGGGCGGGGGGGGGGGGGGAGGAAGGGTGGGAAGGTGGTTGCCGTAGAAGTTTCTTTAGAAAGCTGAGTTTCCTTCTGCTATGCTACCAAGCAGAATCAGGAGTTAAAACAGGGCATTCATAGCAGGTTTTTTGTGTTTGTTTTTTTTTTTTTTTAAGATGATTTGTTTGTATACAGTGTTCTGCTTGCATGTACGCTTGCAGGCCAGAAGAGGGCACCAGATCTCATTAAAGATGATTGTGAGCCACCATGTGGTTGCTAGGAATTTAACTCTGGATCTCTGGAAGAGCAGCCAGTGCTCTTAACCTCCAGCCATCTCTTCGGCCCCAGCATAGTAGGTCTTACACGTTAAGGCTTAAGGATTTAGAGAAGGGAGAAGACTCAGAGGACAATCCAGTTGGAGGCCCAGGGCCCTCGGTTTCATGCTGGTTTTTGTTTGTTTTTTTGTTTTGTTTTTTTTGAGACAGAGTTTCTCTGTGTAGCTTTGGAGCCTATCCTGGCACTCACTGTGGAGACCAGACTGTCCTTGAACTCACAGAGATCCTCCTGCCTCTGCCTCCTGAGTGCTGGGATTAAAGGCGCCAGCCACCAACACCCGGCCATTTTTGTTTGTTTTGAGACAGGATCTCATTGTATAGCTCTGACTGTCCCTAGTGAGCCACAGTCATTCCCTAGCCCTTAGGGGCACACCCTACAAAGGAATCAGGATCTGCTGTTTTTTTCACAAGGAGAGGCCTGGCAGTGAATGTCCCCATACACACACACACACACCACAGAGCCGCTTTGCAAAAGCTGTGACCACAACCCAATCCCTGATGGATCAGAACCTCAGGATCCCAAAACACACATTGAGAGCCTGAGGTGAATTCTCACTGACTTTTAATAGACTTGGGTTCTGTCTGCCAAGCAGACATCTGACAGCTCTGGCTGGCTTCTACAGTCCACCATGGCCGGTCCCTCTTGGACAAGTACCCACCTCTCTGGTCAAATGCATCAGCTGGCCCTGATAGAACTGGACAGTGCTTTATTGTTAGACAACTCATTACCAGAGATCAGGGAGCCCCTGAGGAAGACCATTGCATTAATGTCAGCAAGCCAGAAAGTTGTGGGGCTCCCCTAGCCCAGCTTGAAACAGGGAGAGCCAAATGGCTAGTTTTAATCTAATAAAATTATACTGATCTTTAAGGAGGGACAGTGGGTCACAGACCACTTTTCAGAATACAGGAAAGCTACAGATGGCCACAAAAATAAATACATAACATACCCCAGCCTTTGCACACCATTTCAAGGGCTTCAAAGTTTAAAAAGCACTTGCACAGTTCATAACCCCCATTCCAGGGAGTCCAGTCAGTCCCTGCAAGGCTTCTCCATTTCTGCCTCCCTGCAGTAGCCTCTGGCCTGGCAGGTCTAAGGCCTGACTGTGCACAGGGAGCAGGCCTTCCTCTTCAGCTCTGGCAGGCAGAGCCCTTCTTCCATTTTTGCTCCCTGGATAGACACTGTGGGGTCTCCCCGGAGTTCTCTAGCATTGTGGAGAGCAAGCTGATTCAGCACTCCCCCCAGCTCTGTCAGAGGCATCCACATTCCTCCACAACCATGTCCTTGTGGTGTTCCAGAAGGACCCTGCCATTGTCCACATAGAGCATACTCAGAGGCTTGGTCTTGACAGGGACACAGCACGTGGAAGGGACCCGGTTGGGCTGGTAGCGTTTCAATAGGCTCTGAAAGGGAGGAAGGAGGGAGCATCAGTAAGTTCGCACCGCTGGGGCAGAGAATTAGTATTTCTGGCCAAAGTGAAACAGATGTTTCATCTGGTACAAAAATAGAAAATTATTTTCATAAATAATTGAATGCTGCAGATGCAACCAACTCATGATCCCCCCACACAAACACACATACACACACTCCATGCCTGTGAAATATGCTACTGGCTTTGAAATAGACAGGCTTTGGAGAAGCAGCAGCTTAATGTCACACAAGAAATGAGCAGGAGTAGGAAGGCTAGTCTAGTCCCCAAGTCCAATTTTGAATGTCTTTTCCCAGAGTGGCAGAGCTGGAGGAGCAGAGATCCTTTGTTCTATTCCCAACACCTAATTACAGGAACAAGGAAAAGCTGGGGATGTAGCTTAGTTGGTAGCGTGTTTGCCTAGCATACTCGAGGTCCTGGATCTGATCCCCAATACTGTAATGACTGGGTGTGGTGATGCATGCCTGTAATTCCAGCACTAGGGGAGTGATGGCAAGAGGAGCAAGAGTTCAAGGTCATCCTGGGCCATGTAATGAATTTGAGGCCAGCCTGGCGCGCGCGCGCGCGCCATGTGTGTGTGTGTGTGTGTGTGTGGTAACCCCCCATGGAACAGGACTCAGTGCTGAGAGAGAGAGAAAGAGAGAGAGAGAGAGAGAGAGAGAGAGAGAGAGAGAGCGCTCCAGTATAACCCCACCAAACAGGACGCCGTGCTGTGACAATCTACATTCTCACAGGAGCAAACATGGAGGTACTTGAATGACCAAACCCAGTTATCTCATGCAAACCTTGAACATCATCCCCTGTCTAGCAGCCTGTTCCATTGTAGGCATCCTACCTGTATATAGGCGTGGTTGGTAGGGTGAAACTCCTCCCCGACAGGGTTAGGACACTCGCCCTCACAGCGATAGGCGTTGTACTGTTTGGGGTAGATGATCCAGGAGCCCCAGCCAATCAGGTTGAAGTCCACCTGGAACTTGACCCTCCTACACAGTTGGCTTCTGTCTGGCAAGTGATGCCTCCGGTGCCTTCTGCCCCATCGGCCCCTCTCTCCAGACAGCTGTCCCTCCTGGGCCCGCCAGGAGCTTTCAGCTTCCCAGAGCAAAGTGGCACCACCCAGCTGCCTCTGCTCCTGAGGCCGGTTGGAGTAGAGCATGAGCACATTTGTGCTGGTGAGAGTGACAGGTGGGGTTCGGGGCTGATGCCAGCACTTTCCTTTCTGACTGGACATTTGCTTCTCCAGTATCCTGGGGTCCTTTAGCCACCTGGAGAGTGGCCTGGTCACCTCCACGACAGTGCTGCCCGAGGAAAAAGTGACCTGAGATGGACTGACAGTGAACCGCTCCATCCGAACTCGCTCCAGGCAGTCGGCTGGGGCCTGCTCTGGGTCCAGCTTAGCCTGGTGGGAAATTTCAATGGTGAGTGAGCCCTCAGCGGGGAGGTCCACCAGGCTGGGCAGCTGCAAACGGAGCTCGGCCCAAGCCAGATCCTCTTCTTGGCTCAGAAAGGAGAAGTCAAAAGCGAAGGTCCAGTTCTGGCCACTCACTTCCACATCTGGAGGAGGAAACAGGGTAAGAGGGAGTTCTGTCAACCACCAGCTGGGTAGGCTGCCTGTCACCCACTGCTCACCCTCACCCACCCTTACTGGCTTGTACGGTCATCTAGTCCATTTTATTTATTTTGGCCTTTTGATACTGAGTTTCATACTAACTCAGGCAGAATTGGAACCTGATATTTACCCTAGAATGGCCTGGAACTCTGGGCCATCCTTCTGTCTCAGTCTCTCAAGCTGCCTTGTGTGTGTGTGTGTGTGTGTGTGTGTGTGAGAGAGCACTCAGATACAGTCCATTTTAGAGATGAAGGAAAAAAAAAACACAAATAAAGGTTATTAAAAAAAAAAAAAAAGGAAAAAGTAACCAAAGGGCTGGGGATGTGGCTGAGTTGGTCAACCTGTTGCCTAGAAAGTACAAAGACCTGGATTTGATCCCCAGCACTGCTTAAACTGTCCTACAAAGTAGAATTGGAGGGTCAAAAATTCCAGGTCATCCCCAACTTCATTGAGAGTTCAGGGCCAACCTGGCTTGAGACTGTGGAGGGGCGTGGCCAGGGAAAAGGAAGAGGAGGGAAGGAAGGAAAGAAGGAAGAGCTAGGAGTAAGCTTGAAATCTCTGTTCTAGCCATCTCTTTTTAACACACTGGGCAGTCAGAGAACAGTGGGTAAGAACTGAAAGACACTGGGTGGTGGTAGTTCCCACCTTTAATCTCAGCACTCCAGAGGCAGAGGCAGACAGATCTCTGAGTTCTGAATTCAAGGCCAGTCTGGTCTATAGAGCAAGTTCCAGGGCAGCCAAGGCTACACAGAAAAGCCCTGTCTTGAAAAATACACACATTGGGGGGGGGGGTGCGCTGGAGAGATGGCTCAGAGGTTAAGAGCACCGACTGCTCTTCCAGAGATCCTGAGTTCAATTCCCAGCAACTACATGGTGATTCACAACCATCCGTAATGAGATCTGGTGCCCTCTTCTGATGTGCAGACATTCATGGAAGCAGAATGTTGTATACATAATAAATAAAATCTTTAAAAAAAAAAAAAGAAAAATACACACATGGGATGGAGAGATGGCTCAGAGGTTAAGAGCACTGGCTGCTCTTCCAGAGGACTTGAGTTAAATTCCCAACAACTACATGGTGGCTCACAACCATCTATAATGAGATCTGGTGCCCTCTTCTGGTGTGCAGATATACATGCAGGCAGAACACAATGTACATAATAAATAGATAAATATTTTTTTTTGCTTAGAAATGAATTTTATTCAACAAAAACATAAACTCAAAGTTCCTAAACATGTTAGGAGTCTTAAATAAAGCAGCTTAGTTACAAAATTTGACGCCTTCAATAAAGAACTGCTACAAAATATGTCATTATTCTAAAGCCATACTCATTTTGAAAACTCAGATTTTTATAGCTACAAAAATAGCAACATGTTGAAAATCCTTATTTTGCTAACACACACATATAAAGCAACACAACAGTATACACAGTCCACAGTCTCTGAACACCTAACTAGTTGCTCTGAGAAAGTTCAGGGGCCTGAGGTTTCCCTTCCCTTCTGCCCAAGGTCAGAAGTCTTGGCGGATGTTTTCCTTATTTGCCTCCCCATGCTGCTGCTTGATTTGATAGATCTCGTTCTCCAGCTGCACAATATTCCTTTCAATCTCATAGTTGTTGCTTACCAGGGATACCCAATTTGACTCCATTTCTCTTAATTTAGATCCAGCTGAGAGTTGCATGTTTTTTTCGCTGCCAATTTAAATCTTGAATATGTTTCCTTAACTTCTTAAGCTCCTTCTGTGCATGTTCAATCATATGAACGAGGTTTTCATTACATACTTTCCAGGCATTACACCCATGCTGTGACATCAGTTCCAGATTCTCAATTCGCATTGCTTGATGCTCTAACTGGGCCATGGAATCGTTGACACACTCTTGCTATGCAGTAATGCCATTTTTTCTGACCCGAAGAAGGGGCTGGAAGTTCATATCGTTTCATGCTGAGCAATTCAGTTGGTTGTCCAGCAGCCAGCCTCTCAAATTCGTTTCTCATTATGTCAGTTTCAAAGGCAGAATAATCCGGGGCTGTCAGGTAGCTCAGGTAGTTCTTGGTAGGTCGGTATCTGCGCGTTTCCTCCTTCACCAGGGCCGCAGCCGCTTCCCGCACGCAGGACGTATAGCAACGCATCCACTACCACCTCCCGGGCTACCAAACCCGTGCCTGCCATTGCGTGGCATTCTGCTCCAGTCTGCCAGTCTGCGCTGGCTCACTGCCATTTCACTGCGCCTGCGCCATGGATGACGTCATACACGGCACCACCTCTTGGATTAGCAGAATTAGCAGAGCTGGTAATTCTGCAGCCGTTAGGTTTTAAGGACTGTTTTGTTTGGGGTGGACTGTTTCATTTGAAGCCTTACGCACTGATCTCCCAGTAGACCTGGGACTATGCTTGTTTTTCTGTGGCTACCGTGTGGTTTTGTTTTTTGTTTTTTCTGAAGCTTCGAGGATGATTTTATTCGAGTTTAAGAGAAAAACAATAGGGCAGACAGGAGGCAAAACATGCCTTTTGATTTAGACATAGATGCTAGCAATGCATTGAGACTAGCAGCCGCATAGTAGAAGGGAGAGGAGTTTAAAAGACTGAGAAAGCTCAGAGCGTTGGGGGCGTGGGAACTTCAAGAGGCCTAAATAAATATTTTTTTAAAAAGAGAGAGAGAGGGTTGGAGAGATGGCTCAGTGGTTAAGAGCACTGACTGTTCTTCCAGAGGTCCTGAGTTCAATGCCCGGCAACCACATGGTGACTCACAACCACCTTGAATGAGATCTGGTGCCCTCTGCTGGCATGCAGGCAGAAGGCAGTATACATAATAAAATTAAAAAGAGAGAGAGAGAGAGAGAGAGAGAAGAAACACACATACACAAAGGACTGAATGGCTCAGCCACCACTCACCCCCCAGTCTAAAGCTGAGGCCTTCTTTCCTAACCCTGGGCTTCTACTTGCCCTGTTGAGCCTTGAGCAAGCAACCCTCTCAGCCCTGTGCTTTTTCTTAGTGGACAGGGCAGCTTGTTCCAGACATGCTGGGTAGATGTAAATGTCACAGAAACCCCAGAATTCTCCGGGAAGAACAAGTAACAGAGGCTGCACTGGCCACCCTATCCCCACCTGCTCCTCCGGAAGAAGAAGAAGAAGAAGAAGAAGAAGAAGAAGAAGAAGAAGAAGAAGAAGATTGTTTTCATCCAGCGTTTCCTATCTACCTGCAGCATCCTCACACTGCCCTCTTGTGCCTGATCCTTCACAGAGATAGGCGGGACAGACGCAGCCCCATGGCAAGAACCCAAGATGGAGGCCCTCACTCAATGAGATATATACTGGGATAGTGGATGTCTCCAACTAGCGTGCATTAATGGATTTTTTTTAAGTGATTAAGTGAGTGGATATGGCACTCATGCTTGCAATCCCAGCACTCAAATAGCTGTGGGTTTGTGGCCCACCTGGCCTACAGAATGAGACACTCTTTGAGAGAGAGAGAGAGAGAGAGAGAGAGAGAGAGAGAGAGAGAGAGAGACCTGGGTTTTGGTGGCACACGCCCTTAATCCCAGCACTTGGGAGGCAGAGACAGGCGGATCTCTGTGAGTTCAAAGCCAGCCTGGTCTACAGAGTGCCAGGACAGGCTCCAAAACTACACAGAGAAACCCTGACTGGAAAAAAAAAAAGAAAAAAAAAAGTGATTTTCTACTTTTTGCAAGCCTACTTTTCTCTCCTTTGCTTTACAGCCATGTGTGGTGGCACATGCCTGTAATTCCAGCACTGGGGACACATAGAAACAGGAGGATCAGAATTTGAGGTCAGAGCCAGCTGCATGAGACCCTGTTTCAAACACACACACACACACACACACACACACACACACACCCCAACAAAATAATGCATGGACTTGGGGAAATCTAGAGGTTTAATGTTTTACATTTTTCTGGTGTTTTTGTTTTGTTTCATTAGATAAGACAAAGCAAGGACTCTGTGACAGGCATATTGAGTAGTTCTGGAGGAGGCAGGGATCTGGAATGATCCAGTGTAGCTCCTAGCTTTTAACCATCCCCAGAACATCTTTGAGCTTAGGGGAGTTGCTCAAGGAAATTTCCAGCATCTGCCTCTGGTGGCTTCTCCCTGTCCATTTCTAGTTGCCTTTTCATTTAATTTCCACTTTCCCTCCTCATTAGCAACTTCGGGAGACAGTAACTAGCCCTTTCCTAGAGACTCTCCCCAGATGCCACTGACCCTGTAAGCTAGGTGGTCAGTCCTGCCCCTGTACTAGCAGCCTGCCTGTGATCTGCAAATGGCCTCTCCGAGCAGGTGCTCCTGCTTCATTGGCTAAGAGCAGCAGCCCGAGTCCCCCAGGACTTGAGGAGTTCTCCTGTGTTGGTTCCCGTTTGACAGTGCTCAAGTGGTTTCCCTTCTCTGGGCCTCAGTTGCCTTAGTAGAAAGAAGGGATGTTGTGTGCTAAACAAAACTCAGGAATGAAATGTGGCAGTCAGGTAGCTAGATGCAAGGCCCTGTACGTAGACGTGGTTGCTCGTAACTGATGACCAGTGTGCAGGCAGGGCAGGAAGAAACTGCTTCCACTTGGGCCACCCTCAGGGTTTCCTGGGATAGAGGTAGGCTCTAGCTTATTAAACGATTGATATGGTAAAGGTCAATGGTGTGGGTATGAGGAAGGGACTCATGGCCACCCTGAAACCCACTGTGTGCTGAGTGTGGATTTGGCAAGAATCATTAGCATGTTTAGCCACCTCCAGTTCTAAAGGAAAGAGTTGTAACTCAGGCCTTTTGCTTGCCCCAGTCCTCAGCTAGGTAGGCAAGGGGCTATCATGAGGTCCTTGCCACTTTTTGCTTCCCGTATGCCAAGGCTTTACAAGAACTGTCTTCCCACCTCCACACACACCCCTCACTGGGACTGCCATTTGCACAGGATTAAACTGAACAACTGAGGCACAGACAGGCACTAAGATTCCAGCTGACAGAGCCCACTACCATTGTGATGGGGCAGATTACCTACTGACTCAAGAGGGAAGGAGTGGCCTGGAATGCGGATCTTCCCCCAGACTCCCTCCAGGCAGAGCCATTTTGCTGAAATGGAGGCAGTTGACACCATTGGCAAATAGTTAAAATGCTAAAGTCCTCCGATTTACAAAAGCAAATAAAGAGTGAGATGATGGTGCCGTGGGACTCAGGCGACTTCGAAACAGAATTGGATGGACCTGAACAGTTTTCCTGAATCCCTGGTTGTCCCATCACTTATATAAACCTTCAAGAACTTTCTAAAAGTGAAGAGAACTGGAAAGGTAGGTTTTTCCCGCTTTGCCTCCGTCCCACACTAGGCGGAGGGGCCGAGCACTTCACCAATTTCCCATTGCCTCGACCTCAGGGATGTCCTGGCCAGTAGTCCCCAGATGACCCTTCAGGAGAGGGTCACCGGCAGTCTCACCCCAGACGCTGTATGCAGGGACTAGGGGCTCCGCCTCCAGGGCCGGAGGGCGACGGGTCAGACCGGATTAGCAGATGTGGATTGCGTCCGGGTCCCGCGGAGGGCCGTCTGGCCTCGCAGGACAGGCGCGGACTGGCCAAGCT
This sequence comes from Cricetulus griseus, assembly GCF_003668045.3. NCBI lineage: Eukaryota > Metazoa > Chordata > Mammalia > Rodentia > Cricetidae > Cricetulus > Cricetulus griseus. Next base: position 36,246 of record NW_023276807.1, read on the forward strand.
GCCCAGGCGACGGGATGTGGATTGCGCCCGGGAAGGGAGTCCCGAGTCTGTACTCCCTCTCCTGGGCACCCACCTGTCGGTCTACTCTGGTGAGCGACACTCAGGTCACTGGGCCAACTACACACGCACACCTCGATCCAAATAGGTTCCGAGCCCGGGCTCACCCAGGACACCTGACACGGCCCAGCAGTGAGAACTGCCTGAGTTCTGGACTTGCGCGGCACCCGATCCCTAATTTCCGATCCTTGAAATCTGGCAGCCGGGACAAAACTCAGTAACGACCTGTTGTATTTGTACGCCTGGTTCGTGCCCAGCGTTTTTGGGAGCGTTGGGGTGTTGTCACCTAGTCCTCAACGTAAGTCTGTGAAGGAAGTCCTGCAATTTCTAAACTACAGATGAGCAAACTGAGGGTCCCAGATGCTCAGTGGTGCGATCCGGGCCTCGCCCTATTCTCTTATTCTCTGCCACCTAAACTAGAACCCCAAAGGCGATGTCCCCGGGACGCTGGGTTCCTCTCCGACTTGGCCACCAGCGCTGTGCCCTGAGCCTGCCCACGCGCAACCATCGTTAAGACCAGACTCTGAAGCTCCCCTGGTGCCCAGTCCCCGCTGCAGCCACCGCGCCCCTCCCAGGTCGTGCGCCCTTGGGTGCTTGGTGAGGCCAGGCTTGCAGCCTACCTTGCGCCTGGAGGCTGCGGATGATGTCCGCCCGAGGCAGCGGGTCTCGGTAGAGGCTCATCATGTACGCGAGAGAGGATGGTGATGAAGGCTGTCCCTGTGTCCACAGAGGAAAGGCGGCCACCGTCGCGGCGCGGGGCTGGAGTAGGGCCCACCAGGCATGGAGAAGAAGAATGGGGAGGCGGTGGGCACTCATGGTGGGCTGGCTGGACCCGAAAACAGCGGCTGGGTCCCTTATATCTGAGCTACCGCCGCCCCGCCCCCTCCCGTCCTCCCTCCTGAGATGCCTTAAGAACCTATAACCCCCCTGGAGGAGTAGGGCAGGGGAGCCCCTGCTGGGGGAAGGTGTGATGTGATGAGATGTGACTGATTAAATTGTGATGGGGGTCTTGGGTACAGAGACTGGGTGGGTCTGGGCTACCCCCGCACCTTACCCCTCTACCTAGGAAAGTCTTACTGCTGAGATAGCGGGCTGTTACTTGCTACGGATTGTGCTTCGCTGAGCTGGAGGTGTGTTGGAGCTCTGGCTTCAAGTCTACAACCACAACAATGGCTTCCTTACTCTGCCTCTCCAGGACCCCTGGTGATCCTCTTTCCAGCTCATCCAAAAGCAGGTAGGGAGTGCTGGGGTGGGGGCGGCCCTCTGTTCTGGGTAGCTCCAGGCCAGCCTGGGGTACAGCCTTCATTGGCAAGTACTGGGTATTGGAAATTTGCAAGAACAGAGGAAGGCCCTTGGTGACAAATGTCAGCTTCAAATACCAAAGCGCCCTCCTGGGGAGCAGAGGGAGGCCCAGCTATAGCTAACCCAGGTGTTTTGGGTGGTGACAGGCCCTTCCCTGCTTGCTACAGGAGTTTTCGGAGAGAGAGAAAGAGAAAAAAAAAAAGCTGGGGCCTGCTGGCTGCATCTCCTGTCAGCCGTGGCCGAGCCCTGGGAGGTCTTAGTTCCTCTCAAGACCGCTGCTCCATCTCCCTGAGGCCTGCTCACCTTGTCTGCCCATGATGGAATTGAAGAATTCTATTTTCTCAAAGTAACTCCCATCAGTCCTATTTGTTTGTGCGGGACTCAATATAATAAATATTTGTAAGGAGTGTTATTTATGTCAAGGGGGTGAACATTTTTCACACCGTTCAAATGATTGAGTTCATTGGAATGGAGTCATTAAGAAGAGAATCTTGGGTATGGAAAGATCCTAGGCTTTGTGTTCTCAAAAGGGAAGGCAGGATTGGAATTACCTTTTAAAGAAATGTAAATTGCTGTCCCGACGTCCGCCCTCATGTTTTCCTCAGCTATTGCTGGTTTTCTCCTTAGCTGCTCCCCACCCCCATCCCATCCTTTTCAAGCCTCCAACTAGCACATTAGCAGCTGGCTAACATTTACTGAACACCTACTATGTGCTGGGCACTTTACACACTTGGGCTCTTTCACAGGCTGGGTTGTGAGCAGGTGTTAGGAGGGTGCAGTGACTCCCTGGGGCTCCGCAGACCTGCATGGTCTTGTAGAAGCTGTTCTAACTGGCTGGAAGAAGCCTCTGGTCGCAGGCCACCAAATGTCCCGACGGTTTGCATAACAGATCAAGCTTATCTTGATATCCTAGCCCGGCCCAGGCATTTTGTTTTTCCCCAAAACAGTCTGGTGTAGCCCAGGCTAGCCTTGAACTCATTTTGAAGCTGAGGATGACCTTAAAGTCTGATCCTCTTGCCTCTACATCCTAAGTACTCAGATTACACTGCTGGTGCCTTGGTTTGTGTGGTATTGGGGTTGAATCTATGGCCTCATGCCTTCTAGGTGAACTCGATAGGAACTGAGCTTAGTTTCTGGTCGAGGTTCAGACCCACTGTGCAGAGCACCATGTCTGGGCTTGCCTGAGGATGCCAGTCTCCTGGGCTGTTTGTTAAAGCCTGGGCTCCACACTTCCCTCCAGACCTCAGAATTAGAATTCCAAGAGAGGGTGCGGTGATCTGCATATTCAGCAAGCACCCCAGTGGTTCTTATCTGAAGGCTTTGGAAACCTGGGTGGGCCAGGTTACAGTTTATAGGATGTGTGCCGAGTAAAACAGCTGGAGATATCTCCTCCTAAGCTCTTAAAACTAAGAGCTTAAAAGGCTCTGAACCCTTTTGAAGGGATTATACACCTGGATGGGTACAGGAGCTCCTGATCAATGTTACTTGGTGGTGTTAGGAGCTCCTGCCCGCTGAAGCAGACCCCTTCCCAGAGGCAGACAGCACCTGGATCCTAGCATATAGAAATTAAACCATGACAGATTGCTAGGCATAGTGGGATGTGCCTTTAATCCCAGCACTTTGAGGGGCCGAGGCAGGAAGATCTTTGAAGCAAGAGGATATCTGTGAGTTCCAGGCTAATCTGACTTCCAGCTGCTGTGCCAGGCCAGCAAGTTTACATAGTGAAATCTTGACTAACAAAATGAGCATCAAGTATGACAACGCAAAGGGGTGCTGAAGAGATGGGAATTCCAGAACTCCTGGCTGCCAGAGTCTGGACTCCTGGGATCCAGGTGGCTAAGGGCAGACTTATCCACCAAGAGCCAAGAAGATGATTCTTATGGTTTTTCTACTTTCAGTTAGAAGCTTCTCTTAATCAATGGCTAAGCTTCTGGCATCTGTGTCTCTTGCACTGTGTGGCACATAGGAAGTGTAGGAACTGAGTTGAGTGCCAGGTGGTGGTGATGTATGATGCCTTTAATTCTAGCACTCAGGAGGGAGAGGAGGTAGATCTCTGAGTTTGAGGCTAGCCTGGTCTGCAGAGTGAGTTCCAGGACAACCAGGGCTACAGAGAGGGACCAACAAACAGAGTTGAAGTTAATGATAACAACAATGGCTAATTATTGAGGGGCATGTGCATTGTGCATTCTGCTAAGTGTCCATTGATTTCATTATCTACCCCATGTACAAGGCATGATGGATGGCAAGGCAACATGGAAGCTTGCAAGAAGGTGATGTGCTGGTCCCAAGATACACAAGAGACAGCTGGTGGGAGAGGCAGTCTACCAGTCACCCACATCTACGTTATAACTTTTGGTGCTTTCCCATAAAAGAAGTGAGAAAAGGAGGAGAAGGAAAAGATGGAGCTGGTGGAGGTTGGAGAGATGGCTCAGAGGTTAAGAGCCCTGGCTGCGCTTCCCGAGTTCCTGAGTTCAATTCCCAGCAACCGCATGGTGGCTCTCAACCATCTATAGTGAGATCTGGTGCCTTCTTCTGGTGTGCAGTCAGAACACTATATACATAATAAATAAATAAGTCTTAAAAATAAAAAAGATCAAGAAAGAGCTGGTGATATGACTCAGTGGGTAAAAGCACTTGTCACCAAACCTGGTGACCTGAGTTCAATCCCTGTGACTCATACAGTGAAGGGGGTTTTGACTCCTGAAGTTTTGTCCTCTGCCCTAGCACAACACATAAATATATAAATAAATGTTTTTAAACATTATTTATAGCTGGGCATTGGTGGCACTCAGAAGGTGGAGACAGGCGGATCTCTGTGAGTTCAAGGATAGCCTGGTCTACAGAGCAAGTTCTAGGACAGGCTCCAAAAGCTACAGAGAAACCCTATCTTGAGCCCCCTCCCCAATGTTTATAAATCTGTCTCTGTCTCTGTCTCTAGTCTCTGTCCCTGTCCCTCTCTTTCTCTATGGTTTTTCCAAGACAGAGTTTCTCTGTGTAAGTCCTGGTTGCCCTGGAACTCACTACATAGACCAGGTTGAACTTACAGAGATTCACCTGCCTCTGCTTCCTAAGTTTGTGCACCACCATGTCCAGCCATATTAAAAAAAATTAAAAAGGAAAAAAGAAAAGAAAGACAGGTAATATTTATAATCCCAGGAGATGGAAGCAGGAAAACCTTGGGTTCAAGGTTAGACTCAGCTATATAGTAACTAAACTACATGAAATAGATGGGACCCTGTGTCCAAACAAACAAACAACCCCTCACAAAAGTTGTGATGGCTATTCTTGGTTGTCCATTTAACTGTATCTGGAATGAACTACAATCCAGGAATGGAGAGCAGGCATACTTGTGGTCCAGATCTTGAGGCAGGAAGACACACCTTTGATCTGGGCCACGCCTTCTGGAAGCATATGCAATGACAATGGAAGAAGGAAGGGTTCTTTCTTCCCCTGCTTGCCCTCACCTTGTCAGCACGTCCATTACCCCTTAGACACCAGCCTTGTGGGACTGAGCAGCTACCAGATTCTTGGACTTTCCATTCACAATAGCCATTGTTGGACTGCAGCCTGTGAAACATTCCAATAAATTCACACACACACACACACACACACACACACACACACACACACACACACACACAGAGAGAGAGAGAGAGAGAGAGAGAGAGAGAGAGAGAGAGAGAGAGAGATTCATTTCATAAGTTCTGACACTCTAGAGACTAATACAGTTGTGCAAATGTCTTGTAGCAGAAGTTTTTTTTAGACTTCCCAAGCCTTGCCCTCATGTGACCTGGGCTGCAGACAGAGCCTCATTTCTTGTGTGTATTGACCCCCAGCTGCCTGGGGATCTGGGATTTCTCCCTGGACTGTCTGGCAAAGCTCGTCCATCTCCAGCATTCTCTTGCTCCTAAGGAAGAGGACCTAAGTCTTTGCAGCCTCTTCAGGACACAGGCCAACCATCAAACCACCCTTCCCCTTTAATTAAGGGCATTAGTCAGTCCCAGGGTTGTTTCCTGAGGCGGAGAGTGACACTTTCTCACGTCCCCAGACAGTCTGACCTGAATGATAACCTCAGAGGCCACACAGCTGCTGGGGGTGGGGGCAAAGTCTCTTGTGGTTGCAGAGGCTTCCAGCCAGCAGGCTGCTCTGGCTCTCTCCTGACTTGAGCCCTAGTGTGGGGCAGTGTGTTTGCTCTAGGCCCCTGAAGTCAGGCCTTAGAAAGCAAATCTGGATTCTTCTCACCAGCTCAGTGTATTGAATCAATTGCTTCCTTCTTCCTTCCTTCCTTCCTTCCTTTCCTTCCTTCCTTCCTTCTCTCTCTCTCTCTTTTTTTTTGTTTGTTTTTTTGTTTTTCCAGACAGGATTTCTCAGTGTAAGCCTGGCTGTCTTGGCACTCACATTGTAGACCAGGCTGGCTTTGAACTCAGAGATCTGCCTGCCTCTGCCTCCCAAATGCTAAGTCAGGTGCCACCACCACCTGACTTAATTGTTTACTATCCTAAAAAGCAAAACACTGATTTATTTATTTATTTATTTATTTATTTATTTATTTATTTATGTGTACAGATCATACATGTGCCCTATATGTGGAGGTCAAAGGAAATTGGGGCTGTGTTTTCTCATGTGGTTTCCGGTCTTCAGGCTTAGCAGCAAATTCCTTTACCTGCTGAACCATCTCGACAGATCCATTTTGATGCTTCTGCCTGCCTGGTTATAAGATGAAGATAATAACGTCTAAATAACACAAGAACTGTAGATAGTAAATGCGGATAAACATGATGTGTGTAGCATTTGGCAACTCATTGAAGAAATCTGGGCATCCCATGAGTTCACAACCTGTTAATTCAGACATGATTCTTAGGGAGTCAAAGACATGTTTATATTATTATTATATAAAAATTATTTTATTACTTTTTTGGTTTGTTTTTAAGATTTGTTTTTATTTTATGAGTATTGGTGTTTTGCCTTCTTATGTATCTGTGTACTATATGTATGCCTGGTGTGGTCAGAGGCCAGAAGGGGGTAAGATCACTTAGAATTTGAGTTACTGACAGGTGTGAGCTACCACATGGGCGCTGGGGATTGAACCCAGGTCCTCTGTAAAGAGCATCCAGTGCTCTTTTTTTGGTTTTTCGAGATAGGGTTTCTCTGTATTGCTGTAGACCAGGCTGGTCTCAAACTCACAGAGATCCACCTGCCTCTGCCTCTCAATTGCTGGGATTAAAGGCATGAGCCACCAAGTCCCATCCCAGCTTCAGCTTCTTCTTCTTCTTCTTCTTCTTCTTCTTCTTCTTCTTCTTCTTCTTCTTCTTCTTCTTCTTCTTCTTCTTCTTCTTCTTCTTCTTCTTCTTCTTCTTCTTCTTCTTCTTCTTCTTCTTTTCGTTGCATCCAGTGCTCTTAAGCTCTGAGTCATCTTTCCTGCCCTGGTTTTGATTTTTTGACACAAAGTTTCTTTTTACCGCGGGTCTCAAACTCTCTACTTAGTTGAGGTTAAGGTTGACTTTAGATTCCTGATCCCCCTGCCCCCACCTCCCAAGTGCTGAGATTACAGGTGCATAACAACAACAAAAACATTAGCGAGCTTTACTTATCTGTCAGGTTGTTGTATTTGTTTTGTTTTGAGACAGGGTTTCATCAGGGTTTCTCTGTGTATCGGCTGTCCTGGAAATCACTCTGTAGACTATAGAAATCACTCCTGCCTCTACCTCCAGAGTTCTATAATTAAAGGTGTGCACCACCTCATGCCAGGTTTGACACTGACTTCATATACTGTTGGCCCTCTGTGTCTGCAGGTTCTTAATCAATAGATTCAACCATTTTGGCTAGGAAGTATTTTAGGAAAACCAGTTTATCATTATATAGAGTGTAATAATCATTCATCCGGCTTTTCCATTGTATTGGATCTTATAAGTCACTGGGAGATGCTCGGAAGTGTATGGGAAGGGCTGCACATGTAGCTCTGTTTACCAACTGAGTGCTTGGCTAGCATGCCTGAGGTCCTTGGGTTTGATCCCCAGCACTTCAGAAACTCGGTGTAGTGGTGCATACCTGTAATCCCAGCACTTGGGAGGTAGAAGCCTGAGGAACAGGAGTTCAAGGCCATCCTCAGCTACATAGTTCAAGGTCAGCCTGGGCTGCATGGGGCTTTGTCTACAAAGGAAAAGACTGTGAAGGTGAATAGTTTATCTGCAGACATTGTGCTATTTTACTTGATCCTCTGTAGATTTTGGTACTTGGGAGAGCCTGGAACTCTTTATGGCTACATCTGGACAACTGTATGTATTAGCACACAGAAGCCACAGAGGAAGAACAAAATATCGAGGTCTTTGCGAAGGTAGAGAACATTTGCATCACTCCAGGGCCTGGGAGCAACTTCTAGCAATCAATTACCATGTTTGCCGACTGATTCAGTGGACTCAGATTTACAAAGCAAGGCCCCAGAACATTCGCCTTTCTGTTGTTTCCACTGCGTTTCCTCAGTAAACCCCAACTTGTCTAACAACACAGACTGAAAATCTTCTCTTGGAGTTGGTGCTTAAAGCCAAATAACACCAACTACCAGAAGATCATGAGTTCAAGGCCTGCCTGGGCAGCTTAGTGAGAGACCCTGTCTCAAAAATTTAAAATAGAAAAGGGGTTCGGGGTGTGGATCAATGATAGAGTGCTTGCTTAGTGTGTGCAAGGCCCTAGGTTCACCCCAGTACTTCGTGTGGGGAGGGGGACCCTCTTCACTATACAGTCTCCAGCTATACACTAAAGCTCCTAAATAAAGCATCGTCCAGCCAGCATGGCAGCAGGTGCCTTGGATCCTAGCATTTAGGAGGCTGCCGAAGGCGGAGCTGAGTCCCAGGCCTGCCAGGTCTACATAGTAAGACCCTATCTCAAAAATTAAATAAATGAGTAAAGCAAGCAAGCATGGTTCATCAGTTCTCCATGTATCCATGACAGCCACCAGATGGAGTTCTCCAGAAGCAGGACAATTTCGGATGCCCTTCTGTAGCCCCCATGTCCATTCATTTAGTGACCTGAAATGAAGGAGCTCCATGAATGGCAGTGGGCAGGGTGGTTGGGGAGCTGCATGCAGGGAGGGATTGGGGGTGCTGGGGACAGGGGTCCCCAATGTTGTTTCTTGCTTGCACTTTCAGCATGTCCCACCCATCTGTTTCCTATACCACTGCTCTGTGAGCTTGACACCCAGAGCTGAGCGGTCAAGGCCCCTGCTGTGCTCAGGTGGTTCTCTGTGTTCTTGAGGTACTGACAGCTCCTTCTCTGTAGCCTGTAGCTCACAGTCCTCCCCTCCAGCCTCCCACCTCTCTTAAGTGTGCTCCAGCCCCTCAGAAACAGCCACCCTTCCCTGATTTCACAGCTTCTTTTTTGTTTGTTTGTTTGTTTCCCCCAGAAATAATTTTGCCTCTTTAGCTACATAAAATATTGCTATTACCAGGTGATAGGGCCTCCCAGCAATACTCTCAACTATTTAGAAGGCTGGCAAAAGGGGGAGGTGATCTAAGCATGAGATAAGCCTAGGGTGACATAGTGAGTGGTACCTCTGGTCAAAATGAATTCGTAGGCTTGGGGATGGAGCTCGGGTGGCTAAGTGCTTGCCTAGCCTATGTGAAGCCCTGACCCAAGACCACATTAACCAGGCTTGGTAAAATCTCAGCACTCAGGAGGTACAAGGTGGGAGAATGAGAAGTTCAAGGTCATCCTCAACTTACAAAGGAAGTTTGAAACCTGCCTAGCTCTGGTAAGACCTGTCTTAGTTAGTAAATAGGTGTAATGGGTCACACCTGTAATTCTGGTACTTGGGAGGATGAAACAAGAGGATTGTTATGAGTTCAGGCTGGCCTGAGAAACCTAGCAAGATTCTGCCTCAAAAAGCCAAGCGGTAAGTAAAATATGGAAATGCATTTTTAGCCAGGTGTTGGTGGCACAGGCTCCAAAGCTACACAGAGAAACCCTGTCCCGAAGAAAAAAAAGAAAAAAGAAATGCATTTTTTTTTTTTTTTTTTTTGAGACAGGGTTTCTCTGTATTGTTTTGAAGGCTGTCCTGGAACTCGCTCTGGAGACCAGGCTGGCCTCAAACTCACAGAGATCCACCTGCCTCTGTCTCCACAGTGCTGGGATTAAAGGCGTGCACCACCAACACCTGGCCTAGAAATACATTCTTAGTTGTTCCTCAGAATCCAGCTCCAAGGTCACTGTCCCCTACTCCTTTCTCCACATACCCTGTCCTTCAGGACTACACCCTGCCGGTCTTTGTTCAGGAGGCAAGTCCTTGAGTCTGTAGCAGCTTTCTGCCAGCAGGCCTGGCACGTGGTGTGGATGTGGAACAAAGGTCCTGGCACTTGGTGAGTGGACATGGCAAACTGTGCCTGAAGCCAGTTGGCCAAGAGCAATGTTTTATCTGCCACTTTCCAGTTATGCTTCAAAATGTTTTTATTAAGTCATTAAAAAGAAGAAAATCCTTCCTTTTTTCTTTTTTTCTTTTCCTTTTTTTTTCAGATTTTTAATTTGAATTAGAAGCAAGATTGTTTTACATGTCAATCCCAGTTCCCACTCCCTTCCCTCCTCCCCTACCACCCCCCCCCAACTAAAACTGTAAGTATCCTTTCAGCTACCCCTGGATGGTGAGGCCTTCCATAGAGTGTCATCAGAGTCTATTGTATCCTTTGGGATAGGGCCTAGGCCCACCCCCGTGTGTTCTTTTCCTTTTTGAGACAGGGCCTGGGACTATAAATCCAAAGCAGGCTACTCTGGAACTCACTGTGTACCTGGGGTCATAGTTTATCCACAATCCTCCTGCCTCAACTTCTTGAGTGCTGAGGTGCTAGGTGTGAGCCATAGCATCGGGCTGAAAATAGATATTTTGCAGAAGGTAGATTTCTGTCTTGCTTCAGAGGAGAAATGGGAAGATCTGAACCCTCATTTTACTGTGGCAAACATTCCCTGTAGCTGACCAGTCACTGTTAGGTCTGTTTGGTCAATGTGCCTAAGTCCCCTCCCTTCCTAACCTACTAAACCTATTTGCTCTGGTACATTTAAACAACGGGGATATATATATATATATATATATATATATATATATATGGTTTTTCGAGACAGGGTTTCTCTGTGTAGCTTTGGAGCCTATCCTGGCACTCGCTCTGGAGACTAGGCTGGCCTCGAACTCACAGAGATCCGCCTGCCTCTGCCTCCCGAGTGCTGGGATTAAAGGCATACGCCATGAATGCCCGGCAAAAATGATATCTTGAAATTTGCAGGCAAATGGACAGAACTAGAAAAATTATCCTGAGTGAGATAACTCAGACCCAGAAAGACAAATGTAGTATGTACTCACTCATAAGTGGATATTGGACATAAATCAGCCTGTAAGACACAACCCAGAGAACCTAGGTAACAAAGAGGATCCTAAGAGAGGACATACATGGATCAACTATGAAGGGGAAAAAGACAAGATCTCCTAAGTAAATTAGGAGCACAGGGGGTGGGGGAGGGTGGAAGAGGAGAGGGGAGGGGGAAAGGGAGTGGGGAAAACATACAGCTCAATAAAAATAAATAAATAAAAATGAAAAACAAACAAACAAAAAACCCTATTTACTTGCCTCTCAAGACAAAGGACTTGGGACTGGAGAGATGGCTCGGTGGTGAAGGGCATGCAGTGCCTTTACTGAGGGCCTAAGTTTGGTTCCCAGCACCCAGGTCAGGTCAGGCATTTTACCTGTAACTCCAGCTCCAGGGATCTGCCTTACTCTTCTGGCTCCCAAGGGAACTGCACTCACCCGCACAGATCCGTACACAAGCACTAATGCTTGCACAAGATTAAAAATTAAAAATAAGCCGGTGGTGGTAGCTCACACCTTTAATCCCAGCCCTCAAGAGGCAGAGGCAGGCGAATCTCTGTGATTTTGAGTCCAGCCTGGTCTGCAGAGCGAGTTCAAGGACAGCCAGGGCTACACAAAGAAACCCTGTCTCAAAAGAAAAAAAAACCCAAATGAACAAGCAAATAAAAAAAATCTTAAAAAAAACAAGACAAATGAATTTAAACTCTGGTGCATATTAGATTTGAGAAAGACCTGGAATTAGGAAGTGCAAATTCAGGAGGGTTTGGATGGCCCATGGCACTACTCATGTCCCCCATGGTGACTACCACCTAGGTTGTATGTTTTTTGTTGTTGTGGGTTTTTTTTTTTTTTTTTTTTTTTTCTTTTGGTTTTTGGAGACAGGGTTTCTCTGTGACTTTGGAGGCTGTTCTGGAACTAGCTCTTGTAGTCCAGGCTGGTCTCGAACTCACAGAGATCCACCTGCCTCTGCCTCCCAAGTGCCACCACCACCCGGCTAAGGTTGTATGTTCATGGCCCTGGTTGGGTACACTAGAAGCGTGCTCAGTGTGGACCTCTCCTATATTAGTCCTAGGAAGTGATGGGATTTTGACTTCCACATTACAGACAGAGAAACTGAGGCAGGTCACTTAAGGATACTGGGATGGGCCCTACATCCTCTGGAGTTGTAAACACAGGCCAGATGCTGGTATGTCCCCACACAGTCCCAGGGAGGCCCTCACTCATGCACTCCAACTAAGGAACTTCCTATATGGTAGCATTCTCTTTATCATCTTCAGGGCACTCACTCCACAGCAAAAATGAACTCATTTTGTATGTTGCCATTTGTTCATCTTTAGCTATCCCCTCCTCGGCCCCCAGCCTATTTAGTTCTTTTAGTAGCCCCTGGCCTATTTCTGGTACATAAAAGGAATCAGGATTTTTGTTGAATGAATTTTTGTTTGTTGAATGAATACATGAATACCCAATGCCTGCACTGGGGGTGGGGGGTGGGAACACAAAGTGGGAATGGGTGGAGACTGGGCAGGTGCTTCTTGATGCTGTGGCTACCAAAAGGACACAAGCCCCAGGTCACCATTCTCCCCACTCTTCTAAGTACACAGCAAGGGACATCTGTCTTGATGTGACAGTATCTGGATTCATGGCCCATTACTATGCTTTCCTCATGCACCGCTCATTCAATGCCCACCTTTCAGGAGGCTGATGGCAGCTATTTCCTGAACTGGGCTGATGTCATCTTGGCCTGAGAGATTGGATTGAGCTGGTCCAGCCACAGGGCCCAGGCAGATCTTAAGTTCCTGCAACTCCTCATCCTGGGCCCTCTTCAACAGGAGCCCAGCTGAGTGCTTCCCACAGGGTCAGGAGGTGAAGGCTCCCTTAGCCTGGGAACCCCCGGGGAGTGTGAGGATTTTGTGAAACCAACACCCAGACCACCGGGAGGAAGGCTTCTCCTCCCACCCTGGAGCTACTGAGATTCCCACAGCCTCTGCCTCCTGCCTCCCCTTGTCCCTGGGAGGAAGTCACAGTGAGGAAGGTGAGGTGTGGTCTGATGATTCAGCTCCGAGCCCTGGGCTGAGAAATGCTTTCCTCCCGTCCCCGTCGTCTCTCTGGTGTCGTGGAGGGGATGTAATAACATCAGAGCAGTTTCTGGGTGCAAAGGTTCTGACTGACCTCCAAATTGCTTTATGATAATGATCAGTTAAGGCATCTACTAAGAGCAGAGGCAAGCCAGGCATGGTGGCCCATACCTACAACTCCAGCACTTCAAAGTGGATCGGAACTTGAAAATCATCCTTTGTTATGTGGTAAGATTAGGACTAGACTGAGCCTTAAGACCTTGTCTCAAAACCCAAATGAAAAAACAAACAGAAAGAGAAAAGACAGTGTCACATGATGGCTGTTGCCTAAAATCTCAACACTCAGGGGCTGAGGCAGGCTGATTATCATGGATTTAAGCCTAGCCTGCACTATGTAGGGGGTTTCAGGCCATTCAGATCTATATAGGAAGACCCTGTTTTGCTTTGTTTTTTGTTTTGTTTTGTTTTTTGTTGTTTTTGGATAGAGTCTCACTGTGTAGCTCAGGCTATCCTGAAATTCACTATCTAGACCAGGCTATCCTCAAACTCACAGAGATCCACCTGACATAATGCTGGGATTAAAGGTGTGTCCTACCACCACCTGACTGATTATTATTATTTTTTAATAAATGCTTTTTGTTTTCAATATTTATTTATTATGTATACAGTGTTCTATCTGTATACATGCTTGCAAGCCAGACGAAGGCATCAGATCTCATTATAGATGGTTGTGAGCAACCATGTGATTGCTGGGAATTGAACTCAGGACCTCTGGAAGAACAGGCAGTGCTCTTAACCTCTGAGCCATCTCTCCAGCCGTTTTTTTTTTTTTTTTTTTTTTTTTTTTTTTTTTTAAAGCTGGTCCTGGGGATTGAACCAGTGCCTCACAAGTGCTACAGAAGCACCTTACTGCTGAGCTACCACCCAGCCCAGTAATTTTGTTTTTAAATTTATTTATATTTGTATGTATAAGTGTTAGAACATGTGTGCTAAGGTACGAGCGTGGTAGTCAGAAGACAACTTGGGAGGTAGAGGCAGGAGGATTGCTGCAAATTTCAGCTACAAAGGCAAGATGCTATCCTAAAACAGACAGAACTCCCCAACCAAACAAAATAAAATCAATAAACCTGGACATGATAGCTCATGTCTATAATTCCAGCCCTTGGGAGACAGAGACAGGGCTCACAAGTTCAAGGCCAATGTGGTGGGCTACATAGCAAGTCCCAGGACATCTAGGACTCCCAAAAGCAAAGAAGCAAAAAAAAAAAAAAAAACAGACAAAATTAAACAAGTTCTTAAAGCTGTCAAAAATGGAAATAATTAGAATGGTGCTCTTGGTAAGAAAAATATAGTTAAGAGAATATTTTGACTAAAGCTCCGAAGTCATCTAAGGTCTTTGGAAGGTGGTCTCATTTGGGGCTGCCAGGAACCAGGGAGGATTTGTCTTTCAGAGAGTCTTGCTCTTGAACAGGTGAGATGGGAGTGCTCTCTTTCTCTCTCTCTCTCTCTCTCTCTCTCTCTCTCTCTCTCTCTCTCTCTCTGTGTGTGTGTGTGTGTGTGTGTCTGTCTCTCTGTCTCTCTGTCTCTCTGTCTCTCTCCCCTAGTTTCCCCCCACCCCCCGCAGGCGTTTCTATAGTCCTCTTTTGAAAGGGAAGGGTCCCAGGCTCAGAGGCTGTGTTACCGACCAAAGGTCACGGGGCTGCTGCAGCTTGCTCTAGTGTTCAGCTTCCTGACTCCAGAGCCCACACTGGCTCACCCCAGGCAGGGAGGGGGCACCTGCAGCTCAGGCTCCCAGAGCTCTTGCTCTGTGGGCCCGTGACCACAGGGGTCACAGGATTTCCAGCATCCTCCATTCACATCCACTCACTTCAAAGGGCCCCAGACTTCAAAGGCATCTTGGGAGAGGTGCACATACCAGGCTGAGAATGCAGGGAAGCCCGGGAGAGCTAATGCGATTAGCCCAGAGGCTTTGGATGGGGCAGGAAGTACCTAAGAGAAGAGCTAATTCCCTGGAAGTGAGAATCTATTCTCACCCCAGCCACACCAGCAGTCTTTTATTCTAGGGCTTCTGGCTGCTTCTGGATACTTGGGGATTAGGTGAGATGGGGCTGTGCCAAACCCGCGTCCTTTCCAAGCACGGCCAAAGAAGAGCTTGTCTGAAGCCAGCTGTGGTGGCACACGCCTTTAGACCCAGAGCTCAGGAGGCAGAGGCAGGAGGGTCTCTATACAAGTTCAAGGCCAGCCTGGTCTAACATAGTTAGCTCCAGACCAGTGACTATACAGATTCAAATTCTCTCATACCACAACGAAGCCCCACTGTGTCAAATCCATGTCAGATATGTGAGATCCATGCCTCAGTGGGGTCCTCTCAAACAGCAATGAAACCAGGAGCTGGAGAGATGGCTCAGTGGTTAAGAGCACTGGCTACTCTTCCAGAGGACTCAGGTTCAATTCTCAGAACCCATGTGTGTTTGTAACTCCAATTCCAAAGGATCTGACACCCATACACACAGACATACATGCTGAAAAACACCAATGCAAATAAAATAAAAATAAATAAATTATCAAAAAAAAAAACCAAAACAAACAAACCACAATGCATCCAGCTACATCAGATGCTTGGGACCCATGCCTCTTTTTTTATCCTGATGCTGGTAAGTGGCGCTCTCTGGAGGTGTACTTGAAAGGATGAAAAAAGAAAGTTGAAATGGATACCTTTGTGGGGAGGGGCTGCCAAGGTGTGCTACAAGGAAAACAGGGCCACATGCAGCAGAGTTAGTGTAAGAGGATTATTGGGGGAGGGGGAGTGAAAGAGCAAAAGGTTGTGTTGGAGAGGGGACATGAGAGAGGCAGGCAGACAGACAGACAGACAGACAGAATAGGGAAGAGACAGAGGAAGAAGAAGCAAGAGGCAAAAAAGTGAGCTGTGCCTGGGGGGCACTTTTAAGGGGTGCACATGTCACAAAGCTGATGGTGGAAAGGCTCCTGACGACCCGTGATGACTTAACTGCTTTGGTGGCAGAGGTATGCTGCTGCCTCGGCAGAAACTAACAGTGTTTATTCCCATTTCACAGGCGAAAACACTGAGGATCCCACTGCTTCAGTTCCTCCCCCAGGTCACACTGGTACTAAATGAAAGACTGGGTGTGCTGGAACACGCCTGTGATCCCAGCACTCAGGAGATGGAGGCAGAAGCTATGCAAAGTGTGAGGTCATCCATCCTACCACACAGCAACTTCAAGACTAGTGTGGGGGTATGTGATAGTCTCAGAGCATCCAATGCCCTCTTCTGGCCTACAAGGGCACTGCATTCAGGCAAAACACCCATATACACAAAATAATAACAACAATACATTTAAAATAATGATAAGTTTTTTTGTTTTTTTTAATCATCAAGACAAGGTTTCTCTGTATAGTGTTGGCTGTCCTGGAACTCCTCACAGAGATCCGCCTGTCTCTGCCTACCGAGTGATGGGATTAAAGGTGTGTGCCACCACTGCCTGGCTAAAATAACTGTAAATTAAGGTATGCATGGTGGCGCATACCTTTAATCCCAGCACTCTGGAGGCAGAGCAGGCAGACCTCTGAGTTCCAGGCCAGCCTGGTCAACATAGCAAATTCCAGGCCCCTGAGACCCTGTCTCAAAAAAACAAAAATATATAAGTTAGGCACAGTAAGCAATTCATAAGAGTGACTAATGACAAGATAGGACATTAAGGGGGCTGGAGAGATGGTTCAGAGGTTAAGAACACTGACTGTTCTTTCAAAGGTCCTCAGTTCAATTCCCTGCACCCCTTGGTGACAAACAACCATCTGTAATGAAATCTAGTGCCCTCTTCTGGCTTGCAGGCATGCATACCTGAAGTTAGAACGTTGTATACATAATAGTAAAAAAAAGGATAGGGCATTAATTGCATTAAGTAAAATAAGTATTACCTGATTTTTATTTACTGATTTATTTTGGTTTTGTGGGTTTTTTTTTCTGGACAGGTACTCACTTCACTGTATAGATGGTGACACCCTCCCCCCCTCTCCAGGATCCCTAGTGCTGGGATTATAGACATGAACCAACATGCTGTGCTTGATGAGGGTTACTTGAGCTAGCTGTGGTGGTACATGCCTATAAACCCAGTACTCAGGAGGCTGGGGTAGGAGGGTAATGAGTTTGAGGCTAGCCTGAGTTAGTGAGACTGTACACACACACACACACACACACACACACACACACGTGATTACATGCCTGCAATCCCTGCCTTGAAAGGCAAAGGGCTGAGGATCCCTACAAGCTGCAGGCCAGCCGGGGATACATAGAGAGACCCTGTTCAAAAAGGAAATGGCTAACGATAGTTACATGAACACAAACACTGCAATGACGATGGTTGACCTGAGATGGCTCCTAGGTGGCCCAAGAGAAGGTTAGCTATACTGTATGGGTCCTCTGTATGAGAGGACAGTTCATGTCCTGGGCATGGGACAGCTGGAGATATCATAGCACACAGAGTATATGTCATTTATTTAGGACACACAGAGTATATGTAATTTAAAACCAGCAAATTGCTTATGGGGGCATGCTTTATGTGGTCTTTTCTGACTGATGATGAGCAAGCTGAACTGAGATGTCACATCGGAGCACTGTTCCCTGGCTTTGTCTTCTTTTGTCCCCTGGGAGTTGCTGGGTTGAATATTGAAGGCCAGGTAGGGGAAGGAAGGGTGACCAAGGGACTCTTGGGACCTTGGCATAGTCCTTGGCTTCTGAGCCTTGTTGTAAACAGTCTTCTGGCATGGAGCAGACTTGGGCAAAGAGTACATGTGACCTTGGCCTCTCTGGGGCACTGTTTCCCTCATCTGCTGAAGGGGTAGATATTACATGGAGGATGACAGAAACTGGAGTTCATGTGGAAGGAACCAAAGAAAGTTCTAGAAAGCTTCGTATCTTCCTCTGGCCCCACAGCCCTGTTGTTGGACACACCACTATGCCCTGGCAGCCTGACCTTCAACCCCCCCCCCCAATGCTGCTACATTTCCCTTCATTGCCAAGTTTCTGGTGGCGCTACTCCCTCACAGTGTCCATCTCTCTCCTGAGGGCTATTCCTCATGCATTTTATTCTCCTGTCCCCCCTACCCCAGGCTTCCCTGCCTTAGATGGTGGAATTGTTTCTAAGCTGGTTCTCATCCTACTTGGCTTGGATCCCTCCCAGCTTTCAAGCCACCAAGCTTCCCTCCACATCTTGACCTTTAGTTCAGTCCTCTTGCTTTGTCTTGAGCTCACAGCAATTTTCCTGCCTCCACCTTCCCTGTGTTAAATAGCCCTTATGCCTTAAGTATGATGTCACAGGTCCCACAAGGGCACTCTGGTTTACCATCTGTATAGTCCAGACGCCCATGTGCCTAGTGTGGTGCCAGGCTCATAGTAGGCCCGAGAATACCTTTGTAAAGTGAGGAGCTGGTCACAGAGGTGGTCTAGTGGGTGGCTTCTCAGGCCTGGTCCTTCCATTAGTCCTTAGCAGAGAACAGATCTTCCCCAGCCCAGGTCCAGGTGCTGATCCAGGCTGCCCTCTTCTGCTCTCTTGACCTGGACAACCCCTTGTACCATTCTTGCTTTCTTGGGACTTTCCCCAGGTTATTTCTGCACATCTCTAGCAGAGCCCAGGGAAACCTATGTCACTGTCACCTGTGTCCATCTTCCTGGGCACTGTGCAGAGTTCTGGCCACATGAGCAGCAGAGACATAGCTCCTGGTACTGAACCCAAGCTCTGGGGTCCCATTGCCTAGGTTCCAATCTTGGCTCCATGGCTTCTTCTTCTACTTTTCTTTTTTTCCTTTTTAAAAGATTTTATCTATTATGTATACAGTGTTCTGTCTGCATGTATCCCTGCAGGCAAGAAGAGGGCACTGGATCTCATAACGGATGGTTGTAAGCCACCATGTGGTTGCTGGGAATTGAACTCAGAACCTCTGGAAGAGCAGTCAGTGCTCTTAACCTCTGAGCCATCTCTCCAACCCGGCTCCATGGCTTCTTAATTAGGAGACTTTCGGGACGTTTCTTCCCTGACCTCTTTGGTTTTCCTCTTCGTGAAATGGAAGCAGCGCAAACATCTGAGGGCTTATGTGACACGGAATGAAGAAGTTCATGGCAGCCAGGTGTGGTAGCTTGTACCCATAATTCCAGCACTAGGGCAAGAGTGATGCCATGAGTTCAAGGCCAGCCTGGGCAACATAACAAAACTCATTTAAATAAAACAAAACAAAATAACTGAAAAGAACTGAGGGGTGGCCTATAGACATAGTGCCCAGTGAAGGAGGGCTTTGTCACCACACAATCCTTCCCCCTACTGTAACCCTCAACCCTCTCCAGGAGAAACTGTCCACTGTTGTGCTGGGCACCATTGCACACAGTTGTATATGATAAATGCACGTACACAAAAACACACAATGGTGCAAAAACAAACTGGGTGAGACACACCTGGAATCTCAATACTTGGGAGGTAGGAGACAGGAGAATCGGGAGTTCAAAGTCATCCTTGGCTACATAGCAAGTCTGAAGCTAGACTGAGCTACAAGAGACTGTTTCAAAAACAAAACTAAACAAACAAAACCCACAACACTCAGCTCTGCAACCTGCAGCTTAGATGGATTAAGGAGCTTCCCTTACAATAAAAGGGGGCATGGCAATTGCCTGTCACCTCCTGGCTCTGTGCCTCTTGCATCCAGTGCCCATTGAGTTGGAACAGGTACCTGGCTTTGGCTGGAGCTCTCTGGTTTTTTAGAAGGGGGTGGGTTCCTGCTAAGGCCCAGCCTCCTGCTGCCCAACTGCCTCCCTCACCACCCTTAGAGTCCATAATGGGGCACTGACCCTAGGAACTCAGAGATGGCGTCAGCCCTGAGCAGGGTCCCTCACCCTTTTCTCCCCTGCCCCATGGTGCACCCCTCAAGGCTTCAGAGTGTCCAAGCACATAGTAGGCCTCTCTTGAATGTTTTTTTTTTGGGGGGGGAAGTAAATATTGAACTCCTTCTTGTCACCCTGAGGAGAGTGCAGTTCTGATGACCTTCTGGTGACGACCTGCTTGTCCACAATGTTTAATTTGTAGCCTCAGCTCTGTATGTAAACATGCCTAAACCTGGACGGTCAAGGTTTGCCCTCAAACTCATACCTTTCTGGGGGAGACATAGAATAGGGAAGCCTGTCAAACAAGGACAATACTGAGCAACAACTGGGGGTCCATAGCGTTATGCAATAGAGAGGGGCTAAGGGGTGACTTTGGGGACAGGGAAGACCTTTTTAAGGAAATGACATTTAGGCAAACACCTCACAGGAATGAAGAAGGGTCTGAGGAAGGGCATTCTAGGAAGAAAGACTTGCAAGTGCAAAGGCTCAGAGGAAGGGACACACTTGGCTGGTTTAAGGGACTAAATGAAATGATACTTAGTGGGTGACAAAGAAATGCCTTGGTGGGGTAGGGAGGGAAGGAGGCTGAAGACAGCAGGTTTGATTGAACCTAGGGTCTCATACATGCTAGTTAAGCCGCTCTACTTAGCTATATGAATAGCCTTCTTTTTACTGTTTATTCTAAGCAGCAAAGTCTCACCAAGGTGCCTGGGCTGAGCCTTCAACTTACTCTGTAGCCAAGTCTGGCCTTAAACTAGTGATCCTCTGCCTCATCCTGGAGAGGGGGGTGGGATGACGGGCCAGGGCCACCAGGGGGCGCGGAATGATGGAATCTTACAATTCTAGCTCCCTGAGTTTTACAGCTATCAGCTCAGGACTGCATAGCCCCTGCCTTGTACACCCTGAAGAGCGTTCCAGCACCCCAGAGGTTCATTGGTTCTGCCTTAGCCAGTGTCATCCTTACTCATTGGTGACCTTTCTCAAGGTCTTGATCCTAGCAGGCCACTTCCACATATGGCATCTGGCACCTGGCTCTGGCACCATTCTGTGATTTTATGTTTCCACGTTGCCTCAGATGCAGCTGTCCAGTAACTTTATTATTATTTTTTCAAATTTACTTTGATTTTTGGAGACAAGGTCTCACTATGTGGCTCTGGCTGTCTTGGAATTCGCTGTGTAGACCAGGTTTGGCCTCTAATTCACAGAGATTCTCGTGCCTCTGCCATCTGTGCACGTCCATGCCCAGCCTTGTGTTTTTTTGAGTCAGGGTCTCATATGAACCAAGTTGGCCTCTGCTCTAGGCAGTTGAAACATCGGATAGTTGTATGCATGCATTTTATAGTGGGATAAACTGAGGCCCCTGAGAAGGCAATGGGTTCACTCCAGTTACCCGGAGAGTTAGTGGCTGAGCAGGGGGGACACTGCTGGCTCACAGGGTCTTAGATTAGAAATGGAAGAGAAAGACCATTTAATGAACACATATCTATGTTGGCCTTCATCAACTTAAACCATTTGCTGTGATCCTCAACGTAACTCGAAATGGGCATTATTGTACCCTTTTTGCAGATGAGCGGCTGAATATAAATAGTCACAGGCTATAGTCACAGGCTGCAGTTCCCTGTCAGACTCCAACACATGCTTCCTTTCACGACCTCTGCATCCAAAAGAGGGACTGAGGACCACACACCTGGCTTTAGAAGACAGATGAAGGGTTAGTTCGAGGTGGGTCCTGTAGGACGGGGCTCCTGCAGGATAGGGGAGCCGTAGGAGAAAAGGTCAAGGGCACACTGGAACCTTGCCAAGCTCCCTCTGGCCTACACTTTCTGCAGAGAGCAGCCTGGGGGCCCTGGTACTGGCTTTGAAGCCACACTGCTCTCCATACCACCCCCACAGTCTAGCTCTGGTCTCTTGAGTTGGAGCTGAGATGGGGTTTCTTGGCTTTCATAGGCCTGCCTCCCAGACCCAGGGTTGCTATGGGGCAGCTGGAAGAGAGCAGCTGGAGAACTTGCAGAATCTGTTTTCCCACGCTGTGTGGGGTCTCCACCTCTGCTGGTCTGCCTGACTCAGAGCCAGACCTCAGGACCCCTGGAGCTTCTTTTGGGGGAAGGACTACTTTTGTTTTTGGGTTGTTTTTTTTTTTTTTCTTTTTACAATTATTTTCTTCCATTTTGTGGGTTGTCTTTTTTGTTTGTTTCCAACTGTGGTAAAAGATGTGTAAGTAGGACTGGAGGTATAGCTCAATGACTATTTATATTTTTTGGTTTTTTGAGACAGGGTTTCTCTGTGTAGCTCTGGCCGGCTGTCCTGGAACTCACTCTGTAGACCAGGCTGGGTTTGAACTCACAGAGACTCAGAAATGGAACTCAGGTTATCAGGCTTGGTAGCAAGCACATTTGCCTTCTGAGCCATCTTGCTGTCCCCAGACAAGCTTTATATGAGTGCTATCCTCAAATTGGCCAAATACATGTATACATAAAATATTCATATCATGGGGCTGGAGAGATGGTTCAGCAGTTAAGAGCACTAGCTGCCCTTCCAGAGGACTCGTTAAATTCCCAAAATTCCTTTGACAGTTCATAAGTGTCTGTAGTTGCAGTCCCAGGGAATCCAGTATCCTCTTCTGTCCTCTATGGGTACCGGGTATGCACACACACACATGGTGTACAGACATGGATACAAGCAGAACACCCACAAACACCCACAAATATATTTTTTTAAATCTTAGAAAACTAGAGAAACACTGTGATGTGTTAAAACAAACAAAAACTAAGTGCAGGCATGTGCGGCACCCCCCCACACACACACACACACATATACACTAAAATGGAAGGGATTAGGCTGGGCACAATGGCATGACCTGAGTCAGTGGTTGCTATGGAACTTTTTGTTTTGTTTTGTTTTTTGTTTTTTGTTTTTCGAGACAGGGTTTCTCTGTGTAGCTTTGGAGCCTATCCTGGCAGTCGCTCTGGAGACCAGGCTGGCCTCGAACTCACAGAGATCCGCCTGCCTCTGCCTCCCGAGTGCTGGGATTAAAGGCGTGCGCCTCCAACGCCCAGCTGCTATGGAACTTTGAGGCCAGCCAGTGCTGCACAGTGAGACCCTTGTATGTGTGGGGTTGGGGGCTGGAGGGAGAATTGAACTAAACTAAAGTAAATAAATAAACAAACAAATCAATGGACAATTTTAAAGCAATAAAATAAAATAAAACATAAAGCCTGTTTCTATAACTATTTGTTGGCTGGTTTCTGACATAGAGTCTTATTATATAGCCTGGAACTTGCAATCCCCCTGCCTCAGTTTTCTGAGTGCTGGGATTGTAGGTGAGTGCTACTAAGCACAAATGTGTGCGAGTGCATGTATATGTATACACACACACACACACACACACACACACACACACACACACACACACATTCTCTTTCTTAAGACATTTATAGCCTTAGCTGTCCTAGAACTCACTCTGTAGACCAGACTGGCTTCCAACTCAGAGATCTGCCTGCCTCTGCCTCTCAAGTGCTGCAACTAAAGATGTGCAGCATCACACCACACCCAGATCCACAGCCCCAGCTGGCCTCAGACTTGCTATGTAACTGAGGATGGTCTTGAACTTCGGATCCTCTGCCTCTACCTCCCAAGTGTTGGAATTACAGGTGTTCAGACTATGCTCATTTTCATTCAGTTTTGGGGATTGAACCCAGCTCTTAGATAAGCACTCTACCAACTGAGTTGCGGCTATATTCCCAACCACCAACTAAGTGTTTGCAGGGTCTCATATTACCCAGGCTGACCTTGGACTTTCTATGTAGTTGAGGGTGATCTCAAAAGTTTCTGAGCTAGCTGGGCATTGATGGCGCACGCCTTTAATCCCAGCACTGGGGAGGCAGAGGCAGGCGGCTCTCTGTGAGTTCAAGGCCAGCCTGGTCTCCAGAGCGACTGCCAGGATAGGCTCCAAAGCTACACAGAGAAACCCTGTCTCGAAAAAAACCAAGAAAAAAAAAATTCTGAGCTGCTGGGATTACAGGTGTGCACTTCCACATCTGACTTCCAGGAAATAATTTTTTTATTTTAAGCTTTATTTATTGAGATAGGGTTTCTCTGTGGAACAGTTCTGGCTGTCCTGGAACTCACTCTGTAAACCAGGCTGCCTCCCGAGTGCTGGGATTATTTTATGTATATGGATCTTTTACCTGTTTATATGTCTTCTGGCACGTATGTCTATGCACTGAATGTGTGCCGAGTGTCCTCAAAGGCTAGAAGAAGGCATCAGATCCCCTGGGAGTGGAGATACAGACAGTTGTTAGCCGCCATGTGGGTGCTGGAGATTGAACCCAGGCCCTCTGGAAGAGCAGGCAGTCTTCCTAACTGCCTAATCGAATCGTCTCTCCAGCCCTTTCAGTATTTTTAACTGATTCATACACAGCAGTAACTGTATTTCTTTTTTTTTTTTAAGATTTTATTTATTTATTATGTATACAACATTCTGGTTCCATGTATATCTGCACACCACAAGAGGGCACCAGTTCTTATAACAGATGGTTGTGAGCCACCATGTGGTTGCTGGGAATTGAACTCAGGACCTCTGGAAGAGCAGTCGGTGCTCTTAACCACTGAGCTGTCTCTCCAGCCCCAGTAACTGTATTTCTAAGGCTTCTGGGTGACCATTGTCTAGAAGCCTCCCATCCCCTCAAATGGAAACTCCAGTAGCATTATGTGATAACATGAGGAGGCTTTGTAAGGTGGGGAGGTAGCCTGGAAGAGGATTCCAGAAAACTTACTTATCCTTTGCATGTCTACAAGTTCCCAGAACTTCCTGCTGGGGTTTCATCCCTCACTTCTGGCTCTGACTGCCACTCCCTCCTGGTCTGGCCTGTCTCTCTCATAGGACCTCAGACAGCAGCATTCCCAGGCTTCTCACTTGCAGCCACCCAGTGCTCTACCCTCCCCAAAGCAGCAGACGTGTGTGTGTGTGTGTGTGTGTGTGTGTGTGTGTGTGTGTGTGTGTGTGTGTGTGTCTGTGTGTCTGTGTGTCTGTGTGTCTGTGTGTCTGTGTGTCTGTGTGTCTGTGTGTCTGTGTGTGTATGGGGGGCAGGTGACAGGCTGGGAGGAGGCAAGTGAGGGGGACTCAGGATCGGACCACAGTGTCTTAATGTAAAGTGGCAGTTAGGTGCAAAGTTAGAGCCAGGATTCAGCTCCCGGTGGTGTGGGAGGGGATGGGTGGAGAGACAAAGGCCCCTTTCTTGATCATCTTGGGAAAGAATCCCACAGGGGAGGTAGGAAAAGAACTCAGAACTCAAGGTTCCCAAGGTTCCCACAGTCTTTGAAAGTCAGGGTGTTTAGCTGGGGATTCTGGGGGACCCGGATATGGTGTGGTATTTCTCAAATATTTGAAAGCTGATCTACTGAGACTCCTGGTGCTGGTGGTGATGATGGTGTGGGGTTTGTGTGTGTGTGTGTGTGTGTGTGTGTGTGTGAGAGAGAGAGAGAGAGAGAGAGAGAGAGAGAGAGAGAGAGAGAGAGAGAGTTGGAAGTGGCTGTCAGATTAATTGACTGGAAGGATGAAGGCCACCCTGACTTTAAAGAGTTGCTTTCAAAGATGTCAGCTCCAGTTACTAAGAGGAGCCAAACCAGACAACATGTGTATGGCTGAACATAACGGCACCAGTGGACTGGGGGATGCAGGCAAATTCCTCAACTTGCATTATCTCAATTTATACATTTGTATAATGAAGACAGTGACAGAGACGGCCTTAGGAAGGACATGGCCACTATGAAATCTACCACCCAGGGAAGGAAGACACGCATCTCAAGGGGGATGGGGATTCTCCAACTGCCCTCATGGCCCAAGGTTCCGTGGAAGTAGACCCATGGGCCCATTCCAACAATCCTCTAAGTCACCTACCACCAAATGGGCATTCACCCCCCCCCCCAGTTCATAGATGGAGCTGAAAAGAGCACCAGGCAAGCATGATCGTGCCTATTGTACAGATGAGCAAACTGAGGCCAGGTCCCTTGATATGCCTAATCTAGTCCCAGATAGTAGGGGTTGGGCTGGAACTTGGGTCTCTAGAAGCCTGAAAAGGCTCTTTCAAGCCTGGCCTCATCTTCCCCTCGGTGGAGGGAGGGCTGTGTGGTGTGTGGGAGGGAAGGGGGTAGAAGAGCCGGCAGAGGCACGGGTAGCTCACTGTGCCATGCTTTCCATGTTCTCTTCTTTGAGTAGACTAAGAAACTGAGGTTTGGGAGGCGAGCTAACCTGCTTCAGGGTATCTGGCCTGACTTCACAGTTCCTGCTCCCTGCTGGAGGTGTGTGTGTGGGGGTGCAATTATAGCCATGTCATTTCAGGCCTGGGAAGCTCTCTGATCCTTGGCCAGGGCAGCCTTAGGCTCAGAGGAACTGGCATTGCCCCATCTCTGCCAGTGAATTCAGACTAACACACCTGGAGTGGTGCTGAGGGGTTGAGAGGGGGCTTTAACTAAGTTGTATTAGCTGGATATAGCCAGAAGAGGGCTCAGTGTCCTTTGGCCCAATGGTTCCCAGACAGTCAACGCCATCCCCACCCTCCCTGGAAAGGTGTCTATGGCTTCCGCAAATGACTGAGATAGGAGAGGTCTGGACCCTGCTCCTGCTTGCTCCTTCCTGCAGGATTGCCAGTGCCTATGGAGGTCTGCTTTCCCGCAGTGAATGTGGGGGCTGCAGTGTGGCTAAGATTGTTTGGGGGATGACAGGCCTGGGAGTTGTCCCTGCCTCTGCTAGGGGTCTGCAAACTGGCAAAGCACTAGGAAGGTAGGAAGCATCGTCCCTTCAAGAAATAGCTTCCAGCCACTGGACTGAAGACACTGACTTGGGCAAGCCAGGCATACTGGGGGACACCTGTAATCCTGTAATCCCAGCACTTGGGAGGTAGAGGCAGGTGTGGTTAGATTGGGCTACATGAGACTTTTTCAAAGGAGGGAGGGAGGGGGAGAGGGAGAGACAGAGACAGAGACAGAGAGAGACAGAGACTGATTTGATTTCTGGTAATGAATTAATTGCTGGGAACAGTCAAGAAGTGGACAGGCGATGCCACTTAGGGAACTTAGTCCAGGGCCAGGGACAGGTCTGGTGGACATGCTAGCTGCCCTCTTACACTTTGCTTCTGGAATGGTGTGTATCGCATCCTTCACAGCCTGATTTGGGGTCTGTGAACTGCTGTGAGGTCTGTGGTTGCTTTCAAACACTCCAACAGAAACCCAATGGGAACTGGGTGTGGTAGTACAAGTCTGTAATCCTAGTACTTGGCAGGGGGAGACAAGCGAATTGCTGCAAGTTTGAGGCTATTTGACCTGACTCCAAAAACAAATAAACAAACAAAAAACAAAAAAATCAAAACCAAGAAAATCCCAAACCCAAACAACAAAAAGACACACATATACACTTCAAACCAATAGAAAAAGAGATTGCAAAGAAATCATGAAAGATGAAATATATATATATATATATATATATATATATAATATATATATATGACTCAGAAACTGATATTGGGGTTCAAGTTGAATATCAGAAAAACAAAGCAGCTGGCCACTAGCTCTCACCTCAGGCTGAATGGGCTGATCCTGTCTCCAAGAGCTTTTACCAAACCTCAGACTGCAACGTTACCTCAGTGTGGCTGGAGAATGAATGCCTTGTACTAAATCCTGATACTGATTTATATACCTCTCATGAGTCCTGGGATTAAGGGTGTGAGCTATAATCTCCTTTAGGCTGATTCAATCTGTGTAGATCTGGGTGGCCTTGGACTCACAGAGATCTGTCTAGCTCTTAATCCTGAGTCCTAAACAAAAACAAAATATATAATTTTGTTTTGTTTCAAGACAGGGTTCCTCTGTGTAGTCCTGGCTGTCCTGGAACCCTCATTATAGACCAAGGTGGCCTTGAACTCAGAAACCCATCTGCCTCTGTGCTGGGACTAGGCCTATGCCCGGCTAAGAGATGGATTTTTGTTTGTTTGTTTTTAAAATTTATTTAAGCCGGGCGTTGGTGGCGCAGGCCTTTAATCCCAACACTCGGGAGGTAGAGGCAGGCGGATCTCTGTGAGTTCCAGGCCAGCCTGGTCTCCAGAGTGAGTGCCAGGATAGGCTCCAAAGCTACACAGAGAAACCCTGTCTCGAAAAAAAAAAAAAAAAAAAAAAAAAAGGATTTATTTATTTATTTAATTTATGTGTGTATGTGAGTGCTCTAACTTCATGTAATGCCGGAAGATCCCACTATAGATGATTGCGAGCCACCATGTGGTTGCTGGGAATTGAATTCAGGAAGAGCAGCCAGTGTTTTCAACCACTGAGCCATCAGTCCAGAGATGAATTTTTTTAAGAATTATTTATTTGTTATGTATACAGTGTTCTGCCTGCATGTATCCCTGACTACATTACAGATGGTTGTGAGCCACCATGTGGTTGCTGGGAATTGAACTCAGGACCTCTGGAAGAATGGGCAGTCCTCTTAACTTCTGAGCCATCTCTCCAGCCCCAGAGATGAAATTTAAAAAAGGGATGTGTACGTGCCTGACTGTATATCTGTGTACTGTGTGTGTGTGCAGGAGCCTGCAGAGGTCAAAAGGAATGGAGTTACAGGCAATTGTGAACCATTACTTGGGTGTTGGGAATCAAATATGGATCTTTCGCAATAGCAAAAGTGCTCTTAACCACTGCAAGCCATCTCCCCAGCTCCCAGAGGCAAAAGCTTGACAGCCATCATATTTGGACAATGGGCTAGAGAATCAATTGTGTTGCTTTGTATCTGTGCATATACAGAAATGATGAACTTTTTTTGTTTGTTTGTTTGTTTTTTGAGATAGGGTTTCTTGTGAGACAGTCCTCGATGTTCTTGAACTCACTCTGTAGGCCAGGCTGGCCTCAAACTCACAGAGGTCCGCCTGCCTCTGCCTCCCAAGAGCTGGGATTAAAGGTGCAGGGGGGGGGGGAAGCAGCAAAATGATCAACATTTAAAATGACTTAATAATTAGAATTTGCCATAAATGCATGAGGTAAAAATAATCCATCTTCATGAAAGGATGGTAGAAGAAATCCTGATCCTGCCCCGCCCCCATGCAGCTCCTCTTCTAGGGCTAAGCTATCATGACAGCCACTGCTAGAGCCTTCCAAAGACTGACCTTGGCATACACCTTTAATCCCAGCACTCAGGAGGCAGAGGCAGAAGCAGGCAGATCTTTGAGTTCAAGGCCAGTCTGGTCTACAAATTGAGTTCCAGGACAGCCAGGGTTGTTATACAGAGAAACTCTGTTTTTTTTGTTTTGTTTTGTTTTTTGTTTTTCAAGACAGGGTTTCTCTCTGGCCTTTGGAGGCTGTCCTGGAACTAGCTCTTGTAGACCAGGCTGGTCTCAAACTCACAGAGATCTGCCTGCCTCTGCCTCCCAAGTGCTGGGATTAAAGGTGTGCACCACCAATGCCTGGCGAAACTCTGTGTTTTTTTTTTTTTAACCAAAAGAAATAAAATAAATAGTATTAAAAAATTATGGGGCTGGAATGTTGGTATATGACTGTGGTCCCAGTATTTGGGAGGCTGAGGTAGGGGGACAATTTTAATGTAGGAGTGTAAGACTAGAATGAGCAACAAGGTGAGGCACTGATTTAATTTAAGAATTGCACACACACACACACACACACACACACACACACACACCTTAAAAAAATAAAATAGCTGGGCTAGAGAGATGGCTCAGTGGTTAAGAGTATAGACTGCTTCTCCAGAGGACCTGAGATCAATTCCCAGCACCCATGTGGTGGTTCACAACTGTCTGTCATTTCAGTTTCAGGGCATTTAGTATCCTCTTCTGGCCTCTGAAGGCACCAGGCATATACATAATGCATATGCACACATGCAGACAAAACACTCATGCACATAAAATAAAAGAAAATAGCTACATACGTTCCATGCTCAAGTTAACCAGCCCATGAGTTCTCTGTCCATAGATATTTTCATTTTTCTAAACTCACACCCTTGGAAACTGTGACCAGTCTTTTTCAAGGTGATTTGCAGCCATAGAAGCACATCTCTAGGCCCCTTTCTGAGTGGAAGTGTGAGGGCAGAGGGTCTCTTCCTGTGTCATTTGGACACATACTGACAAAAGGTATGAGAGTGTCTCATCTAACCCCTTTCGGTTGCCGTCTTCCAGCAATGGGGTTCTGTGAGGTTCAGAGAGGGTCAGAGGCCCTGCTGGAATAACCAGCCTACAAGTGTTGGAAATGAGGTTGGGTGGCAGGGGGCTGAGCCCAGGCATCCTTCTTAAGCTCCTGCCCGGGGTCCTGCCTGTCTCAAGTTCCCAATGTCCAGGACCTTCCCTGTAAGTCTGTGGCCCTCTGCCTCCCTGACATTTTTCTGGCAAACAGCCATCCACCTTGCCTTTGGTTCAGGGAGATGCCACCACCCCAGGAGCTCAGTTTCTAGGAACAGGGACTTTGCCACAAGAGGGCCCCTGGGAGGCTATGTCAGGCCTCCCTGGGTCCTGTGACCTCTTTAGTTAGTTCCCTGCTTCCCCTGAGGTATCTACATAAATGGCACTGCCATTATGAGACATCCTTGGAAGCCTGGATGGTGCTGCCTGGAGACAACCAGGCAACAGGACTGGGCTATTTAAGGGAGAGAATGGGTGGGAGGGAATGAATGTCAGCAGTTTATTCAGGGATGGATAGCCTCTCTGCTGCAGGGTGGTGGCCCCTCCCTGTGCCCATTATTCCCAGTGTCCAGGGCCTGGGATTCTACACTAAGACCCAGCAGAAAGCCACTTGGAACCCTGCCTGACAGTCAGCAGAGGCCGGGCAATTTTGCATGTTCTGAAGGGGTTTGGAATAAGTGCTGGCTAGGGAACACTGGAAGGGAGGGGGTTAACTAACATGCAAAGAACCTTCTAGTGCTGAAGATAACCACCACAACTAGTTTTTCTGTTTAGAACTTCATCTGACAAAACAAAAAACAAAACAAAAAATCAAAATAATAATAAAGCCAGGCATGGCGGGGAACACTTTTAATCTCAGTAATGGGGAGGCAGAGGCAAGAGGGTTCCTGTAAGTTTGAGGCCAACCTGGTCTACAAAGCGAATTCTAGGACAGCCAGCAACTCAGAGAGACCCTGTCTCGAAAAAAAAATACAAAAACAACAAAAAACAAAAACATCGAGTCTAGCCTGGTCTATAGAGTGAGTTCCAGGACATCCAGGGCTCATACACAGAGAAACCCTGTCTCAAAAAAAACAAAACAAAACAAAAAAAAAACCAAGGGGAAAAACAAACAAACAAAACCAAAAAGCAGAACTTCATCAGGGGCACTGTTGGTTAAGGGGTTTATCTTTGCTTAATCTCAGAATGATACCAAGGTAGGTAAGGCTGCTGTATAGACGTGGGAATGGTAACTCAGAGAAGTTCAGCAGCTTGCCTGAAGCCACACAGATAAATGGCAGAAACTGGTTGAAAACTCAGATCTGTTTCCTGCAGAGGACTGAACAAACTACCCCCACACTGCTGCAGCTGCCAGGGTCCTTGCAACCATCTACTTCAGCTCAAGCTGGGCTAGAAATCTGGGTATCCATGCTTGGCCCAGGGCCATCTTCCTTGGTTTTCCATTACTCAGGTCCCATCCCTTCCTTGCAGGAACAAATTGCTTAGAAATGGCCAATTGGCTCTCTCATAGGTGTTCAGGGCTAGGCATGGAAAAGGTGCTTGAAGAACAATGCTATAGTGCTGGCATGGCGGGAGCTCTAGGTTCCATCCTCGGCACCGCATAAACAGTCATGATGACACTCACTGGTAATCCCAGCAATCTGGAAGAAGATGCTGGAGGATCTGGGTTTCAGCAGCATCCTCAGTTACACAGGGACTTTGAAGCCAGCCAGGGCTCCATGAGACCCTGTCTCAAAAACAAAAGCCAAACCGAAAAACAACAAAGGAACAACCAGATGAAAGTATTTACTTTGGGTCTTGGTTTTAGGCTTTCTGAGGGTTTGGGGCTGTACCTCAGTAGTAGAGCATTGTCTCACTCAAAGCTCTGGGCTTTATCCCCAACATCAGAAAAAGAAAAACAAACAAACAAACAAACAAAACGCTTGAATTTAAACTTTGAACAATTCAAATTAGGGGGCGGGTTGTGGCGTGAGTGTGAATCCTGATGATTCTGAGGCTGTCAGTTACTGAAAGCACTTAGGGTCTAGGGGATGCAAATCTAGGAGATGTGCTTGGGCCCCACAGCCTTACAGGGCCAGAATGAGGCAGAGTCCAAAGCCCACAGATCTAGTGGGTACACCAGGGAGGGAAGTCAAAGGGGACTGGGCTTTCAGCCTCAGCCAGGAGAAGCCCTCTGCCCTGGCAGGTTCAGGGCTAGGCTCTCAGTGTGAGCTCTGGTGGCAATAACTATGAGAGTGACAGCTGTCACCAGGTGGTCCCTGGAAGCAAGAACTGCTGGAGAACTGTGGTGACTGGGAAGCAATGTGGATCTGCCCTGCCGTTTGGGTTGGGAGTCAGGTCACTCTCCCAGAGATCACCAAGCTTGGGGGAAGCTGCCGACACCTGCCCTGGAATACTGTGGTCACCAAGAGTAAGGACAGGTGAACTTCATCTTCTCTGTCCTGTGTCCCCCGGCTTGCTGGGCCTGACGGGAGCTGAGAGGAGCAGTGGGGCCTGCTTCTTATCCCTTGTCAAGTGTCATCTTTGGTTAGGACTCACAGCGTCTGCCTTCCGGACAGTCATTTGTGCCTGTCAGGAAATAACTTGTGGCTTGAGTGTTCCCACGAGGGAAGCTGGGTTCTCACAGCTTCTGCTCAAGGGCTGGATTTGAGAGTGCTCTTTCAAGAGCACTGAAACCTGGCTACAGCTGAGTGGTCCTGTGTCCAGACAAGTTACCCTCCTGAGATGCTTTTTGTAGCATCTTTTTGTAGTTTTTTGACTCTGCAATGGGGTGGGGTTCTTTGTGCGTTCTATATGCGTTTTCTTCTGGCTCAGGCACACACATGCACTCGAAAACACGCACATGCACGCACAGGTTCGCGCAGACACACACTTGCGTTCCCACACTCCCACTGAAGCCTTCACACAGACACACGATCACTTCTTCACATTCCTGTAGAGGGGCAGCACAAGCTGGCTGTGCATGCAGGTTCACCACAAACACATCTGTACAGGGCACCCCACCCCTTATCATTATGAACAATGATAGATATCTTCTAAGATTAGACAGATGAGACACTACCACAGACATGCTGGGTATCTGGCCAGATCACCCTTAATGAATCGTTTGAGGGTTGCAAGCCCTTCACCCTGCATGATTCGAGTCCCCTGGCTTGACTGTGGATAGAAGCCAGGCGTGCGTTGTCTTCATCCTGGTCTCGACTCCCCACGCAGTGTGCCAAGGACCCTCTTGTTCTGACTGGCCAAGGCAGATTAGAGGCAGGTGAGGATAGATTCCTTAGTGTAGGGTGTGAGAGAGGGAAAATGTAACTCTGTCTATACACAAAGAGGTTCTTCTGAGACATAAGCAGGGGTGAGCAAGTGCACATGGGTGAGCCGAGGTCAAGGGTCAGGTAGCCTGCCCAGGTGCTGGACCCAGAGCTCGACGGAGCCACTGGGCCCACCACTACTTGGAGACCTTGGGTAGGAGCAGAGGGACCCCTCCTCTTTCAAAGTCTGGGAGCTGCAGCTTTCTTAAGCCACCTTCAAGCTAACAATCTGCTCTTTAAGGGGCCTTTCCGTGGACATACTGAAAGACCCCCCGAAGAGGTACTTTCGTAGAGGGAGACCCACACCCAGGAATCAGCGAGGCCACGAACTTGGATGCAAAAACAAGAGGCTTTATTGGAGACGCGGGTACCCGGGGCGACTTAGCTTCTGTGTGGCTAAGCGCCCCGAGCCAAGGGAAAGGGGTCCTTATATAGGGAAAAAGGCGCAAGCTAGGAGCAGGGATTCTATTGGATAATTCTAATGAGGCATTGTACAGAGCTATTCCCATTGGTCAATGTATATGAGGCGCTATACAGGGTTATTCAAATGAGGCAAAGTACAGAGTTATTCAAATGAGGTGAAACATAGAGTCTTTCAAATGAGGCGAAATACAGAATTATTTCTATTGGATGGTTCAAATGAGACACAGAGCCATTCCAGATCAGCATATTCTCAAGGTCTGGTGTCTGGTGTCTGGTACAGCAGACTCAATTCCCCCCCCCTTCCTGATGGCTGACCTTGGGGGCGGAGACCTTGGGACGGAGTGTTTCTCTTCGGGCGGGGGCTCAGGGGCAGGGCTCCAGGCCGGCTCACTTGGTGTTTGTTCTCGTGCCGACCCACCTGGTGCTCGTTCTCGGGCTGGCCCACCTGGTGCTCATTCTCGGGCCGGCCCACCCGGTGCTTGTTCTCGGGCCGGTGCGGGGGTGGCGGGGGAAAGGCCGCTGGGGGTGGGGATCGGGGAAGCCGCCGACAGGAGGAAGAGGAGACAAACTTGAGAAAGAAAGGGCTAAGGGACAGGGGTCTTTCAATACGGAGAGGCTGAAGCCCAGAGACGTTTGTCCCCTAGTTCAAGCTGCACAGGAGAAAGGACGATTCTGGAGCCCAGGTGTTCTGCTCAGACTGGAGAAGCAGAAAGAAGATAGGGAAGCCAGGGGCTACCAACATCCTCGGGGACCTGGAGTTGGGGAGAGGGTGTGGCGCCACCAGCCTATGCCGCTTTCTCCAGGCAAGGAGCTGGAAGCCGGCCTTGGGTATCTTCCAGAAGGAGCGGAGCCGACAAGGGAAGAGGAACTGGCTTCGCGGGCACTGTTTCCCGCCCCCTACTTTTTCTCCAGGCGCAGGGCGAGCGGACGCAGGAAACTGGCCCGGAACCGGCTCTTTGGGAGCTGCGGTTGAAGTGGGGGATGCTTATCGGGACGCGGTGGGGTGAGTGTGTCTTTAAGTTCGCGTCCCCTCCCGGTGGGCGGAGGTCGAAGCTGCGGCGGGCACGGCTGGGCAAGGAGTGATCCGGACTCGGGGCGGGGCTCCGGGGATGATCCGGGGCTTGGTGACCGCGGGCTGGAGGGGTCTGCAATGTCTGGACTCTGCGGGAGCTGCCTCCGCCCCCGGATGGGCTGGGAGAGTGGGAGGAGCTAGCTGGAGCCCGCGCCGGGTGCTCCTGCAGCCCGCCTCGGCGCCGGCAGTCCCCGGCCGCAGAGCGCGACGCTCCACCGGAGCTGCGGCTGCCAGGTAAGTACGCGTGGACCGCGCCAAGGGCGGATCGGGGTCCCTTGACTTGGAGCGTAGGCGTCCGGGCCACCCAGACCTGCCCCAGGCCGGCGCCACCGCGCTCTCCCAAAGCCCGAACTGCTCCTGGGTGGTGCGCAGGTCGATCCCGGGGTTCAGCTCCTGTATCCTGGCTTCCCTCGGAGTGGAGACAGTGTGGGCTGACAATACCCGCTCCTTAATGCGGGACCTGGGAGTCCTCCCGGCCAGCTGGGCTTCCAAAGAAGTTAGGAGACTTAGCCAGGTCACGATCAGGGCATGGGGTCCCCAGACTTAATCTGCAGGGCCCGTGAGGCCCAGGGACAAGAGAGCAAACTCAGGGGCTTGGCAGGCACAGGTTTTGATTCGCTGCTCTATTTGGTCTCTTCTGAGCCTGGGTCTCCTTGGAGTGAGCGAGAGTGTGCATGCAGAGTGTGCATACATGTGCTTCTGCATCGTGTGTGTGTGTGTGTGTGTGTGTGTGTGTGTGTGTGCGCGCGCGCGCGCGCGCATCTGACCTCTCATCAAGCTTCAGAGGACCCCCCCGAAAGGACATGGACTCATCAGAAAAGGAACAGTGTATGGGAGACTGTACCAGCCACGTAGTGTCCAGAGTGCACTTTTTTTGGAAATGGGACTCAAAGCCTCCTGGTCCCTGGCAAGCTTGAGGTATCTCTGCTCTGGCAGCCACAGCCCCCGCCAGTCCTTGACTGCCCACAACCAGTGGCAGAGCACCTGTGAGATGTGGGCTCTGAGCCATACCCAGACAGTGTGGGAGGTGGGAGGACTTGGAAAGAATCTGTCCTCATGAGGCTCTGCCGTGCAAGGGAAGACAAGACAGAAACACACGGCCCGTTCTCTGATAGGGAGTTTGATATCAGCTCTGGGCTGGTAGCAGTAGCAGTAGCAGAAAATGCCAAGAGGCTAACTTGTGAGAATTACAAAACACCAGTACTGGCTGGGGTGCCCTGAGACTTTGCACAAAGATGTGTCTTCAGTGGCCTGGCGGAGTCAGTTTGGCCCCCCTTGTTAGCATTACCAACCGAATCAGGACCTTTCTACCTCAGGGGAAACAAGCATAGGATGGCTGGCAAGGACTTCCTGCTTCTGTGTTGTGTAGTTCCCACCCCCACCCCTGCACCGACTCACAGATTTTGTTTGCTTTGGGGGTCTAAGGACACATTTATTTTCTCCAGTCAGATGGAGCATGAGTCTAGGGCTGCTGAGGTTTGAGCCAGCTCTACAGGAGGAAACCCTGACTTCCTTTTTGAAGAGCCTCCATCTGGGGGCTGGAAGGGAGGGTGGGAGGCATTGGCTAGCCTTGGTTTCCTATGAGGGCAGACAGGCCTGAGGTGGCCCACTTTGCTCGATTCTCTGGTATTGGAGTGGACAGGGTGGGGCCTGGACAGTCTGACCCTACCTGTGAGGCTCCCAAGTATCTGGGACTCTGCTCTGTCCCTATTGTCCCTGATTGGCTTCTGCTTTGGGGAGGTGGCAGTGTACCTGTGACCAAGGCCTTGGATGTTTTTCTTCTAGTGGAGCTTCCCAGTCACAGGTGGGAGTGCCATGTGGGTGGGGCATGAGCTCATAGTCAGGTGTGTACCCATCTGGGCAGACACAGTTAAGAACTGGACCAGGCACAAAAGGGGATGGGTGGGAAACATGAGGGGACAGGGGAGTGTGAGCGTGTCAAGGAGGACTAGCTTAGGTAGACATGGAGCCAGCTGTGGACCCCCAGGGAAACACATCTACTGGCCAGAGGCACCTGCTAGTCAAGGCTAGCATCTTGATAGCCGCTGATGCTGAGATGTAGTCCCAGGTGAATGTTGCTGTGGATACGGCAGCCTAGCCAGACATCATCTTGTTTGGCATGGAGGGACAGGTTCTCAGGTGTTGTGTGGTATGGCTTCCTTCCTTCCTCTCATATTCCAGGCTAGCTATGAACTCACCGTGTAACCAAAGATAGCCTTAAACTCCCGATCCCCTTGCCTCTACCTCCTGGGTACTAAGGTCACAGGCATGTTCCGCCATGCCTAGTTTACAGGATGCTGCTGGGAACAGAACCTAGGGCCTCATGTATGCTGTGCAAGCACTCTACCAACTGAGACACAGCCCCACCGTGGATTTATTTCTAGAACATGTTGGGGATAGATAGAGGACCTCAAAGGGCTCAGTGTTGTTTTACACTGAAGGCATGTGACCTCCCACCCCCTCAGTTACAGGGCTGAGTGTCTGCCTGGGGTACCAGCAGAAGCTTTGTCAGCCTTTGGTGTTATCCTTTTGTGTCTGGGGGACTTTCATGAACCTTCCCGTTTGGAGTGTGCGCTGCTTCAACTGCTGCCTGCTCCAAAGTCTGGCTTGAGGCTTTTCTGCTGAGCTTAACTACACCCTTGAGCCTTCTGTATACCACTGGGAGATATATTGAGGGTCTTGGATGAAAGCTGTTTCCCTTTGACTTGGACAGAGCAGAGGCTCCCACATTCTTGCTGTGCTCATGGCTCCTCTGCCCAGCCTGGCACCTTGGAGCCAGCCTGACCCTGATACAGCTTGACACCAGATGCTCTTGTGACCTTCCACAGTTACTTAATGTCTCAGTTGCCTCATCTTTAACCTCAGCTCCCTGGAGGGTTAAATGGGAGACAATTCATGGAAAGTTAGTGACCTTACATCGGTTCAGCTGGGCTGCAACCATGACGGCCCAGAGACTCTTTGGCAGCCAGGTGGTTGGCCAGGAGCCTGGGCAAGTAGGGCATGTAGGCACTGGACAACTCTCTGTTGGAAGTGGCAGCCCCCTCTGTCCTTTCTCTCTCTCTCTCTCTGCCCATAGCCCCTCCTCATCCTGGGGTGCTCTGAAAAGGGTCAGGAAGTAGCAGGCTGGGCGTGTGGAAGCTTGGGCTTTCTCCCCGCAGGGCCTCTGGGAGGAGAGCCAATGGCTCGCTAAGAATAGCCCCAAATCATGGTTCTGGCCTCCTGGTGGGTAGCATTGCCTCTGCCTGGCTCAGAGCGAGGCGCTTGGAGACAGGCTTTACATGTTTCCTGTGGCCAGCATGGCATAGGGATGGGCCTGGGAGCTGGCTCTGCTAGTTTGCTCAAGCCTTTGTCTGGGACCTGGGAAAGAAAACATGAGTGAACAACAGCCTTTGTCTCTTGCAGGTCTTCCCCCCACCCCCAGGGTGTCCCGACTGTCTACAGTTCTGTAGCAGACTGTAGCAGAATTCCTGTCTAGCTCTGTGACCCTCAGCAGCCCACTTAACATCTCTGTGCCTTATTTTCCTTATGTAACAGGGTAGGGGAAGGGACTCCCCCGGTAAGAATGTCACAAGAACGTAAGGCGGGTGTGTACAGAGATGGCTGGAGACTGTTTGGCTCACAGGATGTGTTAGGGAGACAATGGGTGCTGTAGCCATCATGATTTTCCAGTAGGGTGGCTGGTGACACCAGAGGATCTAGTGGTGGGGAGTGGGGCTCGATGGGTAAAGCTGGATCCCATGCAAACACAAGGATCTAAGTTCTATCACTAAAACCCACTGACGAGCTGGCTGCCATCATGTGCAGTGCTGAGCACTTGCACTGGCCAGCACTTGCTGGCCAGCTTGCCTAGCCAAGCTGCTGGGAACCAGGTTCAGCGAGACACTGTCTCAAAAATACAGAGTGATTTAGGAAGACATCCAGTGTCAACCTCCGACCTTCACACACGGCCATGCATGTGTAATCAACACCAGTGTGCACACACACAGATGAAGTACAGGTATCTCTCTAGAGATGGATTAGACTCTTTGGTTTTTCCAGGCAG
Source organism: Cricetulus griseus (assembly GCF_003668045.3). Classification (NCBI taxonomy): domain Eukaryota; kingdom Metazoa; phylum Chordata; class Mammalia; order Rodentia; family Cricetidae; genus Cricetulus; species Cricetulus griseus. Next base: position 74,927 of record NW_023276807.1, read on the forward strand.
GGTTTCTCTGTTGCTTTGGAGGCTGTCCTGGAGCTAGCTCTTGTAGACCAGGCTGGTCTCGAACTCACAGAGATCCGCCTGCCTCTGCCTCCCAAGTGCTGGGATTAAAGGCGTGTGCCACCAACGCCGGCTCTGGATTAGACTCTTAATCACCTGGGAGTACACGCATGAATTCTGCCACGCTCCATCAGGACCCACTGTGTGCATATTATTACTGCCTGTGGTTGGAGCTGGAGGGCAGTTTGCCCGTTCAGTCAGTCAGTCACTAAGGTGGGCTTGGCAAAGGTTAGATGGCTGTCCCAGCAGAAGGTCTGGTGGGGTAGAGTTAGAATGGCCCCAGATGTTTGCATATTTCCTGTGGACGTTCTGGGACACAGGGGTCCAGTCTGGCCTGGAGCTGGGGCATCTCTGTGGGATAGAGATGGGACATCTGGGCTCACTGTGTGCCTGTGGTTCTGGGCTTTGGGACCTGGGTAGGTCAATAGGAGGAACTCTGTGGGCTCCCAGCAGCTCCCTAAGGAGAGAGCACTTGGAGCTGGATGCCTGTGGCTCCCCTGAGACATTGGCCTCCAGGGGCAGAGTGATGAATGTCCTGAGATGGCCTGGAATTCTTGTTCTACTCATCCCCAGTACCTGCCTCGAGGCTGTGCCACTCCTGGGCTTCCCCTCCCCAAAGAGAGGATGAGAAATGGGGTGTTTTGGAAGATTCTTTTTGGAAAATGCTGAGGGGAATTTCCCTTTCCTAGACCAAGAACCTCACCACTGAGTTAACCCTTCTCTTGCTGGTCACTAAGTGGCCAGTGGATGTGTGCCCTTGGACTGACACTGGTAGTGACAGAGCCCTCCATCTTGGGACCTTTCTGCTTTCTTCCCAGGGTGGCCCTCTACTAGTGCCTCACTCTGGTGGTGGGACGTAGGAGAGCTTCAAGCCAGTCATGGCCTGCTGTGTGGGTTAACCTTGCTCTGGCTCCCAGGTTCTCTGTCTGTCCTTGTGGCTATGGCACCTGTCAGGGATGAGGGCAGGGGAAAGGACATTCCTGGAACCTCCTGTGAATGTGTCTTGGTCTGACTCACCCAGGACCTGTCGGTAATCTCAGGGTTCCAGATGTCAGTGACAAAGGGCCGTCTTAGGACATCAGCTTCTGGGCTGCAGGGAACTGTGGGCCAGGCCTCTGTCCTCTATGGGCTCTGATGGGCATCAGCTTGGGTGATGGTCCAGTGTCTGCTCTGAACACGTCCTCATCTGCAGAATCGGTGGGAATTTTTCTTTTTTTTTTTTTTTTTTTTGTGTTTTTTTGTGCTTGCCTTTTAGAAATCGCACACATGCAGGTGGTGGTGGTGGAGCACACCTTTAACCCTAGCACTTGGGAGGCAGAGGCAGGTGGATCTGAGTTTGAGGCCAGCCTGATCTGCAGAGCGAGTTCCAGGATAGCCAGGGCTACAAGGGAAACCCTGGCTCAAAAAGCAAGACAAAAGAAAAAGAAAGAAAGAACAGCGTTTTGCTGACTGAGCTCTCTCTAGTCTTGTCTTTTGTGTTTGTATTTACATCCTCCACTCTTGTGAGTGTGGGTGTTTTTGTCCCGGTGTGTGTGTGTAGAATGGAGGACAACTGTGGATGCTGGTCTTTGAATTCTGCCTTGTTTGAGGCAGGGTCTCTGGTGACGAGCAGCCACTCTTCTCACAGGAGGTGCACTGGGATTACAGATGTACACTGCTGGGTCTGCCTTTTACATGGGTGGTGGGGTTTCGAATCCATGCCTTTGTGCTTGTGTAGCAATCATTTTACCAACTGAGCCATCTCTCTAGCCTCCTTTTTTTTTTCTTTTCTTTTCTTTTTTTTTTTTAGGCAGAATCTCACTTTTTTTAGCCCAGGCTAGCTTGGAACTCATTAGTTGCCCAGGCTAACCTTGAACATTTGGCAATCCTTCTGCCTCAATCTTCCAAGTCCTGGGATTACAGGCATGTGCTACCATGTTTAGCAAAAACAAAACAAAACACAATTCTGGTTAGTCCATTCTTTTTTTAATGATTTTTCCTTGAACATAAATGAACTGTTTTAGGATAGGTGAGATGGCTCAGTGGATAAATGTGTTTGCTTCAAGCCTGACCAGGCATTAGAATAGAAGCATTAGGCCTGTGCACACAGCTGGGGGGTGATTCATCCTGGAGAGGTTAAGCTGAAAGCTGAGGGTCTGTGTGGATGTGCCCGCAAGTGAGCAGCTTCATGCAGGGTTCCCGCCCCACTTCTTATATCTGGGAACTATTAGAAGGAATATGACCTTGCAGAGGGCAGCTGGTTAGGTGTGTGGAAGAGCCTTGGGGTCTTCAAGGACAAGAAGCAGGTCCCAAGGTTTTCTGGAAGCCCCAGTGACTGCCTGCTTAGTCAACTCTTTCTTAGGAGCATTTGGTGGGGGCCTCAGCACAGGAATGCTTTCTGGTATGTGTGTGGGTGGAGGGCTGGGCTGTACCTCTGTAGGAAGGGGCCCAGGCGGCATGGATGTCACTACCAAATCCCTCACAGTCCGTTCTCCGAATCTCTGTGGTCACACTTCCTCGTTGACCCTGTCCTACATGGGCAAACATAACCCTCATCCTTCTGCCTGTGAAGTTTTAATGTTTTCCCTAATTTAATAATTCAGCGTAGTATCTTAACACTATTGTGTTAAGTATTTCCCAGGTAGGTGTCCTGGCTTGGGATGACTACCCAAGTGTAGCCACCTACTTACTCAGAAAGGGTTGACTTGGAATTTTAAGCTCACCAAAGAGGAATGGGGAAGGGGATGGGCCTGGGAAGGAAGCTGTCACTAAGGAATCCCACAGTCTAGCACTGCTTAACCTGTGTTATTGACATATACTTTCCTCCTCCTTTTCCTCCCTCTCTTCCTCCTCCTCCTCCTTTTTTAAGGACAAGATCTTGCTATATAGCTTGGGCTGGCCTAAAACTTACTGAGATCCCCCTGCCCCAACTTCCTGGGTGCTGAGATTTTAGGCATGTGCTACCACACCTGGCTTGAGAATAATTCACGTCATTCAGTTCACCTATCTGCGGCATTCAACAGGTCACCGCAGATCTAATTATACAGCATTTTCATGAACCCCAAAGATACTGTCTTAGATAGGGTTTCTATTGCTGTAAAGAGACACCATGACCATGGCAACTCTTATAATGAAAACATTTAATTCGGGTAGCTAACTTACAGTTTCAGAGGTTCAGTCCGTTATCATGGTGGGAAGCATGGCGGTATGCAAGCAGACATGGTGCTGGCTACATCTTGATCAGAAGGCAACAGGAAGTGGACTGTAACACTGGATGGTATCTTGAGCAGAGGAAACCTCAAAGCCCGCCCTGACAGTGACGAACTTCCTCCAACAAGGCCATACCTACTCCAGCAAAGCCACACCTCTTGATAGTGCTATTCCCTATGAGCCACAGACACCCTGTACTATTAGTAGTGTCTGCTCACCCCAACTCATGAGTCCACTGTTTGTCTCTATAGATTTTCTGATCCTGGACACTTCCTATAACTGTAGTCATACCATGTGTTTTTTTTTTTTTTCTTTTAAGATTGATTATTTATTTTATGTATGATTGCTCTATCTGTATGTACACCTTTATGCCAGAAGAGGACATCAGACCCCCCTATAGATGGTTGTGAGCCACCATGTGGATGCTGGGAATTGAACTCAAACCTCTGGAAGAGCAGCCAGTGCTCTTAACTGCTGAGCCATCTCTCCAGCCCACCATGTGTGTTATTTGTAGACTGATTTTTTTCCCCTTGAGACAGAGTCATATATATTAAGCTGACTTTGACTTACTAGGTAGCAGAGGGTGACCTTGAACTCTTTAATCTCCTGCCTCCATCTTTCAAGTGCTGGGATTACAAGCAAGTACCATCTTATCCAGTTTATGCTGTATTGGAGATTGGCCAAACCCAGGGCTTCATGCCTGCTAAGTAAATATTGTACTGAAAAAGCTTCATCCCAGCCCCAGATCCTCTTTCCAAAGAGATTCCTCCTTCAGAAAGGTAGAAAATTACTTGTTGGTGTACATGACTCACGTTAGAGTGTAACTTACATGTACATAAAAAACTCAAGTGCCTGAGAGTTCAGGTTTTATTTAACTAGGAAACGAACATGAGTAGGACGTAGAAGTAGAGCACTGCCTATCATTCCCAAAGCCTTGGGTTCCATCTCTAGCACCATCAAAAGCAAACGCCTATAGAAGCAGGAATACAAAGGATGCCCGAAAGCCAGCCACCTGAGTAAGCCATGCTGGTGTGGGGAAGTGGACCAATCTCAGAGGTTGCCAGTGCTGGGTGGCTGGCAGGCACAGCACTGGTGCCCTGGCCTCTCCTGCCACTGCCCCTGCTACCTGCTCTGTGTTCAGACTATGTATATCAAGGACTTGTCAGTGGGTATATGGATTGGGGTAACCAGACCTCCCAGTGAAGCCCACATTGCCAGTGAGTGACTGTATGTCTGCCTCAATAGGTCACCCTTAACTCCTGGCAGGCCAGTTTGTTGGCTTGCTGATAAGGGCAGAATAATGGCACTATTGAAGTGTGTGTAGCTGTTCTTTAGCCCACTTCTTGTGGGAGTCAGGACTTGGCACGGCAGCCATCGGCTTTGCTCAGGACACACAGATGTTCTCCACTTCACCGTAGTCCAGCCTGCTTGTAAACTTGGCCCTCTCAGTCAGGCACAGCCATGCTCCTGTGGGGGTAGGGTGGCCTAGTTCTCCCTCCCCATTCCAAGTTCTGGCTTGAGCCGGTCCTTCTTTGTGCTATGTGGGATGCTGTCTCCTAGCCTTCATGCAGAAGGAACTGGGCTCCAAAGGTGGAAACAAACACCAGATTGCACAGCAGTGCAAGGTAGTCCTTATGGTCAGGGTGGTTTATTCTTTCTTTTTAAATATGTTTACCCATGTGTATGTCTATGTATAGCGTGTGCTCATCAAGGTCAGAGAGGGCACTGGATCCCTGGAATTGGAGTTACAAAAGATTGTGAGCTACCTTGTGGGTACTCTGGAAACCAAACCTGGGTCCCCAACAAGAGCAGTCACGAATTGTGCCCCCTTGTTCCTGGGATGGACCTGAGCCCTGTTTGTTTCTTCCTTTCTTCCTTCCTTCCTTCCTTTCTTTTTTTTTGGGGGGGGGGTAGGTTCGAGACAGGTTTTCTCTGTGTAGCTTTGGAAGCCTGTCCTAGAACTCACTTTGTAGACCAGGCTGGCCTTGAACTCACTGAGATCCACCTGCCTCTGCCTCCCCAGTGCTGGGTTACCACCACCTAGCCCCGTCTTGTTTCTAATCTGTGGGTGTTGGAATAAAGCTCTCTCATGCTTTCCGAGGACTGTGAGTGTTTACCTCTCTAGAAGACATGCCCAGGAGTGAATTGCTGGCTGGAATCCTTCTTTTACCAAGAAGGAAGCTGAGGAGCTTCCAGAAGGCCTGCAACAGGAAGCGAAGTGTCACTCAGCCTATCTGACTCCCTAGTCTTCTCCACCCCCACTCTGGCTGCAACTTCCAGGTCAAGCTGGAGTGGGGGAGGGAGACTGTGCTTCTGAGTCTGACACGCCCACTCAGTAGTAGTCTTCCTCCTCCTCTTCTGTCTCCCGTCCCTGGTCCCAGCAGGGCTGATGATGGTCAGGTTTAGGTTTGTCCTTGTCTGTGTTCGTCTGCTTATCTTTCAACAAGTTCTCATGTAGCCCAGGCTGGCGTCAGACTCACTATGTAGCAGAGGCTGGCCTTGAACTCCAGATCCTCTAGCTCCCAAGTTCTGGATTACATTTACCACCATGCCTGGTGTATATGATGTTAAGGAATGAGCCAGGGTTTTGTGCGTGCTAGGCAAACACTCTGCCAATTTGCCACATCCGAAGCCTATCTAGAACAGTCTCGTCTTCTCAACCAGAAACTGTGTTCTCTAGGCACCAACTCTTTTCAGTCCCTGGAGGCGACTGTCCTGCTTCCTGGCTCTGTGATGGGCTGCTACAGGGGGGCACAAAGTGGAGCCACACAGCACTCCTCCTATTTCTGGCTTACTCAAAACAGCATGGTATCCTCAGAGTTCCTCCATGTGGCAGCACTTATCAGAATTTCCTTCCTTTTGCGCCCTAATTGTTCTCCTTGTTTTGTTTGTGAGAGAATCTTGTTATGTAGCCCAGGCTGGCCTTGAACTCAGGATCCTCCTGCCTCTTCCTCCATGTAACTATTCTTTTAATTTTTAAGGATTTATTTTATGTCCATGTATGTGCACTACGTGTGTGCCTGATACACATGAAGTTCAGAAGCCATCAGATCCCCTGGAGCTGGAGTTACAGATGGTTGTGAGCCACTATGTGCATGCTGGGAATCTAATTTGGGTTTTCCGGAAGAGCAAACCAGGGCTCTTAATTCCTGAGTCATTTCTCCAGCCCAATGTAACTATTTTTTTGGGGGGGGGGATTTCACATTTGAGAACTGAGCGAGGAGCCAGCACCAGGGAGGATGATGACAAAGGCTGTTATTTATCAGGTGCCACTCCTTCCCTGTGTACTCTCTGCTGTTGTCACCAGACAGGAGAGAGACTGGCTCAGAGAAGTTCATAATGTGGCCAAGTTCATATTGCAGAGCCAGGCTTAGATGCCAGGTCTGCCTGACTGCGTAGCTTATACTCTGAGTTCCTGACCCCAGGCTGTTAAGTCCCTGCCTGGAATCCTTCTTGTCACTTCTCACTTCTGTACTCGGAACCAACTGATGCCCAGCGGGGACAGGCCTGTCTGTTTCAGGCCCAGGTGCTCCTATTTGATGCAGCTGCTGTGGAAATCCCTTCTTTGCAGCAGCCTCAGAGCCTGGCAGTGATCTGCAGGCAGGTGGCCCTCAGAGCACCCAGCACAAAGCTAGCGGGGAAGCCCAGCCCAGGGTGGCCCTAGTGCAGGATGTCCCTCTTGGCAGGACTTTCCCTGAACAAACAGTGCCAGGAGCTTCAGGATGGTGGGGACAGATAAACAGGAAGAAGAGAAACCAAACCCCGTTTTCCTGTGCAGCCTGGCTCCCCTCCCTGTTCTCTCTTGTCCTAGAGTTAGGAAGGGTAGACAGAGGCTTGGGGACTCGGCTCAGCCTATCAGGGCTCTTGGGTCATGGTTTGCCTTGGTGAGTGGGGTGAATCTATCATTAGGTGGCACTCCGGTCTGAGTTTGGTGCCACTATTCTTTGCCACCCATCTATGTTTGCTGGCCTGTGAGGCACAGGGAGGGAACAACAGCACAGCAGCAGGTGTGTGTGGAGTGCTGGCTGTGCCCACAGATGGGTCTGGCAGGGGTCATCTCAGCCTGGCTGGGGTCATCTCATTCTGGCTAGGTATCATCATCATTATTTAAAAGTTCTATTATTTATTAATTTTATTTATTATTATTATTATTATTATTATTATTATTATTATTATTATTTTAGACTGGGTTTCTCTGTGGCTTTGGAGGCAGACCTGGAACTAGCTATTGTAGACCGGGCTGGTCTTGAACTCAGACAGATCCACCTGCCTGTGCCTCCGGAGTGCTGGGATTAAAGGCGTGCACCACCACTGCCCGGCCTTATTTATTTATTTTTTTGTAATTTTTTTTTTTTTTTTGAGACAGGGTTTCTCTGTGTAGCTTTGGAGCCTATCCTGGCACTCGATCTGGAGACCAGGCTGGCCTCAAACTCACAGAGATCCACCTGCCTCTGCCTCCCGAGTGCTGGGATTAAAGGTGTGCGCCACCAACGCCCGGTGTAATTTTTTTTTTTTTTATTAGTTCAAATTAGGAACAAGCTTGCTTCACATGTCAATCCCTTCTCCCTCTCCCTCTCCTTCCCCTCCCTCCAACCCCCACCTGTCCCCCACCCCATCCACCCTCCACTCCCCAGGCAGGGTAGGGCCCTCGACGGGGGCTCCCCAAAGTCCACCACTTCATCCTGGGCCGGGCCTAGGCCCTCCCCCATGTGTCCAGGCCCAGAGTGCATCCCTTCAAGTGGGCTGGGCTCTCAAAGTCCCTTCTTACACCAGGGAAAAATACTAATCCACTACCAGGGGCCCCCTAGAGTGCGGAGGCCTCCTCATTGACATCCATGTTCAGGGTCTATTATTTATTTTTATGTGTATGCATTAGTTGGGTTTCTTTGGAGGAAGAAAACTGATAGAATGAATCCATGTCTATATCTATATATAAAGAAGGTTTATTAGAATTGCTAACAGAATGTGGTCCAGCTAGTCTCCCAACAGAAAGCCCGTGAGGCTGGATGTTTCAGCTGGTTATTGATATACCTTGGAATCCTGAAGAAACAGGCTCTATTACCAGTCAAAAGAATGAGCTTGCCAGCAAGAGTGAGGGCGGAGCAGGCAAAATGCAAAGCTTCCTTCTCTGTGTCCTGTCCCGAAGCTGTGGCCCAGATTTAGGGTAGGTCTTCTGACCTCAAATGATCCAATCAAGAAAAACCCTCACAGGTGTGCCCAGCTGCTTGGGTCTTGTTAATTCCAGATGTAGTCATGTTGACAAACAAGAATAGCCAACACACTGTATGATGGCTTTACCTGTGCACCACATGCTTGCAGGGCTCCCAGAGGTCAGAACTGAGCATCCAATCCCCTAGGAATGGAGTTACAGATTGTGAGCCAGCGTGTGGCTGCTGGGTACTGAGTCCTGGTGCCCTGGAAGAGCAGCCAGTGACCTTACCCATCTCTGGAACCAGCTTTCCAGTCCCAGGCAGCATTATTTTTGTCTAACAGACTGACCCAGAAGGACAGAGAGCTTCAGTTAAGGCTGCAAAGGTGCTGATGCTAGGGTGGAGGCTGGAGTCTAAGAGCCTCCCCACTAGTGCCCAGACCTGGCTTGGGCTGCTGTTGCTAAGAGAATTCCTTTCTCTTCTCTCAGAGATGTTGGGGTGGTAGCATGAAGGGGTGGCAGGCTTTTTCTTTTGGGCCACCAACTAGCTCCCAAATCATAACATGGAGACTTATTATTAGTTATGAATGCTCGGCCTTAGCCTAGGCTAATTTCTTGCTAGCTCTTATAACTTTACCTGTTTTCCTTCATCTGCATTTTGCCTTGGGGCTTTTTACCTTTCTTCCTTCCTTCCTAACTTACTTTCACTGCTTCTTGTGTTGGACTGGCTGGAGGCTGCCTGGCTTCTGACCCTGGGTATGTCCTTCTCTTTCTCCCTCGTTCTCTCCTTCTTCTCTCTAGATTCCTCTTCCTATTTATTCTCTGTGTCCACCAGCCCTACTTATTCCTCCCCTGCCTATCTATTGGCTATTCAGCTTTTTATTAGACCAATCAGGTGCCGTAGGCAAGCAAGGTAAAACAGCAACACATCTTTACACAATTAAACAAATGCAGCACAAACAAATGTAATACACATTCAAAACAAATGCAACACAGGTTTGTCCAGTTAAAATAATATTTCACAGCATTCAGGCTCCCTGTTGCAGAGAAATTTCGAGTCCTTGCTAGGGTCCCTTCCCACATTGCTTCCTCCTTTGCATGGCCACTTGAAGGTGTAGCCATGCCTCCATACTGTTGCCTAGCTTGGGCAGTATATCTCATCAACAGAGTGACACCTGACATCTTGGTTCAGTGCTCAAGGCACTTGGGGTCCCTTCCTACCCTCTATTTTAGTCCCAGGTACCATACAATTTCCCAGGAGGCTCTGAACAGCTTGGGCACCTATCTATGCAGTTCCTTTTGGAAATATTTTGCTTTCCAGGCTTTGTTCCCTTGCCTTCTCCAGGAGCCTTTCCTGATGGATAGTTAATGTCTCCCCAACTACAGCTCAGGGTAGCGGAAAAGGTGCTGGAGGCTCTGGCCTGCTGTCAGCCTCTTTGAACCTCAGTTTCCTCATCTGTGAATCGGCATGGCTAGGTGTCAGCGAGAGGAGAAAGTCTGACTTTTCTTCACCTGGCATGGTGTGAAGCTGGCCAGGACTTGGAGAAACATGGCTTTCTCAGGGTTAAGTTTCTTCTATGCCAGAGGCGGAAGCAAAGAGGACAGAGTGTGAAGTGAAGTCACTTCCCTGCCCAGGGGGTTGCCCTGTGCTTGGCTTTTGCAGTAAATCCCATTTCCTTCTCAGCTTCCATGTGCCCACACACTCCCAGCTCCCATGACCCTAAGGGTCACTAGCAGGTGGGGGTTCCTGATGGAATGCTGGCCTGTCTTTCATCCAGCGAGTTCACTTCCTGTCTGAATAAGCCATCCACCTTTCCTGCCTGGAATTCCATCAGTGGGGTCCAAGGAAGCTGTGTGACTGGTCCAGGGCTACACTCACAGGCCAGTAGTGTGAGGTGAGAAAGTTCCATGGCTGCCCTTGGGCCCCATTTCTTCTGGGGAGCCGGGGCTGCCTTTGGCAATAAGAACACTGACCTGGTCAGGACAGCACTGAATGACCTCATTTAACCCTCAGTACCCTGCAGGAAATGGGATGCAGAGAAGCAAGACCGTGGCCAGGCCTCCGGAGCAGGACACTGCTGGCAAAGAAGCCAAGTCTTGGTCCTGGTTTTTCCTACAGGAAGGCATTTATGAGTCTGTCCACGGTACTCAAGGGCGGCCCCACTTCTGGGGGAGGTACCAGCATAATCTTTGGCTATAAAGTTGATACTGAGCCATGGCTGCTCGTCCCAATGGCCTTACAGTGTATGGGGTTTGTCTGTGGTAGGAGAAATGGAGAAAATAAGACCAGAAGTGTAGCACCATGGAGAAGGCCTTACCGTTGAATGCATGATGTGAAGGTTTGGTTCTAGAGCATCACAAAAAACAAAACCAACCAACCAACCAACCAACCAAACAAACAAAAACCCTCAAAAAAAAAAATCAGAGAAGATAAAAGTATTTGGAAAGATGAAAAAAATCACCTGGGATCTCCCTGCCCCCAGATTCCATACTCACTAAGAATATTTTGAACGGTATCCTTGCATGTTGTGTGTGCACTCATGGCCAGAGTGTCATTGTTTCAATTTTCCGAGGCTCTTTTATGTCTGTCCATTTCTGCTTTTGCATTCAGTGGGCTGTGATCGCTGCTTGATTCAAGTGTGTGGAGAAGGCTCATTGGTCCATTGATTCCTGGGTGAAAAGGAATGGTTTAGTCACTTAGGGACAGTTTTCTCTGATACTAGGTAAAAATACTAGCAGCAGTCGATTCCATTTATTTTAGATAGGGTCTCACTGGGTAGCGCTGGTTGCCTGGAACTTGAAAGGTAGATACTTTGAATCACAGAAATCCACCTGCCTCTGCTTCCTGAGTGCTGGGAGTCACGAGCAAGCCATGGTATGGGCATAGAGGTTAGAGGGTGGCTTTCTGGATTTGGTTCTCTCTTTCTACCTTCTGGGTCTTGGGAACCAAACTTAGGTTGTCAGGCTTGTTGTCAAGAGGCTTTACCCGTTCAGCCATGCTGTTGGCTCAGGAGCAGCAGAATCTTGCACTTGAGCAGAGAGTCTGGAAACATTATAGAGAAAGATCACTATAATGTTTCCATTCTGTTTAACCCTAAAGCTACACGCCTGCTACATTTTGAAGGACTTTTCTGTTTCTTTGTAACATCAGGTGCAGGGCTTTGGGGAAACACTGCCTTACTAGGCATGAAGATACTGACCCCACCCTTCACCCTGGAGATAGGGTCTCTCTATGGCTTTGAACTTGGAAGATCCACTATCTCCTGAGAGCTAGGATTAAAGGTGAGCACCATCACACCTGGCAGATCTTTCAAGAAAGGTTTTCAAGTAATCCAGGCTGGCTTTGAATTCCCTGTGTAGCCATGGGTGGCCTTGAACTTCTGATCCTCCTGGCTCTATTTTGCAAGTTCTAGACTTGTACCACTGTGCACTGTGGTCAGGACTTTTTTGGTCAGGACCATCGGCTCCCCAGTAGTGACACAGAGACTTATTAATTATGAAAGCTCAGCCAATAGCTTAGGCTTGTTCCTAATGAAAGACCCCCCAGACCCCTAAAGGGTACAAAGTCCCAAGGAGCCCCTGAGACTCAGAAACCAGACCAAGAGCTGCAAAAGCAAGAGAGCTTATTGAACGAATTCGAATTCGGGTGTCAGCAATATCGGGAAAGCTGCACACTCCAGCATGGGGTGCAAGCTCCTTATATAGGAAAAAACCGCAGATCAGCATACAGGCAAGGGTCACAAAGTGATTGATTACAAAGTATGATCTCATGTTAGAGTGGTTACCCAGGTGTGACATGCTTTTCTACAAAGGAAAAACCACAGAACATACCCTGAAAAGTCCCTGATTGTCTGTTGGCCAGCCAGGTGTGACCCAAAGAGGATTGTCTTGGTGATTGCCCCTGTCTAAACCATAGGATGTGTCAGGGGTTGGGGCCAACTCCCTTGTAATGGGCCAAGGCCTGTGGGAAACTTTTTTTCTCTGTGACTAAAATCTTTCAAACCTTTTTCTCTCAGCAAACTAAAATCGTTCACTAACTAGTTCTTATAACGCAAACGAACCCATATCCTTTAATCTATGTTTTTTTATGTGGCTTGGTTACCTTTACTCTATACACTCTATCCTGCTTCCTCTCAGTTTGGCTGGTGACTCTGCCTTTCTTCTTCCCAGAGCTCTCTGTCCAGAAGTCCTCACTATACCTCCTGCTTAGCTATTAGTGGTTCAGGTTTTTTTTTTTCCGTTTTTTCAAAACAGGGTTTCTCTGTGGCTTTGGAGGCTGTCCTGGAGCTAGCTCTTGTAGACAAGGCTGGTATCGAACTAACAGAGATCCCCCTGCCTCTGCCTCCCAAGTGCTGGGATTAAAGGTGTGCACCACCAACACCTGGCCAGTGGTTCAGGTTTTTAATAAACCAATCAGAGTGATACATCTTCACAGTATACAAAAAGATTATTCCCCAACAATACACAGTTTATGTGGTACTGGGGATTGAATCCAGGACTTTTGGCATGCTAGGCAAGCATTCTACCAGTTGAGCCACATATCCAGCTTGTCGATTGCTGTTAATATTGCATTTATCACATGAGTAATTTTTATGTTTTGAGAACTTGTGCACTCACAGTTCCTGGTGCAGGTTGGTTTTTCCCACCGAAAGCTCTGACCTTATCAGAGGCTGAAAACCCATTCATCCTTCTTGTTTTTGAGAACTATGCTGTTTTCTCTCAAGTGAAAATGTACTCTTTGGACCAAAGAGGCCAGTTTAACTCTGGCTCCTAACCATCTCTGGTACAATATTCTTCCAGACTCCTCTTACGCTGCGCTGGGGTGGACAGCTGAACTGGGGCTCTGGGTAACTGCCTTTTTTGTTTTTGTTTTTGTTTTTGTTTTTCAAGACAGGGTTTCTCTGTGACTTTGGAGGCTGTCCTGGACTAGCTCTTGTAGACCAGGCTGATCTGGAACTCACAGAGATCTGCCTGCCTCTGACTTTCACTGCCTCATTGTTAAATGGGTGTTTGTTGTCACAGTAAGCTCATGTTGTTGAACACAGTCCAGCCTATGTGGGACACTGCCTTGTTCCCTGCCATGGCTGAGGCATTTTTACCCACTGGGGTTTTTGCCCCACAAAATACCATTCCATCAAGGAAAGCAGCATGTTCCTGTCCTGGTAACCTGGAATGAAGACACTGGGGAACCTGGGCCCTGTGAAGCATGCTTAGAGAACTGCAGTCTTATGACAGTCCTTTGCCCAGAGTCTGTGCTATCTTGGTGACCACACACATCACCTGTTCCTTTTTACCCCCTTCATGGTTACTGATTTCAATTCCAAGAGCAACTCATACATTTTCTTGCCTACATCTTTGTGCGTGTTCATGTGTGCATGTATGTGGGCTGTGTATGTGTGGAAGTCAGAGGTCAGCATTGGGCAGGTATCTTTTTTTTTTAAAAAAAATATTTATTATGTATACAGTATTTTGCCAGAAGAAGGAACCAGATTTCATTATAGTTGGTTGTGAGCCACCACGTGGTTGCTGGGACTTGAACTCAGGCCCTTTAGCTTGTGCAGCAAGCACTTTAGCTTGTGCAGCAAGCACTGAGCCATCTCCCCAGCTCACCTGTCATAATTTGTATATTGTCCCCTAACAACCCAGAAAGAGCACATTATACTGTCTGGTGTTAAAAATTCATTATTTGGTTAGCTGGAGTTGTGGTAGTTTGAATGTAATTGGCCCCCATAAGCATAGGGAGTGGCACTACTAGGAGGTGTGGCTTTGTTGGAGGAAGTGTGTCACTGTGGAGCGGGCATTGAGTCTCATATATGCTAAAGTCACATCCAGTGGTTCAGACTACTTCCTGTTGCCTGCAAGTCAAGATGTAGGACCCTCAGCTCCTTCAGCAGCACCATGTCTGCCTGCATGCTGCCATGTTCCACCACAATGATAATGGACTGAACCTCTGAAACTGTAAGCCACCCCAGTGAAATGTTTTCCTTTATAAGAGTTGCCATGGTCATGGTGTCTCATCACAGCGATTGAAACCCTAAGTAAGACAGGGTTGATACAAAAATGTAATCTGGGCATTTAGGAGTGAAGGTAGGAGGATTAGACGTTTAAGCTTAGTCATTTTTGGATATATCGCAAGTTAAAGGACAGTCTGAGCTACATGAGACACTGTCTTTAAAAAGAAAAATCAGGGCCGAGGAGGTCATTCATCAGGTAAGGGGCTTGTCATTGCTCATATGAAGACTGTAATTTGAGTCCTCAGTACCCAATGCTGGGTGGCTGGGCTGCCTGCTTGGAAGACAGAGTCAGGGAATCTCTGGATAAAAGCTGGCTAATTAGACTGTTCAAAACAGGAGCTCTGGGTTCAACCAACAGACCCTGAGTCAATGAATACAGTGGAGGGTGGTTGAGGAAAATCCCTGATGTCACTATATGCACACATATGCACATAGACAATCACGCTTACCACACACAGAGACCCTTGCAAACAGTAACAACCAAAATTGAAACACCCCCCACTCCCCATACTCACACACAAAAGACAAGACAACAACGATTTGCTTGGACTTTTGAATAACTGCTCAGAGACTTGATACATTTCTGGTGTGAATGAGGGGTGTGCATGTGGAGGTTATAGCTTGGCTGTTTTTCTTGCCCCGCTGAGAGACAGGAGGCCTTGACTCAAGAGATGAGGCCCAAGGGTCTCAGGCAAGTGGCCAACCCGCATGGGTGGGGTGTGTTCTCAGATGGGATAGCCACCCCTCTGGTGTCCACAGCCTCTGGACTCTGTGTTCCTTCCTCTCCATCCTTCTCAGCTGTGTGGAATTCAGGACTGAGCATACCTCTGCATGTCATTTGTCATGGGTAATTACATGTGGTGGCCCTCTGTGGTACAGGCACTGTGTTCCCCACCCTGGGTTAAAACTGCACCCGTGTTGTCTTGTTAACTTGTTGGTTCTCACAAGAGGCTCCTATGAGTCCAACCTTCTGTTCTGTGTTCCTTCAAGTGACCCCTTTGTGCAAAGCCTAGGACAGGCCCTGGGATGTACCTGAAGGTTAAGCGTAGCCCCTGCCTACCGAGACTTGGGGTACCTCCTGGGAGAGGGAAGAAGCTTCCTTCAGTCTGGATGGGGGAGGTGCTGGGCAGGAAGATGTCCAGTGAGTGAGAGCAAGTCTGAGAGTGAGCCGGCTGGAGAGAGGTCCTGTGTCTTC
This sequence comes from Cricetulus griseus, assembly GCF_003668045.3. Lineage (NCBI taxonomy): Eukaryota > Metazoa > Chordata > Mammalia > Rodentia > Cricetidae > Cricetulus > Cricetulus griseus. The sequence continues at coordinate 90,531 of NW_023276807.1, forward strand.
CAGACTGGCTAGACCTGCCAGCAGAGGCCACCCACCAATGACTGGGATTTCCAAGACTCTGCTCCTGCCTTGTAGTAGGATGTTCCTCTGCTCTGTATTTCTGTTATTGATCTGCGAAGGCCTGGTGATGTGGCTTTACCTGGGAGTGAATAGTGCATTGTGTTGAAGTCTTGGTACAGCGTGGGTTCTGGGAGCCATAGGCAGGTGGAGGCAGCTAGGCTGGCTCAGGGAAGTTCTTCCTTGAGTCTCTCCAATGTCCTTGCCATAGGAATCTGTTCTCACTGCTTGCTGGAAACAGGTGTGTATCCCAAACAGTGTCTTTCCTGGTTCTGGGCAGGCAAGCAAATAACCAGAGAGGTGAAGGGGATAGGTGGTTAGGAGACCCTTGTTCCCATTCTGTTGCCTACTGTTTGAGCGTGGGTTTCCTCCTCTGCAAACTGAACAGAATGGAGTGTCAAAAGTACCTTTGGCTCCAATTCTAAGATGAGTGTTGGTTCCTTAGGGGGAGTCTGAGTCTAATGTGAGTGTCACGTTCATGTTTGTGCCTGTGTTAGGAGTTGAGGGACAAGACCTGGGAAGGAAGGGGACAATCTAAGCCCCTGGTCTAGGGATAGACCTGACCAGTGTGGGTGTCCATGTGTGTTGTGTGTAGGTATGTGTGGGGACTAGAGTCAGTCTTGAGTATTGTTTTTCAGGCATGTCTACTTCTTGTAATGGTTAAAAATACTGACTTATGGCTTATGCCAGGCAGTGGCGGCACATGTCTTTTAATCCCAGCACTCGTGAGTTCCAGGCCAGCGTGGTCTACAAAGTGAATTCCAGGACAGCCAGGGCTACACAGAGGGACTCCATCTCAGGGAAAAAAATTTTTTTTTGACGTGTGTGTGTGTGTGTGTGTGTGTGTGTGTGTGTGTGTGTGTGTGTGTGTGTAACATCTTCCCAGCACACCCCCTTCATGCCCTGAAAGTTTTATGATTCCATTCCAGCCCTTTGGTTCTCCAACAGTGGAACCCTGTAGCTTGGTAACTTCCCTGTATTTGTTCTGAAGCTGGGGCAGGTGTTTCCTGCAGCTGGTCACTCACTCAGCCACTGTCCTCAAGATGGATCAGCCTATTTTTAGCTCTATTGTTAAGGCCTGGGCATCTGCTTCCAGGAGCATGTGGGAGGCTGTGGCCCTGGAAAGGCCATGCCTGCCCCCCACACCCCATCAAGCTCTGTCTCTTGGCAGTCCCTGTTTTAGGTCTCTCTGTGTCCCTTGAGAAGTGAAGTGGCTTCTCAGACAGTGAACTCTGTACATCAGTTTGTTCTACCCGCTGAGTGGGGACCGCAGCCCTCTGTTCCTCATACCACTGCTCTGTAACACTAAGACATGCAAGTCACCCAGCAAGAGACATTTTGAAGCTACACATATCAGGAGTTGAAGTCTGTGCTTAGAAACACCAGGGTGACTGTGTGTTGGACTGTGTATTAGGTGGGGGTGTGGACTGGGGGGCTTATCAAAGGTCCTAGAACATGGGCTGAGAGTAGCAAGGCTTGGGGCTTTTTCTGGTGGCTATGGGTGGATGGGGTGGAAGGGGTGGGAGCAAGGTGGCACTCCTTGTGTGGAGCCCAAGAATACCATAATACAGAAGCAAGGAAGAGTCTGTGTCCTGGGAGCTGTGATCTGTGTAGGATAACACGAGTGTGGTCTAACACCAAACTCATTTATCTATCTATCTATCTATCTATCTATCTATCTATCTATCTATCTATCTATCTATCCAGGGTTTCTCTGTGTAGCCCTGGCTGTCCTGGAACTCAGAGACGAGTGCTGGGATTAAAGGTGTGCACTACTACCACCACCACCACCACCACTACCTGGCCAACACCAAATTTTGAGATTTTTTTTTTCTAACTAAATTGCATAGTTTTAGAAAGCGCCCTTTGTAGATGGCAGCCTTATGTCCCAGTGTCACATACATTAAATATCTGATGTCTGTATGTCACCCTGCAAGCTTCACAATGGACACCCTCATGTAGCCCATGATGAGAATTCTTCACCAATTGTGACCCAGGGAAGCCAAAACAGATGGCCATCCCTGCTAGCGTTTCTTCCCAGGAGGGTCTCTGGAGCAGGTCTGGGGACCAGGGGCTCTATCTACAGTTCCACCTTGAGCCAGAAGCCAGTTCAATGTCTCTGCATGTGGTTGGCAGCACACTGCACTGTCCGGGAAGTGTTGATTTTGCATGAATGACTCAGTGGATGACTGAAAGCCACCCATCTGGTCTGTCCCCTCACTGTCCATGTGGAAACAAAGGTGACCCACAGAGAAGGCTAGGCTAACCCCCTAAGGCCTGTCAGGAGGTTAGGGTCGAGGGTGGGTCAGTGGGTAAAAGCAGCTAATGACACCAGGACCCACTGGTAGGAGAGAACCAGCTCACACAAGTTGTCTTCCGACCTCCATGGGAGCACCATGGCATGAAAGCCCTCCCCCCTCATACCCCCATACCAAATAAAATAAATTTTAGAAGTTTCGTGGGGGGGGGTGTGCTGGAGAGATGGCTCAGAAGTTAAGAACACCGACTGCTCTTCCAGAGGTCCTGAGTTCAATTCCCAGCAACCACATGGTGGCTCACAACCATCCCTTATGAGATCTGGTGCCGTCTTCTGGTGTGCAGATATACATGGAAGCAGAATGTTGTATACATAATAAATAAATAAAATCTTAAAAAAAAGAAAAGTTTCATCGGACACTTTTAATCCCAGGCAGAGGCAGGCGGAGCTCTGTGATTTCAAGGCCAACCTGATTTACATAAAATTTCCAGGCCAACTAAGGCTACATAGTGAGACCCTAACTGAATAAAACAAAGAAACAAACAAATGAATATATAAATATAAGAAAGGCATAAAAGCAAGTCAAGGCTGAGAGAAACTTCTATGGGGCTTTCCCAGTTATCCTGAGGCAGCTGTAGTCTGGTTTTGCCTAGAGTGTTGGGTATGGGAGTGAGAAGGGGGTGTATTTTATTTTATTATTTGATTTTTTTTATGGGACAGGGTCTTAGGTAGCCTAAGCTAGCTCTGAACTTGGTAGGTAGCTGAGGATCACCCTGAACTCCTGATCCTCTGGCCTCCATCTCCTAAGTGCTGGGATCATAGATGTTCACTGCCACACTCCGTTTATGTGGTGCTCAGGGCTGGAACCCAGGGCCTAGTGCATGCTAACTGAGTACTCTGCTCCCTGAGTCACTGCCCTAGCCCCGGAAGGGGTGTTTTCAATGCTAGACAAGGGTTGGGAGGAATGAGAACAGACCCTGGGGGCCCTGTAGGGTTGCTGGAGTCACAAGTGGGCTTGAGTGTAAGTTGCTTCTGGTCTTCTGAGGCCCAGGTGGCCATCAGGAAAGTGGGCAGGTGGTGCCCTCATGAGTCCCTAAGAAAGTCGAGGTTTCCGCTGACCCTAAAGAACCTAGACTGTCTCCACCCTGCCGTCTGAGGTCTCTAACATGTTGGTTCATTCCAGTACTTAGAGGGGTGGGGACTTCTCTTTCTTCCTGGGGACTGTTTCTTGCCTTGTGGGGACTCTCATGGCTTACAAGGGCTCCTGGAGGGCCAAAAAGGCACTCTGGGCTCCTTTGCCTTTTGGGAGTAGCAGAGGCCAGGTTTTTGTCTGCAGCAGGGAACATGATACTTGCTCAGAACTTTCTAGACCCTGCAGCTGGTGGTGGAGATTAACTGATGGTAGGTTTATGGCTATGTCTTTTCATATGCCCCTAAGACCCTGGTGGGGGTGGGTGGGTTATGTGTTCTGTGGTCACCCATGGCTGTGACTCCCTCCACCTCAAACCCCGAGAACAGACTCACAGTCTACAGCGCAGCCTGTCCACCAGCAGGGAAGGTTGACATTCTCTTGCAAGAGGGGAAAGCTTTCATTCCAGTGACCATCTGGTCTGTGGTCACTGAGGGTCCAGCCTAAAAATAACAGGGTACATTAGTCAGGATTAGATTTGTCTCTAAGTCATAGGAAAGCCAAATATCAGGAGTTTATACAAGATGGAAGTTTATTTCTCTGTCCCTATCCAAGCTCAGGGCTTTGTAGATCATGCTGGTCACTTGGTGGCTCTACTCCATGGTTTCCCTCAGGACCTTGGACGGCCACCTTTCCTAGGTTGCAGTTTTACAAGCTCTATGTTCAGCATGGCTGCGAAATGTCTGCTGTCACATTGGTCCCAGGCCACAGGATGGAAGAAAGGAGGAAAAGCTCTCATATGGAAGAATTCTGGACCTCCTCATGTGACGTTGTCCCTTATGTCCTGTTAGTTAGGATTTAATCACATGGCACAAGTATCTGAAGATCTTGGTCCTAGATAGCATTGTACTTAGGTAGTCATCCCTGCCCTTCGTGGGGGAGGAAGGCATTCTGGGTATTCAAAAATTATTTGAAAATATTATTTATCAGAGAGAGATGAGCAAGAGTGTGAGAGAGTAAGAGAGAGAGCAGAGACCACAACACACAGACAACATACTTTGGAGGTCAAAGGACAACTAGGAATTATGGATCCCAGGGCCTAAACTCTGGTTGTCTGGCTTGGCAGCAGGTGCCTTTATCCATTGGGCTATCTCATTGGCTCTGACTGTAGACATTTGGTCAAACTTAAGAATGATTTTAGACTGAGAACCTGGGTGGGAGCCTCAGGGTGTGCAGGGTCTCCCACAATTTCCTAGGAAGGTCAGTCTTGCTTTTGAGGACTAGAAAGCCACATTCCCTCATGGCCCAGACAAAGAAGGACTGCTAGCTGACCATGAATTTAGTTTGTTCTTAGATTTATTTCATTTTATGTGTGTGTTTTGCTTGTATTTATGCCTGGTGTCCCCAGAGATCAAAAGAGGATGTTGAATCCTTTGGAGCTAGAGTTACAGAGAGTTGTGAGTCACCCTGTGGATGCTAAGAGCTGAACCTGGGCCCTCTGCAAGAACAGCAAGTGTTCTTAACCACTGGGCTCTCTAGCCCCTGCCTGTGAACTTTTGATCCTTCTGGCTCCACCGACCAAGTGTTGGGATTACAGGTGTGTCCCACCATGCCTGGTTCATGCAGGGCTTGGGATGGAACCTGAGCTTTCACAAAGCTCTAGGTTCAATCCCAAGTACCATAAAAGCACAAAACAAAAAAGACAAGTTAGGAGGTAGTAAATTGGCTCTTTCCTTCCCAACCCTTAGAAGATTTCATTTAGTTCTAGTTTCCAGTAGATACCATCCTAGGGTTTTTTGTTGTTGTTGTTTTGTTTTGTTTTTGAGACAGGGTTTCTTTGTGTAACAGCCTTGGCTGTCCTGGAACTCAGTCTGTGGACCTGAGTTCCAGGCCTTGAACTCACAGACATCCTCCTGTCTCTGCCTCCTGAGTGCTGGGATTAAAGGCGTGCTCTACCACCGCCCAGCTTCCATCCTAGTTTTAAAGAGGAAGAGGGTGGGGGGAGAGCATCCATGGGCAGGAGTGGGGGACTCCAGGTGTGGGACAGACAGGACACTCCCAGTACTAAACTGAGTCATCTGGGGAGCCCCTCTTTGCCTGCTCCATTGTTGCTCTCTAAAGCACTTCCTAGGCTCCCTTCGTGGCCAATGGAAAGTTCACTGGGCCGTAGCAGTGGCCTTCCACAGGGGGATGATTCTGGCCGGACACAGAGTAGGGAGGCGCCATGACCTGTACCCAGCCTTGAAACCCTTACTGTAATTACGTTTAAAAAAAAAAAAATCCCGAGGGAACCATGTTAGGTGTGGGAAATTTAAGAGAAATGGACAAGTGGACACGAAAATCTGAGCCCTGGCTTGCACTTTTGATGTTGAAGCCAGTGTTTTGTGTGTGCTTGTTGCCAAATGCTACCCTTGGCTCCATGACTGTGGCTAGGTTGGCAGGATAGGCAGTGATAGATGCCTACTCTGAGCTGATTCCTTTTGGGAGCAGTTTGGTCTTCTGCTCCTTCTCTGAGGCAGGCAGCTGGTCCTGAGTCAGGGAGGATGCAGGATGGGAACGGAGAGAAGCAGCTTTTGTGATGCTCTACAAAGGCTGTGGTAGGTGAAACAGAGGAATGTGTGGGGTGTCATCAGGGAGGCTTCCTGCAGGAGTTGGGCATCTGTTGGGTAGCATGTGGGGGAGTGTGTTGTGGGAGGGTGAGATGACTCCTTGGTCCCTGGTGCAGGGCTCACTTCACTGATCCTGAGAGCTCATGTTCATGAGCTTTGTTCATGTCTGCTGGCCCAGGTGCTGTTCTGGACAAGCCTAGATGCCGTTGAGCCCCTGTGCAGTTCCCAGCCCCTGCACCCCGCTTCTGTTAAGATTCTGTTCTTGCCTTTTCTAGATTGCCATGTGCTGCCTGTCGTGAGGTAACAAAAGTTGGTCTTCGGTGCCTGGATTATTTTTCTTCTTCGTATGATGTTTGTGACTCTTTTGTGGCAATGTGTCTTCCTCTATGGCACTGTTGCTAAATGCATTCCCATGGCACAGATCTACAGCGTTTTGCTCCTCTGTACTCAGTTGATGGGCATTAGTAGTGGTTTCAGACGCTGGCCATGTGAGTCCTGGGGCTATGGAGGGGGCGTCCTTCAGGCTTGTTCTCTGGTAGAGTCTTTTAAGGGGACATGCTGAGTCACATGGCCATCTGCTTACATTGGTTAGAAACTTCAGGACCTCTGGGCTTGTGGTGGGTCATGGTTTTCATCCCAGTGCTTGACAGGCAAAGCTGAAGTAGAACTATGAGTTCTCTTGGACTACATACTGAGTTCCTGGCCAGCCAGCACAACATAGCAAGACCTTGTCTCAATAAATACATAAATGTCAATCAAACAAACAAAATGATGGGACTGTTTTTTGAAGTCGCCACAGGACTTCACTTGGCCAGCTGTGTGAGAGCCTGGGAATTCCAGGGCCTTGATTATTCAGTCTTTGAAAATCTGTCACTGAAGATGAGTGAGCCCTGTCATCTTGTATCCTTGTTTGGATGCATACACGGCCTCATGTCTGTCTCCTGCTCATCTTTAAGCAGTTCTTTTGTGTGTGAAAACTTCATATTGAGCCATGGGATTTAGTACCTCTCTGGTAGGTCAGGATTTTTTTTTTTTTTTTTTTTTTTGGTTTTTCGAAACAGGGTTTCTCTGTGGCTTTGGAGGCTGTCCTGGAACTAGCTCTTGTAGACAAGGCTGGTCTTGAACTCACAGAGATCCAACTGCCTCTGCCTCTCGAGTGCTGGGATTAAAGGCGTGAGCCACCAATGCCCAGCTTGGTAGGTCAGGATTAAACAGGATAATACATGACAAATTCCTGCCTGTCAGGAGATCCCCCTATTGGCACCCCTCCACTGTGGGCCTCTGTCGCTCCACTGGCCCAGAAACAATGGTGTCAAGCCACCAGTGACTGAAACTACTGGACCTGTAGAACAGAATGAACCTGTCCCTTATGTCAGTTGATTACATCAGGTATTTTGTTATCCTAACAGCAGGTTCTTTACAGACCTATGCCAGTGAATTCCCCAAACAGCCTTGTTTCATGTCCACCGTCCAATCCTCCACCTTCAGGACGTCCCACAAGAGCCTAAGGGCCTCGGAACCCCACTCACAGCACTGCCATGCTGACCATGGTCGTCAGCAGTGCTATAATTATCAGTGCCACTGACCTTAGCAACTTTCAGATCCTCCATGTCACTGAGTAATAGGATGTCTACACATTTTAAAGGCCCGCTCAGTTTTCAAAGGATGCTGCCCACCCTAGCTGCTTGTTCTGCCAGCTGTGCACATCTGCATTGTCTGCTGGCTGTCCTTGCAGGTTACCAGCTGGGGCCTGTCATTGTCTACGAGCCCTAGGCAAGCAGGCGTAGAGGCAAAGGGTGGGAGGGGTAGAGCCTGTCCTGTGGGAATGGGCCTGGGCTTGGCCTGTGGCAGCTGTGGCCGGCAGTGGATTCATGCCCGTTTCCCTCTTTTCCTATGTGTTCCTTTCTCGGAGCTGTTTCCACTCACATTCCTTTGGCCCAGGCTGCTGGGAGGAGGCCTGGGAAACTTTAGCATGGAGCCTGGCAGCTGGAGGGGCTGGTGAAGAAGAGAGAGTTCTCTCTCTGTGGCCCATCATTTGGGGTCCACCGAGAAGCCCTGCTTTGTGAGCTACCTACTTTCCTATTGGGGAATATAAAGGTTCATTCTGTGTATCTTTGAGGGGTGGGGGATGGAGCAGTGTATCGAGAGTCAGGGAGATGGGCTCTTATACACAGGTGTGGGGCACTCACCAGGACTGTCATGAGGCTCCTGGGAGTTTTCAAGGATGCTGAGGCAAAAGAAAAGAGGGGGCCTTTTCTGTATGGGAGGAACTGTCAGCAGTTGGAGAAGATTCTAGAAGGGCAGAGGAGATGGTCAGTTTTTCTTGCGTCCCTAGGACAAGAGATAGCTCTGGGGAAGGACCCCCTGTTTACAGTGTTGGAAGGCACAGGGACAGTCTCTGGGTGCTGTGAGTTCCAAGTCAGGTCTAGGGTCCGTGGACTGACTTACCTGCCTTTGTGCTGACCCCATCACTCCACTGTTCAGATCTCTGGGTGTCACTGAAGCAATTAGAGGGTGGCGTGGGGCTGAGGGACAGGAGTGTGTGCTCAGGAGCAGACGGTACCCATGATTTGCATCTGGAAGAGTTGCCATGTTTTAGGCTGCATAGTGGGCTATCTACAAGTGTGAAAGGGTGTGGGGAGCTACCAGGATCCCCCCCCCCACAACCCATGGTAATATCTGTGCCATATGTGGTGCCTGTGGCCACAGGGTTTCTAGAAATTCCCATGATTCCCCTCTGCCATGTCTGTCACTCTCTGTGGGATGCCCAACCTCATTCTTCCTAGAAGACCCCAAGCCTTACGGCATCCTCCAGCTCTTCAACCATATCCCTTGAACTTTAACCTCAGGCTGGCAAGACCCGTTGCCTTCTAATCCAGGATGCCTAGCTTTCTGTGGCTGAGGAAGCAACGCTCCCTCTCCCGAAGGCTGACGATGCTGATCAGATGATGGTGTTGGGTTCTGTGGCTGCTGTTCTCTTTGGACACTTCATCTGATGGAAGCTCTCCTAGCTGGGATGTCTCTGGCCTTGTTCTAGGAAACTCGTGTGTAGAATGTCTTCCTGTGTCTGCCTTAGCAGAATGACCCAGAAGTGATGAGCATGGACTCAGTGCAAGGGGCACATGCGGGCCCATTCCCATCCAAGCCCTCTCTACCGAGCTTCATCTCCTACTCTCTGAGCCTAGAAGTCCTGAACCACCATCACCTCTGTGGGCAGCTCTCCTTTCCTGACGGTACCCCATGTTACCCCATGATAGGTGCTCTATAGCTGAGCTGCATCTCAGCCTCTCAGCCCTTCTTCTTCTTTTTTTTTTTTAAATTGTTTTCCTGAACATGCTCATTTTCTTTTTAAATTTTTATTTATTTTTACGTATATGGGTACTTTGCCTGCATGTATGTGTCTGTGCACTACGTGTGTGTATGGTGCTTATAGAGGCCAGAAGAGGGTGTCAAGTCCCCTGGGACTGTAGTCAGACAATTGTGAACTTCCATGTGGGTTCAGGAATTGAACCCGAGTCCTCTGGAAGGGCAGCAAGTGCTCTTAACCTCTGAGCCATCTCTCCAGCCCTTCTTAGTGGTCAGCTCAGCCTGCTCTCCCCACCACCCTCCGGGGTGCTGACTTGGTTTCCCAGGCCCCTTTCCTCAGCTTGGCTTCAGTTTCCTCCTTCGAGCACACAAGGGAACAGAGAAGTGCCCAGGAGGCCCTGGGAGAAGTCTCTCTCTCTCTCTAAGTAGCTGGAGCTGGTCCTTACGTTTCTCTGTGTAGAACTCTCCCACAACTTCAGCAGAGCAAGGCGTGAAGGCAGGTGCCCCTGAGAGTCCGTGTCTGCAGCCACAGTAAGAGTTGTTTCTTCCTGGGTTTCCTGCCCCTCTGAATTGTGTGCCCTCTTACCTGTAGGTCTGGGGTCCTGAGGCCACTGGCAGACTATGGGTACAACGGCAAGCACAGCACAGCAGACAGTCTCGGCTGGCACCTCCTTGGAGGGCCTGCAAGGCAGCAGTACCATGGATGGCAGGCATTCACTCAGTGTGCAGCCCTTCCACACCACAAGCTTGCACAACAGCAAGGCCAAGTCCATCATCCCCAATAAGGTTGCCCCTGTTGTGATCACGTGAGTATCAGGGGACATGTGATCATGTTCCTGGAAGACATGGCCTCGGGGTGGGGGGACAGACCTTCGTACACTTAATGCTTACAGACTGCTTCCAGTTTTGTAGATTAAAAACACCAAGTCTCACCCAGAGAGGTTAAGCAGTATTTCTGGAACCACATAGCAAACAGGTATTAGGGTGGAGTGTCTAGGTCTGTGTTGCTTACCCAAGTGCATGGTTCTGGAAGCCTAGAGAAGGAAGACTGGCCAAAGGAACATCCTTTTTATACTCCCCCCCCCCCCAGCGCCTCCCATTTAAAGACAGGGTCTCACTATGTAGCCTGAGCTGGCCTAGGACTTGTTGTGTAGACCAGGCTGTCCTAGGTGGATTGTAGAGATCCACCTGCCTCTGCCTCCTGAGTTCTGGGATTAAAGGCGTGTATCATGATGCCCCGAAGTAGCTGTTCCATTTTTCAGGGCCTTGGGCTGGAAAGCTGGAAGCTTGTTCTCCATGCTCCAGCTGGGGCCTTCAGGAACACTGACTGGGGAGACAGAGGTTTGCTCTTGTTAGTGTACTTTCAGCAACCTGGACACAGAAGCAATTCAGGAGGGCGGGGAGGGTGGACATCTGTGTGTGGATGAAGGAGTGGGTGCTTCTGGGAGGTAGAGACCGGAGAGTTCAGGGACTCTGGGGCTGTCTCCTGGGGAGCAGGAAGCATTGTTCTTCTCATCACCTGAACACCATGCTTCCTCATCTCTGGATCTTTCCGGAATGCAGGAAGAACGACATGGGGCTCTAAGAATTAAACATGTTCTACACACAGAAATGGCAGATACCTGAGAGATAGGGAAGCCGGTAGGTGGAGTGATCAGGCTGCTAGCCCTGGGGCTTGGCAGGAAGGCAGTAATTACCATAAATTACTGTGCTCGGGATGAAGAAATGTCATGCAAAAGTGACTTGACAGACAAGTGAAAGTTAGTTTGGATTGCTGGGTGGTATAGTGGCATAGGCCTTTAATTCCAGAATTTGGAGGCAGAGGCAAGTGGATCTCTGTAAGTTCAAGGCCGGACTGGTCAACATTGTTAATTCCAGTACAGCCGGGGCTACATTGTGAGACTTTTGTCTCGGAGGAAGGGAGGAAGGAAGGGAGGGAGGGAGGGAAAGGAAGAGAAAGGAAGGAAGACAGGCAGACAGAGAGAAAGAAAGAAAGAAAGAAAGAAAGAAAGAAAGAAAGAAAGAAAGAGAAAGAAAGAAAAAAGAAAGGAATGAAGGAAGAAAGGCAGGCAGGTAGTTTGGATGTTGAAGGTAGCCTTGGGAAAAGCAGGTCTGGAGCCTGGGCTCTGCCTCCCTGTTCTTTCTCTAGGAACTAGGTGGTGTGGCTCAGACAATTACTGGCTACCTGAAAATGTCCAGCAGGAATGGGCCGTGCTTGCAGCCCTCCTTAGGTTGCAGAATTTTTGAGGTGGAAGGGACCTTACAGATCATCCAGTAGAGGCACCAGCTTGCTACATCCTGCAGGCCAAATCTGGCCCACCACCTGCTGATGTTAATAAAGTTTTATTGGTCCACCGTTAGGCCCATCTTCCTGTACATCACATGTTGATACCTAGTGTTTCAGTGGCAGAATTGTAGCAGAACCTGCAAGACCCACAAAGCTAGAAATGTTTGTTTTTGGTCCTTTGCAGGAAAGGTTTGCAGAGCCCTGATCATGGCAGATAGATGTGAAAACTGAGATAGAAATGTGGATTTCAGGGAGCCAGAGGGCAGGCCACTATGAAGTGTTACCAAGGTAGAGGCTGAGCAGCAGCCAGGCCCCCTGCTTGTGCAGCTGTCTTCCACCCCACCCGTTCGCCCACTACTTTCCTGTAGGCTGCTGTTTTGTCTGGTGCCCCTGGCACAAGAGCCTGAACTCTGGCAGTCAGGTCTCTGCACTGGTACAGTGGCAGCGTGGCTGCGTGTCTTGAGCACACAGTCATCCTGCTTCAGTCATTGTGCCTTTACCTGGCTTACTGTCTGCAGAAATCATCATGGGCTTCTTTAAATTGCTGGTGTGTGGTCAGTTGTGGGTGATAATTAGGTCCTAGGAATCGGAACACCTGAAAACGGCCAGGGCTGAACTGCCCTCGACTCTAGGATTGGAAGAGTGGGGACTGTTCCAGTCACAGTCTGAGGGGTGGGCCATCCAGTGTCAACGTCTTAAGTCTCCAGACTAAACTGCCATAACAAAATATTGCCTATACAGGATGCTTGAATCAAGATGGATACTCACCTCTCATTTGGCTGTCTGGGCTGGTATGGCAGACCCTGACTATCCAGGCTCCCCCAGTGTCTTACCATAATTCCATCAGCATAGGCCTCTGTCTTTTGAGACAGCTGTTCCTCTTCTGCCAGGGGAAAAAAAGCAAAAGACATACTAGAAGGAATTCCCTTTGGGAGTGGTCTAGAATTTGCCCTGCCTCAGTCCCTGGCATCACATTGGCCAGAGCTTAATCACAGAGCCACGGCTAGCTGTAAGGGAGGCTGAGAAATGTAGTCTGCAATGGGGGTAGCCCCAGGTTGTCTTGGTCAGTTCTGGTGTTCTGTGTGTGAGGGTGAAGGGGCAGCTGCATGGGTAGGGGTGAGATGGCTTTGCTCTGGGTTCTGGTGACTGTAAGGGGCCAACAAAGGTTGTCTGACTCAGTTTTCACTGTGCCTCTGGCAGGTACAACTGCAAGGAGGAGTTCCAGATTCACGATGAGCTGCTCAAGGCCCATTACAGGATGGGCAGGCTCTCAGATGCCACCCCTGAGCACTACTTAGTGCAGGTGAGGGCAGCCCTACCCACCCCACCCTACCTCCTTACCCCATTCTATGCTCCTCAGTGTCAACCTTCTCTGTCTCTGAGTCCTTCTTTGGAACTCAGGGCATTCTACAACTGAGCCATGCCTCAGTCCTTCACTGGTGGTTCTAGGCAAGCATCCTACCTTTGAGTACTGTTTGGTACTGTTGTCCCATGAACAGTGGTAAGAACAGTGTAGGATTGACTAGACACTGGGTGACTGTCTGTCTGTGAGATAATCATTGTGGGAGTTTCTGGCTTGTCTGCGAGTACAGGTCTCACTCCTCGTCAGTCAGGCAGGGCTCATAGGAGATCACTCAGGGTTCTGGTTTGCCCAGGAATGAACTCTTGACCAGCCACTATTCTGGTCTTTTCTCTGTGGTCACTCTGTGTCAGTTCACTTAAGTCTGGAGTTTTGGAGCTGGTGGGATTTTAGGGAGGAGCCGGCCTAGTTATCTTCTGGCTCAATCCAGACATGACCCTCTTTCTACAAGCCTTGTTAAGAGCTTGGGGTGTCCTGTCATCCTCCAGGGGAGCTACAGTCCCTCTTTGGAGCTGGTTGTGGCTTGCAGTTCCAATCTCTGTTCTCTTCAAGGCCTGGCTGGCCCCAAGGCCACCTTCTATGTGGAGTCTTCTTTTTTTTTCCTGAACCAAACACCACTGCTGTCCCATGAACCTGCAGGACCATGTTTCCACCCCCACCCCAGTTCCTCCCTCCCTGCTCCCTAGAGCCCAGGACAGAGTTCTACCTGAGGAGAAACCCTTGCATCCTGGATTGATCTGCTGTGATTCTCTCTGCCAGGGCCGCTATTTCCTGGTGCGTGATGTCACCAAGAAGATGGACATGCTGGGCACCTTGGGGAGTTGTGGGGCTCCCAACTTCCGGCAGGTGCCGGGTGGGCTCCCTGTGTTTGGCATGGGACAACCCAGCCTCTTGGGATTCCGGAAGGTCCTGCAGAAACTCCAGAAGGACGGGCACAAGGTAAGCTTGCTATGTCCCAGGGTGGCCCTCGATGGCTCTGGAGTGGCTCACCTGGGGCTGGGGAAGGGTGTGTGGCCTTGGCAGAAACTGGAGAGTATTTATTGCATTGTCCTTTTGGGAAAGGGTGCCAAAGGTCAGAAGCCTCTTGTACACCCCACTCTTGAGTCTTGGAGGAAGTGAGAGGTGACAAGAGAGCCACTTTCCAACTCTAGAGACTGCCACATGATGGTCTTGGCTGACACCTAAATCTGTCAACTCTGTGATGAAGGGCCCTATTTTACAGAACAGGAAACTAAGGGCCTTAAAAGGAAAGTGACTTGTTCAAGGTCAGACTGCTCCCGGGTGGTGTCTGAAGGCTCAGACACAGGCAATTAGACCCTAAGTACCTGCTTTCAAACACTTTCTCTCACTTGCCTGAAGGAGGTGCGATAAGGCCAAGGTGTTGCCGGGATTCCAGGTTCCTCAGCCGTGGCAGTGACTGTATTGGCCTGAGATGAGTTCGAGTGGCAGAGTGAACAAGAATGGAGTGGGGGCTGTGTGCAGGTCCTGTCTTCCCAGCTTGACCCTAGCTCCCTGAAGATGGTTCTGCTGTAGCTCAGCCAATGGCTGACTGCTTGGTGGAGAGGCCAGTTTAGCCTTTCTTTAGCTGGTCTTTATCAGGCAATTGATTTACCCAGGACTCTGCCCTAGGTATTGTGGGCCATGGAAAGGACTAGAGTGTGATTCTGCCTGGGTGATGTGCAGTCCACCCAGAGAGAAAAAGACAGACCTACTGACATGTTAACAGGTTAAAATGCAACAGAACTTGCCTCAAAGACTGAAAAGACAGTCACCCCGAGAAGAGATTGGATTCTTGCTGACTGAGGAGAGTTTTGGGGCAGGTAGCAGTTAGATGGAACTTCATTTTCTTTAGGATTCCTGTTGAAGGGACTGGTCCAGTGCTTCACCCCGGATGAGGGGGGAACTATCTGAACAAAGGCCTAGAGGTTGGACAGGGGACGGGTGTCCGTGTAGCACAGGGACAATGTCTCTTTTTTTGGTTTTTCGAGACAGGGTTTCTCTGTGTAGCTTTGGACCCTATCCTGGCACTAGCTCTGGAGACCAGGCTGGCCTCAAACTCAGAGAGATCCGCCTGCCTCTGCCTTCCGAGTGCTGGGATTAAAGGCATGTGCCACTAACGCCCGGCGCAATGTCTTCTGTTTGACAGGAGTGTATCATCTTCTGTGTGCGGGAGGAGCCTGTGTTGTTCTTGCGTGCTGAGGAGGACTTCGTCTCCTACACACCTCGAGACAGGGAGAGCCTTCATGAGAACCTCAGGAGCCCTGGGCTGGGGGTCAAGGCTGAGAGCCTGGAGCTGGCCATCCGGAAAGAGGTGCGGGCCTGTGGGGTGATGTGATGGGAGAACTTCTCCCTAGCTGGTCTCCCTAGATGTCTGAGCCGAGACTCTAGCCTGCTTTCCAGACATGCCCCTGAAGCCGTTCTGGGTGTGGGAGACGCTCAGCCTTCACTGGCCCACACTCCCCTGCCCTGCTTGGGTGAGTGGTTGGCTGTGCAGTTGACCTCTTGTTCCCAGCTGGCCTATTTCTGTCCCTTTCTCACCATGCTCCTCCTTCACCCCCCAGTCCTGGTTTAGGGAGGGGTCTGGTCTGCTAAGAAGAGACCTAGGTTAGGATGCCCGAGGCTGAAGTTTGGCTACTCACTGGTCGCATGGGGCCCTAAGGAGTCATTTGCTGGGCCTGTCTCAGATTCTGGGGTGTCCGCTTCTCTCCCATGGCACAGAGGCTTGGTGGGGGGCTCTGAGACAGATGACACACCACAGAGGTATATGAGTGGGATGTGGGGGTCACAGTGTTTCAGATGTATGTGGAGAAGTCCAGGCCCCACTGGGGACCAGCCTCTCCCTGCTTGGGGTCACAGTGTTTCAGATGTATGTGGAGAAGTCCAGGCCCCGCTTGGGACCGGCCTCTCCCTGCCTTTCTTACATCTGCTTCAGCTGGCTGAGCCTCACCCAACCTGGGATTCAGGTGGCCTCGTGTATTTCTGCTGCCCTCTGGGCAGAGCCCTCCAACTGACCTGCATGGAGGTCATGGTCAGTCCTGGCTGCCCTCAGGCTTGATCCCTGTAGGCAGGGCAGAGTGCCTCTTGCCATGTGGCCCCCCCTTTGAAGGAAAAGAAGCTTCTGTAAAGCCTCTGTGTGGCCCGGTCTCCAGAGCTGGGCAGGGACAATCAGGGAGGAAGCTCAGGCCATATCCCTCTGACTCTTGGATCTCACTCTAGATCCACGACTTTGCCCAGCTGAGAGAGAACACGTACCACGTGTACCACAACACAGAGGACCTGCGTGGGGAGCCACATACCGTGGCCATCCGAGGTGAGGATGATGTGCACGTGACCGAGGAGGTGTATAAACGACCGCTCTTCCTTCAGCCCACCTACAGGTACCTGGAGCTGATGTCCTCTCTGGGCTGGCTCTCCAGCTGCCACCTCAGTTCCCCCGTCTGCACATCAGGCCTGTGCTTGGGGATGAGGGCTTGAGATGCTGCTACTCGGAGTCGTTGCCCGGCTCATGGGCTGTTCTCTTCTCCTGGCAGGTATCACCGCCTCCCCCTGCCAGAGCAAGGGGCCCCCCTGGAAGCCCAGTTTGATGCCTTTGTCAGTGTCCTCCGGGTAAGTGGGGCTGAGGGGAGTTTTGGGACTGGCAGGTAGGAAAAGATGCCACCCACTGGTTTCCATGGAGATGCCCAGGGTGGTTTGACCTCAGATTATTTCTATGGGAGGTTCGATCTATGATGTATATAGAGTCCAATATGTTGGGGCATGGGGTGGTGTCTACATCCTTATGTGTGCATGTATGTACCCTTCTGCAGTGTACCCGTATCTGTGTGTGCTCAGGTGCACTCGAGTACACATGCTACAATTCTCCGATGCCAGAGTGTAGCACTAATGCCTGAAGGACCCGGTTCTAGCCGTGGCTTGGCTGCACTCTCACTTGTGTGGTGTTGGAGGCTGTTCTTCCTCTCTAGACCTCTCCTTCCTCCCTTCAGTCAAGCTTGCCCCACAGGCTTGTTTGCTGATATTTACTGGGGGTGGGGGTGGGGGCTTCTGTCCCAACCCATTTTGGGATAGTGCCTTAATTTGTATTACATGGGGAGGGGCATCAGGTCAGTATAGGGCCTGGGACCCTGTGAGTAGCTCCTATTTCAGACCCCACGAGCTTCCTGGCCTGTTCTCTGAGTTCCCCTGAGGCTGGGCAGGGGCAGGAGCTGAGGCCCTGGGATCAGATGGATCAGATCTGGCTGTGGGCTTGACATCAGAGGCTGTGCTACTTGTCTGACCCCAGCTTGTTGCAGATGTCATGAGCTTGACTGGGGCTTCAGCCTCAAGGTTTTCCATCACGTTCTTGCCTGATCGTCATTCATGTTCCCTCCTGCAGGAGACCCCCGGCCTTCTGCGGCTCCGAGATAACCACGGGCTTCCCCCTGCCCTCCTGTTCAGCTGCCAGTCAGGTGTGGGCAGGACCAATGTGGGCATGGTCCTCGGTACCCTCGTGCTGTTTCACTACCGTAGAACCTCCTCCCAGCCAGAGTGAGTGGCAGGGGTCCAGCCAGGCAAGGGGTTGGATGGACAGGAGAGGAGAGGGTAAAGCCACCTCCAGGATGATGGGGCCACATCCAGAAGGCTGGGCATCATTGCCTCATTTGCCACAGATTTGCTTGGTGCCCTGGAGAGGCACTGGGCCCTTCTGGGCCTTCATTCCCCCAATGAAATTCAGAAGGAGCCTGCAATCTGATGCTTCCCAGTGGTGGCAGAGGGCTGCATGGCTGTCCCTCATCATACTCCTGACTCTCACCTTGTCAGGGCTGCCTCCTTGCTGACCAAACCCCTGCCCATGGAGCAGTTTCAGGTCATCCAAGGCTTCATCCGCATGGTGCCCCAGGGGAAGAAGATGGTGGAGGAGGTGAGTGAGGGGCTGGGCCAGGATTGGGGGGGTGCGTAGTTGCTCCTGTCACTGGTGTGTGTGTGGGGTGGGGTGGGTGGGTCTTTTCATCCCTCATACTCTTTCTCTCTGACAGTCCTCTCCCATTCTCTGTCCCCTGTTCTGGCCCTAGGTGGATCGAGCAGTCACTGCCTGTGCAGAGTTACATGACCTGAAGGAAGAGGTCCTGAAGAACCAGAGGAAGCTGGAAGGCATCAGGCCAGAGAGCCCAGTGCAGGTGAGGCCAGGAGTAGCATGCTGGACTCTGCCTGGGACTGGGATTTTTCAGCCTGATTGTTCCTGGCTGCTGCTTCTCCGTTAGTTTCTGGAGGGGGTGGTGTGGGCAGCTGGCTCAGCGGGGAAGGATGAGGAAGAGGAAGTTTATTTTTTCTGAGCAGGTCTCTTGGCTGCAGAATAAACAGCACGGACAGAGGGGCCTGCTGAGACCTCTGGACACAGACGATTCCCAGTTCATCACATTAGTCAGCTTCACGTTAGGGCGATGAAAACCTTGAAGCTGAGACAGTCAGCTCATAAAAAGGAAAGGCTAGCCAGGGCTGGTGCAGGCTGGTCATCCCCACACTGCTGCTGAGGCAGGGGTGGGGTAGGGACTGAGTTCAAGGGCAGCCTGGGTGTGTTTCAGGTCAGCAAAGAGAGAAGGGGTAGGGAGAAGGGGAGGGGAGGAGAGGGGAGAGCACGCCCATAGCTCATTAGCTCTGTTCTTTGGCCGGCACGTATGGTGGGACAGCACTTCTCTCTCATCAGGGGACAGGGGACAAAAAAGATAAGAAGAAGCAGTCAGCATCCTGCAGTTTCCTTTTAGAGCACATCTCTAATGACCTAAAGCACTCCTGCTAGGCTCTGCCCTTCTCTCAGTGTCACCCCAGGACCCACCTTTAATTCAGGGGCTTTTAGGGCACTCTGGGGAATTCATACAGGAGCTCTTCCTACAAAGGTGCCATCTAGGGCTTCCCTGGGAAGAGCAGGCTGTGTTCATCCCACGGCTTCAGGAGGAGTACTAAGCTGGCTGGCAGTTCTGGTCCCTAGCTCCAGGGAGAAGAGGGGGCTGACAGTGTGTACGGCGTACGGAAAGAATCTAAGCCCTTACAACCTTTTCTTTCTTTAACACACACACACACACACACACACACACACACACACACACACACACAGAGTCCTTGAGAGCAGCATTCTATGATGGGAAAACTGAGAAATCAGAACCAGGAAAAGCAATGGCACCTCACTTGGGCAGCTGCCCAGGCATGCTCTTTTTTTTTTTTTTTTTTTTTTTTGGTTTTTTCGAGACAGGGTTTCTCTGTCTAGCTTTGGAGCTATCCTGGCACTTGCTCTGGAGACTAGGCTGGCCTCGAACTCACAGAGATCCTCCTGCCTCTGCCTCCCGAGTGCTGGGATTAAAGGCGTGCACCACCAACTCCCGGCTCCAGGCATGCTTTTTAATTGTGTGGTTTTTTGTTTGTTTGTTTGTGATTCTATATGTAACCTTCCATGCTTCTAGCTTTAATGTGAATCCATGGATTTTGTCATTGAGAAGATTTTTAATGACTCTGTCTCTTAAACTCATGGCCAGGTCAACCTGTATTAGCCTAATGAGTCAGAATGGGGGGCTCCCGGTCCAGCTACCTGCTCATAGTTCTAGTGTCACTTACAGGGGTGGGGACTTGGGCATGTGCTGTGCCTTCATTGCCCCGTTTGTGGAGTAGGGCAAGTGATGATAAGCAGCTGGTAGGACTGTTGGGGTCCTGTGAGCAAAGATGCTTGGAACACTTAGAAGAGGGCTGAATGTCACCTGCTACTGTCACCAGACAGGCCCCAGTTGTTGACACTTGAGCTGCTTCAGGACCCCATCCTGTAATTGCTTTTGTCTGGAGTGGCTTCATCTTGTGTTAACATTATCTGGGTTCCCCTCTTGCATCTGCAGTGGGAGGGTGTTATCAGAGCCCAGTGTTATCCTCTAGTCTGGACCAGGAGGCAGGGGCCATCAGAGCTGGGCTCAGGGCCCAGGGCTCATGCTCCATCTTCGTTTTGCTGGTGTCCTCTCATGGCTGACTCAGGTCACTGGCAGAGTTATCATGCTTCCATGGCAACATAGAGGTGTGACTGAGACTGTGCACCCCCCCCCCAACATCTAGTATACTCACTCTCCAGTTTTCTATAGAAAAGGCTGCATAGTCCCTGGAGGTGCAGATTCCCAAAAGTGGGGGTTGGGTGGGGTGGGGCCCAGCTTTACCATAGGCTCTGACTCTTCTCTCAGGCCAATTCAATTCAGATGTCACTTGCTTTTTAGGTTACTGACCTGGCTGGAGAACCATGACATTTGGAGGTCAAGGGGTGGGACTCATGGGCTCTCTTGGATACCCCAATGCCTGGAGGAGGTGGGGCTGGGGTTAGGGGAGAGGGGCCTTGTCAGCTGAATTGAGAGAGAGAGAGAGAGAGACAGAGAGAGAGAGACAGAGAGAGAGAGAGAGAGAGAGAGAGAGAGAGGAGTTCCTAGTTCATTTCTTTCTTTCTTTGGTTTTTCGAGACAGGGTTTCTCTGTGGCTTTGGAGGCTGTCCTGGAACTAGCTCTTGTAGACCAGGCTGGTCTCGAACTCACAGAGATCCACCTGCCTCTGCCTCTTGAGTGCTGGGATTAAAGGCGTGCCTCTGGCTGTCCTGGAACTCACTCTGTAGACCAGGCTGGCCTTGAACTTACAGAGATCCCCCTGCCTCTGCCCTTTTTTTTTTTTTTTAAAGATTTTATTTATTTATTATGTATACAACATTCTGCTTCCATATATATCTGCACACCAGAAGAGGGCACCAGATCTCATAACGGATGGTTGTGAGCCACCGTGTGGTTGTTGGGAATTGAACTCAGGACCTCTGGAAGATCAGTCGGTGCTCTTAACCTCTGAGCCATCTCTCCAGCCCGTGTTCCTGGTTCTTAAAGGAGGGCCTCCCTCAAGAAAGGGAAAGGATGTTTGTGGCGGCTTCTGTGACACAGGGAAAATGGAACATGACATGGGGAGTCATCGTCCTGTTGTCTACTCCTCACCTTTGTCCCCTGTCCCAGGGATGAAAACTGTCATGGAGCTAGCGAGTGTCTGCTGGGAGTTTCTCCTCTTCTACACACAGCTAGGTGCAGCCCCATGTTTAACACCTCATTTCTCCCTTCCCGTCCTTAGGAAAGGGATAGCCAGCATGCTGTCCAGCAGAGGGCGCTGTGGAGCCTGGAGCTGTACTTCTACCTGGTCCTATTTAACTACTATCTGCATGAGCAGGTGGGGCTGAGGGCGCACCGGTCCTCCCACCCCAGCAACCAGGGACCCCACGGGATGGGGAATAGAGTGGTATTGTGTGTGTTGGTCCCTGAGGAAGGTTGGGAGGGGTAAGAAGGGATCCAGATGAGTGTTGTTTCTGCCTCCACCCCGTGTCCCCTTTTCCTTCCCAAGCTAGGCCTAGACTCTGTCTTGGTTTGGGCAGCAAACATCTTGGTCCTCCCTCACCTACTTGTTTTCCTCCATGGAGCACAATGGTACTTTTTGGGGTTCCCTTTCTGTGGCTAGGCAAGGAGGGCTCTAGATGTCCCCACACCCCTCATTGCCCCGTCTCTTGGCCTCGGGCTGCAGTACCCCCTGGCCTTTGCCCTCAGTTTCAGTCGTTGGCTGTGTACCCACCCTGAGCTGTACCGTCTGCCTGTGATGCTGAGTCCAGTGGGGCCCATGACCCCTGGGGACCTCATCGCCAAGGGCTCCCTGGTGAGTAGCTACCTACTCCATCTGTGGAGTGGGCTGGGCTGAGGGATTCTAGATTCCTATCGGGCTGGGGAAGTACTGCCAGGGGCCTCCTAGGCTTCTCCGTGAATAGAATGTACCATGTTCTGGCTACTGTTCTAGCACCTTCTGCTTAGTCTCAAAGCCCAGAGCCTGTAGGACATCTGAGCTGGAGCTCTCTGGAGGGTGTGTGCCATTGCATGCCTGCCAGGATACCAGTAAGGCTGCCGGTGTCCAGCCATGTATGCCCTGCACCCTGCAGGGCACTGTTTCCACCCCACACTTGCCCCACTGAGGCTGGATATGGTTGGTGACTATGGACTTCAGGCGTGGTGTCCTCCCCACAGGAAGCAGATGATCTTGTTTCCCCGGACGAGCTCAGCACCGTCAGAGAGATGGATGTAGCCAACTTCCGGCGTGTACCTCGCATGCCTATCTATGGCACCGCCCAGCCCAGTGCCAAGGTGCCTGCCGATCCCAGGTCCAGGTCCAAACATGGGGACAGGGGAAAGGCTAGCCCCGGCCCTGACAGCCCCTCGTCCCCCAGGCCCTAGGCAGCATCCTGGCCTACCTGTCTGATGCCAAGAGGAAGCTACGACAGGTGGTCTGGATCAACCTGAGGGAGGAGATTGTACTGGAGTGTGATGGGCACATACACAGCCTATGGCCACCCGGACCAACCCTGGCCCCTGAGCAGCTGGAAGTAAGGTTTCTGGCTTTTTGCACGGTTTGCATGGGAAGCACTCGGGAGAAAAGGGGGGTGGGTGAGGGAGAGAGCCAGAGGGCCCTGCGTTCCTCTGTGTGAATGGAGCAGCTGGGGCTCAGGAAGGGATGTTTCAGGCAGCTGCTGTTTCAGGCCTTCTGTTCCTTTGTTCCCATGTCCCCATACTTCTGTGGCTTTTCCGCCTCTGGGGTGGTTCTGACCTGAGGCTGTGGCTGGGAAGCCGGCACTAGTCATGGCTCCATCAGGCTCCTGCCTCTCAGGCCTGTCTCAGTGGCCTCTGCCCTCTGTCCTGCTCCTGTACAGGCCCTGGAGGCCCAGCTAAAGACCCACCTGAGTGCTCCTGCCCCCGACACAAAGAAGAACCCTACCACCCCCAGGTTCCAGAAGTGTCTGACCACACAGGAGGTCTTCAGCCAGCACCAGGGGTCCTGCCTTGGCCTTACCTACCACCGTATTCCTGTGCCAGACTTCTGCGCCCCCCGGGAGGAGGTGAGGGGCCAGGCCTCTGGGGACCAGATCTCTCTTCCTCTTCTTAGGCCTGAGAAAAGCAGCTCAATTCCATAATGGAGCCAGGGATTGTCTAATGGGGTCCATATGTGGCCTCAGAAGCATGTTCCCATCTTTTCTGTGTGCGCACGTGCGTGTGCACGTACGCGCACGTGTGTGTGTGTGTGTGTGTGTGTGTGTGTGTGTGTGTGTGTGTGTGATGTGTTGAAGGCATGTGTTGCAGAGAAGAGAGTGTGCTCACATGTCTGTTGGAGGGATATGATACATAGTGCCCTGGTGGTGTGGGGTGTAGGTTCTCATGGAGTTCATGGCATCTGTCTTGTGTTTGGGCTGTGTGTAGATGGTGCATCCATGGGGGCGGGTGCTCATGGAGAAAACCCTGTGGAATTGGGCTGTGTGACTGAGTGGGATTCATGTGGTAACTTGTGGTAGCTGACAGATGTATGTTTGCAGCCATCTGTGTGGTTCGTCTTTCAGGAACCGGTACCTCTGTGGGCTGTGTGTGCCTGTGGATAGTGTCAGTGTTGTTTGCTTTTGCCCACTGTCTGTGCGCTCACAGCCTATGGAGTGCTGCCCCCTAGTGGCTGCTCTCCAATTGTTTGGATGCACTCAGACAGGACCTGGTTCTCAGGCAGGGCACCAGGCTAGAAAACATCTGTGCCTTACCTGCCAGGTGGCGTACTGAGTCCCAGAAGTGTGCTGTGTCTGCTCATGTGCCCGGTCCTTTTCACACACATGTGGGCTTGTGTATAAACCTAGTGAGCTCTGTGTGTGCACATGGACAAGGTTGTGTGTATGATGGGGCACATGGAAACAGAAAATGGGGTTGCCATTTGGATGGGGGTCACCAGTGTGAGTCTGGGCAGCCAGTGTCACCCCTGGACTCAGACTGTGGTCTTGCCACTCAGGACTTTGACCGGCTGTTTGAGGCCCTGCGGGCTGCTCTCACCAAGGACCCAGGCACAGGCTTTGTCTTCAGCTGCCTTAGCGGACAGGGCCGGACTACAACTGCCATGGTGGTGGCTGTGCTGGCCTGCTGGCACATCGGGGTAGGTGTGGCCTTCTGAGTGAGGTCAGAGATTATCCCAGGCAAGGGTGGGGACTGGCTGTGGCTAGTGTGGAGGGACAGAGGTCATGCCTGATGTCATCCTTGGACCCCTTCCATCAGTCCTGGCAGACCTCCAGCAGGGCTTCAGGGTGTAGGGATGGTATAGAAGAGGGAGATGCTCCATCTATCTCTGTCATCCTTCAGGGCTGCCCCGAGGTGGGTGAGGAGGAACTAGTGAGCGTGCCTGATGCCAAGTTCACCAAGGGCGAGTTTCAGGTGGGTATGTCCCCTGGGTCCCTGGGAGTGCTATGCAGCCTGGAATCTTGGGTCTTGCTGGCAGATTAGTGAGAATGGGGCTGGCTTTCTGCTTCCAAGATGGACAGACTATGGCTCAGAACAGTTTAACTCTTAAGCCTCTGCAAATGGCCATAGTAATAGGAGCTGGATCCTTCCCTACCTGGCCGGGGTGCTGGGTTCTTCATAGTATTGTTGATAACTACCTCACAGTTTCTTGAGATTCAGCTGTGGTTGGTACCCAGTGCAGGACTGCAACCCACTCTGTCCCTCCCCTTACTTCAGGCTAGGGACCCTGGATGGGCAGCCATTAACATTTCAGATCCAGTCATCATATAGCATGCACCTACTACATGCCATGTGGCGTATCAGACGTGTGACATCTCTTTGAACACTTGGCCTATAGCTGACCAGTGGCTGGAATTACCATTAATTCCTGTCTAACCTGGTAACTGTGCCACGTGCTCTGCTGGCAGTCCTACTGCCCTGCCCTCTTTGAGAGGTCAAGACTGCCAGTCACATGTGCCTCTAGGCCTTTGGGTGTGCTGCTCTTTAGACAATGTCTTTCTTTTGTGGTAAATGCTCAGATTCTTTTTCTTTTCTTAGTGTGACAAAATATACCAACAGAAATCAAATCCGAAGCCAGTCTGGTCTACATAGCAATTTTCAGGCCAGCTGGGGCTACACAGTGAAATCTTGTTTCGAATAAATAAGTGTAGCTCAGTGGTGGAGTGTTTGCCTAGCATGTTCAAGACCCTGGACTGGATCCCTGTCACTGCAAAAAATAAGTTAGAGTGCTTGTTGAGCACGTGCGGAGTCCTGGGTTTAAGCCCAGCACCACAGATCCTGAGTGGGAGTGGTAGCTCATGCCTGGAATCCAGCTTTTGGGTGGTAGAGGCAGGAGGATCAGGAGTTCGAGATCATTCTCTGCTGTAGAGTGAGTCTGAGAACTGCCCGGAACATGTAAAGATCCCGTCTCTTTACACGGGCGTGGGGTGGGGGATAGGGGTGGTGGTGTCAGTGGGTAAAATGCTTGTCCAACAATTAAAACATAAAGAATAAGATGAATCTTTGTAAGGAACTTTACCTGGGCTTTTGATATACTCTGAGCATTTCAAACCATTAGTCCTTCCTGTGGTTTGCTGGCATTGTCTCCCCAGCTCTCCCATCATCTCCCTGGCTCTCCCATTACCTCCCTGGCTCTCCCATCATCTCCCTGGCTCTCCTCTCATCTCCCTGTCTCTCTCACCATCTCCCCAACTCTCCTATCATCTCTCTGACTCCCTGTCAGCACTATATGCGCTTTACGTTATAGGAGCCTGGCTTTCCCAGTTCTGCAGTTAATATGTCTGTTTCACAAAACTGTAACTGTGACAGGACAGGCAGAGGTGACATAAAAGTTTGGAAGTTAGTACTTGATACCCACTTTTTTTTTTAAGTTTTTTTGAGACAGAGTTTCTCTGTGTAGCTTTGGAGGCTGCCCTGAACTAGCTCTTGTAGACCAAGCTGATCTAGAGATCTGCCTGCCTCTACCTCCCTAGTGCTGGGATTAAAGGCATGCGCCACCATTGCCTGGCAATACCCACTTTTTAAAAGATTTTTTTTTTTTGACAGGATCTCACTATGTAGCTCTGTCTGTCCTGAATTCATTCTGTAGACCAGGTTGGTCTTGAATTCAGAGATCTGCCTGCCTCTGCCTTCTGATTTCAGGGACTAATGTTGTCCACTACTACGCTCAGCAAAAGTTTTTTTTTTTTTGGCTTTTCGAGACAGGGTTTCTCTGTATAGCTTTGGAGCCTATCCTGGCACTTGCTCTGGAGACCAGGCTGGCCTTGAACTCGCAGAGACTCACCTGCCTCTGCTTCCTGAGTGCTGGGATTAAAGGCGTGCACCACCAATGCCCGGCTAAGATTTTATTTTTAATTTTGTGTACCTGTGTGTCTCTGAGGGTATGTCCACATGAGTGCAGGTGCTTGTGGAGGCCAGAAGAGGGCGCTGGATTCTCTGGAACTGGAGTTACAGGCTGTTGTGAGGCACCTGATGCGCTGAACTTGGGTCCTCTGTAAGAACAATCCATGCTCTTAACAGCTGAGCCATCTGTTTACCCTCATATCCTCTTAAAGAATTATTTTTGTTAACTTTGGGTGTGATGCCTCAGGATCTGGATTTAATAATAATAATAATAGTAATAATAATAATATCGTCATCATTATTGTTATTATTATTATTATTTGAGACAGGGTCTCCTGGCCTGGAACTCTCCGATTCAGCTAAACTGGTTGACTGACAAACCTTAGGGATCTACCTGTCTCTGCTCCCTGCCCTCTGCCATTGCTAGAGGTACAGACATGTGCCACTCTGCCTGGCCTTTTACATAGGTTCTTGGAATAGAGCGCCGCTCTTCAACCTTGAGCAGCAAGTGAATTGTCTCCCCAGGCCCTTGCTATTCTCTTAAGGCTAGAAAGTCGATGAAATGACCTAAAGAGATGAACACATTAGGCTTCTTAGAATTTTTGATATGCACATTAAGAATGGTGGGTTCAGGGCTCATTGTTCAAGCATGAGGACCTGAGTTGCAATAGTCGGACCTATATAAAGCCAGGCATGGCTATGTGCATGTGTAACCCCAGCACTGTGCGGAGCAGAGAGAAGAAGAGGATCATGGGGCTTGCTGGAGGCCAGCCTAGGCCCAGGTTCAGTGAGAGACCCTGTCTCAAAGCAATAAGGTGGAGAGAGAGCGGGACACTCAACTTCTTCCGGTGGCCTCCACGTGTGCACAGGTCAATGCAACCGTACACACATGCACTCTGATACATCATATGCATTCACACACGTCACACATACGTGCACACTTAACACATACACAGCAGGCGATATATGCATCGAAATGTACATGTACAGGTCTTCCGAACAACTCACACAATCTTACCTGTGAATGAAAAAAGCGTGGGTGTGTGACCTGAGCAATACCACATCCCCTTACTGCCCTAAGCCTGAGAAGAGAGCGAGCAGGAGGGCTCAGGGCTGAGGATCCCCCTTGGCTTTCCATCCACTCACCCCTGCTCTGGCCCCAGGTGGTGATGAAGGTGGTACAGCTGCTGCCGGACGGCCACCATGTGAAGAAGGAGGTGGATGCGGCCCTGGACACTGTCAGCGAGACCATGACGCCCATGCACTACCATCTCCGGGAAATCATTATTTGCACGTACCGGCAGGTGAGTCCCGCCCGCCTGGGCTCCTGGCTCTGCAGGATGGGCTGTGGCTCACGTGGTGGGGCTGAGGGTGTGGAGATCGGTGGTGCAGGTTTGAGGTGGCAGCAGGTCTAGTGGGTCCTTTTTGTTCCTCTTTTTTTTTTTTTGGTTTTTCGAGACAGGCTTTCTCTGTGGCTTTGGAGGCTGTCCCGGCACTCGCTCAGGAGACCAGGCTGGTCTCGAACTCACAGAGATCCACCTGCCTCTGCCTCCTGAGTGCTGGGATTAATGCACCACCAACGCCCGACTAGGCCCTTCTTTTTTTTGGACACTTTCCCACCTCTTAGAAGGGAATGTGGACCTAGAAACAGAAATGTCAGCAGCCCCAAGCCACTGTCACCTGATCTGGGATAACCTGCTGTGGGAGGGACCAAGAGGAACACCTGAGACCCCAGTGGGGTGGAGCAGGATTCTGGTATGTGACCCTGGGGGTGGCCGTGTGACTGACAGTCAGCGGGGACAAAGCTGAGTACTGCATGGTGCCGCTGCTATACCCCTGGACAGGTTTGTCTACACCATTTGGGGTCTGGATCTGGTCCCTGTTTAGTGTTTTTATTTTTGATCTGCTCACTTAAATATTATTTTATCTTACATATTTTACTTATTTTTGTGCACACAACACAAGTGTGGGGGTCAGGGACAACTTGTAGGAGCTGGTTCCCTCCTGCCACCATGTAGAACCTGGGGAATGGTTTTAGGCGGCTAGCCTTGGTGGAAGTCGCCTTTACCAGAGCCATATTGCCAGTCCTCCCAAATTATTTTTTAATAACCCACTAAATTATAAAGATAAGGTCTTCAGAGTGTTTCAGATAAATGTATGAATCTGGGGCTTTCAGATGTTTATAAAGAGTACGCCCCCGGATCTGCTCTGGTCCCCCTTCTCTGACTGTCATAGCACTTGAGGGCTAGGCAGGTGATGGAGTTTGCAGCTTCGGGACTCTGGAGTGTGGGAACTTGCTTCTCAGCCTGGTAGCAGGTGGGTAGGCGCAGTGCTGCATGGTACCGAGAGGTGGCAGTATATGCCATGGCGGGGTGATTTCCAGGGCAGCTTCTGCCTGTGTCTTGTAAGAGGAGGCTTTGTCAGGCCACTTGTTCAGCCTCAAGCTGGGGACACATGACCAGAATGATCCAGAACAGCCTTGGCTTGTGGCCAAGGGGTTAGATCCTGACTGGGTCGGCATGTTGGCCCCTGTGTGGAGGCAGGCAAGGTGTGTGGGGTAAGCCTAGGGAAAAGTTCAGACTAAGAAGTTGACACATTATGGGGAGGAGATGGTGCATCTGGAGCTTCCAAAATGGAGTTGGCACACTGTACCTGTGATTAGGCACCCGTCTCCAGGTTCCTAGGAGTTGGTTATCCTTGTGTCTGGTAGTGCCTTAGGGCTTTCAGGATGACTGAAAACAACTTGAGGAGGATGGGGTTTGTCTTATATTACAGTTTCTAGCCCATCATCCAGGAAAGCCAGGGCAGGACTCTAGAGGCAGGAACTGATGCAGACACCATGGAAGAACGCTGTTTACTGACTTGCTCCTCATGGCTTGCTCAGCCTGTTCGCTTATACAATTCAGGACTACCTGCTCAGGGGTGGAACCACACTCAATAAGCTGGGTCCTCCCCCATCAATCATCAATCAAGAAAATGTACCACAGGCTTGCCCACAGGCCAATCTGGTGGGAACATTTTCTCACTTGAGGTTCCCTCTTCTTAAATGGCACCAGCTTGTATCAGGTTAGCAGAAAACTAGCCAGCACACACTCACTGCCACTATTCAGAGTCTCCCTCCAGAGCCCGAGAGTCGAGGCCTCTAGGTTATGGCAGTGGAAAGGGGGTGCTTAGGCCTGCTTCAGAGGATGTGGGCCAGGCCCTGTTGGAGCCCCCTTCTCTCCATCCCAACTCCAAAGCTCACAGGCCCTCGCTTCCTTGGGACTCTGTACCCGTGTGTCCACTGTAAGGACAGAGAGAGAGCAGGCAGCATAGGGGGCCTGGGCTGCAAGAAGAAGCTAGGAGTTGGCCTCAAATAGCCCAAGAGGAGTCACTGCAGGCCTCCAGGGCCACATGGGCAAAGGCCAGGAGGCCTAAGGGTTCCTAGTGGGTTTGGAGGCACCGAAGACCATTTGGTAGCACAGTGTTGTCAGCAGTCACCAGACGTGAGATTGGCTTTACTCCTGGGGAGTGAGGTAGCAGGGATGGAGGTGGGGGACAGAGCTGTATTTTAGGGACAGTAGCTTGGCTGCCTTCACAGTGGAATGTTAATGGAGGACGCCAAACAAATAGGGCCCCTTCCCACCTCCCCACCAGGATACCCCTCATATTCCCAAGGCCAAGTTTCTGCAGGAGATGGAATCTCCCATCCCAGTGTCCCTGCAGAGGCCAGGAGCTAGATGCAGTTATTCACAAGTGTGGCCACCAGATGGCCCCGGTGAGCTAAGTTGTTAAATTAGGGTAAATCCCTCTCCATCACCTCCCATTGAACCCAAAGCCTCATTGCAGCTTCTCCCCCCCCCCTCCCCCCTCCGTCCCCCCCCCCCGTGTGTGTGTGTGTGTGTGTGTGTGTGTGTGTGTGTGTGTGTGTGTGTGTGTTGTGTGTGTGTATACATACATGCCATGGTACAAGTGGAGGACAGAGGACTACTTTTCTAGGATTATTCTCTCCCACTAGTACATTTCATGGGGATTGAATACAAGTTGTTGGGTTTGGTGACAAGTGCCTTTACCTGCTGAGACGTCTTGCCCAGACCCTGTTATTTATTTTTTAAGTAATTTTATTAACTGTTAGTGTGTGTATGATGGGAAGGGGTTTATGTCACAGTGAGCATGCTAGTCTCAGAAGTTCTCCCCTTCCACCTGTATGTGGTATCTGGGGATTGAGCTTGTGTCATCAGGCTTAAACAGCAAATGCTTTTCCTGGCCAAGCCACCTTTCTGGCTCCTTCCACCTTATGTTGAGGTGGGGTCTTTTGTTTGCTAGATGGCCCTGAGCTTTCAAGGAATCTCCTGTCCCTACCCTTCATCTTGCTGTAAAAATGCTGGGGTTATAGGCAAGACCTATTATATTTGGCTTTCTTTGGGTTCTGGGGATTTGAACTCAGGACTTGTGTGCAAGTACCTTCCCATCTGAGACACCTTTCCCAGCCCCTAGGACACATTCTTAAAGGTACCATAGAGCGAGTGTATGTGTGTGTGTGTGTGTGTGTGTGTGTGTGTGTGTGTGTGTGTGTGTGTGTGTGTGTAGAGGTGCGACTCTCAGAGGGGCTTTCACTCTGCCTGTGCAGGAGGCAAATGGGAACTTTTAGCATCTTGTGGTTGGGCTTCCTCCTGGAGTCCCACTTGGTTTGCTTTGTGGCTAGTGTGTGAGTCTAGCTTTTAAAATTTGCCTGGGTGAATCCAGGGTACAGCTAAGGCTGACAGCCACTTATGGTGAGCCGGGGTCTCTTACCTCAGTACCTGCAGGCTTGCCAAAATGCAGGTTGCTGGGGCTGTCCCAGATTTTCTGGATGTTCCATACCTCTGAAATGACAGTTCTTACGGCTTGGAATTACAATGACACGGGCCTGGACCACACCAGGGCCTTGCTTTGTTCTGACCAAGCAATGGAGATGCAGTTCACATACCACCCCGGGCATGCATTTAGAGTAGTCGGGTCCATGGTTGCCCTTGCAGCAGGGAAGCTAGAGCATGCTCAGGGCCACAGAAAGAAACCAAAATTCACAGCCTTGGCAGCCTGTCGCCAGCCACCGACAGCTCTGTGTTTCCTGTTGTGTCTTTCTGGATTTACTTGTCTATTTTTACACAGGCATTGGCATGTCAAACACATCTCATAATAATGGAATGATGCATTGTACTTTTTTGTTTATAGATTTTTTTTTTAGACATTATGAAGTATGAAGCTGTGGCTGGATTGGAACTCATTATGTAGACCAGCTTGGCCTTGAACTCAGACATTCACCTGCCTTTGCCTCCTGTGTGCTGAGATTAAAGTTTTCTGTATCCTGGGCTGGCTTCGAATCCCAAATGTGTCTGAGAATGACCTTGAAGTTCTGCCGCTCCTTTCTCTGCTGTGCTAGTATTGGGGTTGCAGGTGTACACGGGTCCAGCTGCTTTACGCTGGAGGTGCTGGAGGTGGAACCCAGGGCTTGGCGCTTGCTGTGCAGGTATTTCCATTCAAAGCCACGTGCACAAGCCCTGGCGTGAGCTCTCGTTTATCTTGACAGTATGCCTTCGTGTGTGTGTTTATGACTTGGTGTGTGTGCTTATGACTTTGTGTATGTGTGTGTGCATGTATGTGTGTGTGTATTTATGACTTGGTGTGTGTATGTGTGTGTATGTGTTTATGATTTTGTGTGAGTGTGGGACCCAAACCCAGTCTGTTTTTGACTCTGCTCTCCTATGATAACCATTCACAGAGACCTTTGTCACCTCAGAAGGTGTAAGGAGAGCCAGGGAATCTGATGTCTCCTTCTGTCCTCTGTGGTACTCACACAGCATAGCCAGACACATAGACACACACAGACACACAGACACACAGACACACACAGACACAGACACACACACACACACACACACACACACACACACACACACACACA
This sequence comes from Cricetulus griseus, assembly GCF_003668045.3. Lineage (NCBI taxonomy): Eukaryota > Metazoa > Chordata > Mammalia > Rodentia > Cricetidae > Cricetulus > Cricetulus griseus. The sequence goes on from NW_023276807.1 coordinate 122,631, forward strand.
CACGTGTAAAAATAAATCTTTAAAGAAAGGAAGAAACAAATTTTAAACCTCAACTGTCATCCGAACTGTTGGCATTTCATAACAGAAGGGCTATTTAGTGACCAGGAAGTAGAAGTCAGCTCTCCATGGAGGTCAATGTTTGGAAGATATGCATTCCTGATTTCTTATGGCCCTGAGGTTTAAGGATGGCAGCTTTTAGATACTTGGATGTTCCCTCCATTAGCAAGAAGGCAGTCCTTCCTCCAAGTCCTTTGTGTGTCTCGTCCTGGAAAGGCCCGGGCTTGTGTTCTGTCTGAGATCATGGTGGGCTGAGCTGTCCCCTGAGCCGTTCCAGATGTTTAGCACAGAAGACCAGATCTACACAGACTTAGAGGGGCTCCGGCCAGTTCTACACACTTGCAATGGAGGAGGGTTTCTGTGTAGTTTCTCTGTGCTGTGTGTGAAAAGTCCCGTTTTCTCTGCACTGCGAAAACACCAGTGCTTAGAGTGGACAGCGCCCTGCTCAGTGGACACATATAGCTCCAGTTCCATGTACAAGGAGCCAGAATAGATCATCTGGACTGACAGGTGGAAGACGGGGATGTAGATGTTGGAAGGTTCTGAGTTCCACTGAGGGAGAGGATTTTTAGCTTCTCACTGCTTATGTCCCCACCTGCCAGGCTGGAGCCACAGCCACGCTCCTCTCAAGGGGCAGTGTTTGGAAGTCCTCAGGGGCTTTATACACATAGGGCTGGGCCAGATCCTAGTAAGTAAGACCCTAGTAAACGAGGATGCATTTCTGGCTGGTGTCCTGTAATGTTCCTCCCCGCTTCAAAACGCCCTCAGATTCCAGTGTGTGTTCACAGATGAAGCCATGGTACATGTTATAGGAGGCCAGGCCACACAAGGTCCCGTGTGAGTAAGTGGCAGAACAGGGGTGAGAGGCAAAGGTCTCCACTCCAGTCTCATGCCCCTTCCTAGTCTATGCTGCATTTAAGCCCAGGGTCTGTAGGTGCCTGTGGGGGAGGCTTGCTGAGGCTGTAGCCCCCAACTCACCCCATGGACTGACTCCTAGAAACTGACAGTTGGGTCTTACCTTCAGTATTTGGGGGTTCATCTAAGCCCCTGCCGTCTGGTTTCAAACTGGAGGTCCTCAGCTGGTCTCTGCTGGAGCCTGGCAAGCTCGGCATAGAGCAGGCCAGTGGGCCATGTGTGGTGGCTGTGGCGGATGCAGCTCAGCTCTGGATGGAAATAGGCCCAGGCTCCATCTGGGATGTGCCCCCTCCATCAGCCTCACTGCCTGGGAATGTCAACATTCTATCCATTTCCAGTTGTCCCTTGGCATTTTTTCTCCGTCTCAAGTTCTCCCAGAAGAACACAGCCTTGAGAAGATGCTCCCAACAGCATGTGGCAACTTGGCTTCTGCCCCTCACCCTCCAGAACCCGTCTTTACCCCCCCAACCCCCTACTCCTTCAGCGGTTGACTTACGGGTTAATCAGAAGCCGTTAGGAACACATGGCTGGTATTTGGCATTGGTGCTCCAGAGAAGTAGGGAAATGGGAGGTCCCTGTTCTCCTGTGGAGCAGGAAGGAGCATTCTGTGTGTGAACCCCCCATGTGTGATATGAGCGTGAACAGCAAGGAAGACTGTGTGCAGCTGCCTTGTTAGAGGTGGGTGGCATGATATATTACGACATACCCAAAACAGTCTGGGGATGCAGAGGGGCTCCCATTGTTTACTGAGATGCAGAGACTTCAGTTTCAACTTTTTCATTCTGGTCTTTTTTTTTAATAATTTATTTTTATTTTATGCACACTGGTGTTTGTGTGCATGTCTGTCAGTGTGAGGGTGCAGGATTCCCCTGGAATTGTAGTTACAGACAGTTGTGAGCTGCCATGTGGGTGCTGGGAATTGAATCCGGGTCCTCTGGAAGAGCAGCCAGTGCTCTTAACCTCTGAACCATTTTTCTAGCTCCTTCATTCTGGTCTTTGTACACTCGAGCTAACCTTTCCTCACAGGTGGGAGTATTAGGTTTTGAGTACTCATTGGGATTGTGTTTGTATGTCTGACAGAGATTAGGCTCACCTGACATATGCTCACTTTAAAAAAAAATTTATTTATTATGTATACAGTGTTCTGCCTGCATGTATGTCTGCATGCCAGAAGAAGGCACCAGATGTCATTGGTTGTGAGCCACCATGTGGTTGCTGGGAATTGAATTCAGGACCTCTGAAAGAGCAGCCACTGCTCTTAACCCTGAGCTATCTCTCCAACCCATATGCTCACTCCTTACCTGTCCTTTGCTGACACCAAGTCAGACCAAGGAGAAGGCTGTGCCAGCCTGTGTTCTGGCAAGGTGAAAAGAGGCACACACATGCCTGTCTCTGGCCCTGGGCAGTTCATGGTGATGGCTGAGGGTCCTTCATACCTTTGTGGCTGATGTTGTATGGTACATGCTAAGTGGGAGCACCCAAGGCCTTCTGGGACAGTCTTGCCTTTCTCTGCCTCCACCTGTCTCATTTGCCTGGGCTTGCAGGCACAGCTCACAACAGCACCATAGTTCCATAGTTTCAGGACAACTATGAGGCTGTGTCTAAGCCTTGGTGCTGTGTGTGTGTGTGTGTGGGGGGGGGCTGGCAGAGTGCTCAGGGAGTTTTAAAAACAGCCTCAAGGGCTGGTGAGATGGCTCAGTGATAAAGGGACTTGCCAACTCATCTGATAGCCTGAGAGTGAGCCTCTAGATCTGCATCGAGGAAGGGGGTGACAGACTCCCTCCAGTTGTCCTCTGACTTCAGTACACACACACACACACACACACACACACACACACACACACACAAACATTAAGAAAAATAAACTGCCTCACATGGAAAAACAAAAGGACAGAAAGTCTCTTGAGATGAACCACTTGACGAGGTTAGGGTGGAGATGAGGTGGCTGGGGCTGGGATGAAAAGTCCAGGCCCTACTGAGGTATTCCAATATGGCCACCAGCCCACAGGTTGACCCATTCGTGAATCAATTGTTTCCTTTTGGACTTGGAGAAGGAAAACTATTTCTGACAGAAACCAAGGTCAGGCTCTAGAGGAAGCTCTGCTAGAAGCATTAATTCCAGCAGGCATTTTCCCTGGCCTTGGCTGACGACAAGTTTTTTTTTTTTTTTTTTTTTTTGGTTTTTTGAGACAGGGTTTCTTTGTGTAGCCCTGGCGTCCTGGAACTTACTCAGTAGACCCAGCTGGTTTCGAACTCACAGAGATCCGCCTGCCTCTGCCTACTCAGTACCGGGACTAAAGGCATGAGCCACCACCACCTGGCACAGCTGCCGTTCTTATGTTCTGTATTTGAAACAGTCTACTGTGCCTTCTGTCTTCCATCCAGCAAGAGTTTGAGAAAAAGCTGAGGCAGGGGTGGCTGAAGCTGCCCTTTGCTCTCTCCACAGGATACTTTACAGAGACCACACTAATTTGACTGAGTTTCCCGAGAATGTAGAACTTGTCCATTCCGTCCTCCGAGAGGTAAGGAAGTCAGGGCAGGTTTTTTTTTTTTTTTTTTTTTTTCTTTCGAGACAGGGTTTCTCTGTGTAGCTTTGGAGCCTATCCTGGCACTCGCTCTGGAGACCAGGCTGGCCTTGAACTCACAGAGGTCCAGCTGCCTCTGCCTCCCGAGTGCTGGGATTAAAAGCGTGCGCCACCAACGCCTGGCTTAGGGCAGGTTTTATTAGACCCATTTTACTGAGGAAGAAACTGAGGCCCGAGGAAGATTGGTACCTGGCTGGAAATAGGACCAGAACTTTATCTCCTACTTTGTCCTATCTTCCTTCCTCTCTGTGGTGGTACTCAGGACCCAGGGGACAATTTCATGGTATCAGAAAGAGGAAGGGTTATGGAGGAAGCTTATGGCTGCTACCGTGCGCATTGTCTTGGTTATGCGGAATAGGAACAGGAGCTGCCAGGAGGCAGAGAGATCAAGTCAGTGCCCCAAGGTCTAAGGTAATTCCTTAAGAAAGACAGAAAGTGAAACAGTTCAGGCTCAGGCACTAAGCCCTGGTGGATCTTGGCCTCTCTAAGAGTCAGGCCACACTGTCCCTGGAGACCTCATTCCAGTAGGTAATGAGTCTCCAGGGCCCATCCCTGTAATTAGAGTAGCCTCACAATGTCATAAGCTGTCATATAAGATGTGACAGGAGGAAGGGCCACTTCCTCAGGCTCTTCACGGCCAGCTCAGAATAGAGCCAGTGAATTGGTGCAGCTGGTGAGTAGTGTGTGTGTGCGCGTGCTTGTGAGTGTGAGCACGTGTTCCATGAGTATGTTTTCGTTGTGTATGTAGGGCCCCTGTCAGCAGCTGATCCTCATCTCCCTTCTTTCCCATGGCTGCTGGCTGGGCTGGAAACCTTTTGGCTTTACAAGGGACTTTCATGCTGTGCCTGGCGTGGTCTGTGTGTACCACTGGGCTTAGCGGGGTCCCAGGGTCAATTCCAGCATTTCCTGGCCCTGGTATCATCTCACAGAGACCAGCCTCTGCTTGGAGCTCTCACTCTCAGGGGAGTGCTTGGTTCATTTCATAGGCCCACTTCCACAGCCCAGCTCCCAGGACCCTGTCGGACACAGCAGGTTCTGCAGAATCTATTTAGTGAGTGGGCAGTAGATGGCAGGTGGAATAAATACTTGCATAAATAGGAAAACCTGTCTGCGTCCCTTCTGGTTCTTAGTCTACTGGGACAAACCATTTTTCTCCAATGATGGAAAGGACCTTGGGGCATGGATGTAACCCAGGCAGGGACTGTCGTTGGGATGGGGTGGCTGGGAGCAGTTGGTTAGGGGATGGCAGAAGGAATAGAGTAGATGGTCAGCCTCATGTTTACTCTTGGTGGCCCCGCAAAGATCTCCCAGACAGAGCTAGACCTACATCCATGCTAGACAGGCCAGAGGTGAAGCCTGTGGTCCCTGCAGGCCTGACATCTCTCCTGGGCTCCCTTTTATTTTAGGTTTCATTCCCAAGGGTCCAAGAAGCCTTTGTCCAGCTTCATGGCAACTAATGACAGCCTGGCCTGCTGGACCATTTAAAAACAGCTTGGCTATTTTTATGCACTGGAGGTGGCTGGGTGCCCCTTCCCGGAACTGTGCCAGCATGGAGTGCTTTTAAGGAAACTGGGCTGTGACAGGCAGATGGGCTATTGTCTCAAATCACAGCCCTGTGGCCAGAGGCAGGATGTATCCATAGGAACCTCTGGGGGTGTCAGGCAACATCTTCACACAGTGTCTGAATTTAGAGATAATTCTACCCTTAGTGGTAAAGAGAAAGACTCCCTCTGCCCTTTGCCGGATGTACCTCAGACCTCATTCTTGCTGGTGTCTTGGGACAGTGCTGGTATGGTATGGCTGTGGCCAGGTGAGAGCAGGCATTTCTCCTGAGCCTTGGTTGGAAGCAATTTAAAATGGCTTTTGCAAGGAGCACTGTGGGTCACCTGGAAAACACTTACAGGTCCAGGTGACTGAGAGAGGAGAGGCAGACTGAGGGATGGGGGCTACCAGCTCACCATCCTGTGAGACAATCAGGGTGTCACTGTGTTGACCATATGCTTTACATTTACGTAAACTGTATTTTCTTTTCCCTAACATTCGCTGCCTATAAGCAAAATTGATTTTTGGGAGCATACGATGTTAATATTTAAAATAGTATGCAGCCTACTTCCCCTGCCCTGTGTGCTCTTCTAGAGGCAGCTGTTCTGGCCCTTGGTCTGTAGGACCGTCCCTCAATGTCTCGTTTTCGCTGAAGCTCTGAACCCTTGCCTTGGCTTATCATCTTGTCTCTGTGATGAGACACCCTGACAAAGGGACTTAAGGGAGAAAGGCTCTGATTGGCTCCCAGTTCCAGGATACAGTCCTCCACTGTGGGGAGTCAAGCAGCCAGTACCATCACACCCACAGTCAAGACCAAGAGAGCATCGAATTAATACATGCCAGTGCTCTGCCCGTTCTTGCTCCCCTTCATTCATTCCAGGGCCTAGCCCGTGATATGGCGCCACCAACATTCAGAGTGGGTTTCCCCACCTCAGTTAAAGCTCAGTGAAGAAATTTTCTCAGGCTGGAGAGGTGGCTCATCGCTTAAGGACACTGACTGCTTTTCCAAAGGTCCTGAGTTCAATTCCCAGCAACCACTTGGTGGCTCACAACCATCTGTGATGAGATCTGGTGCCCTCTTCTGGTCTGCAGTCATGCATGCAGGCAGAATACTGTATCCATAATAAAGCTTTAAAAAGAAAGAGGGAGAGAAATAAATAAATAAATTTCCTCACGTGGATGGCCACGGGCCAACCTAATCTAGACAATCTTCCTTCCTGAGGCCCCCTTTCAGGTGATTCTATGTTGTGTTGAGCCCACAACAATCAAAACTAACCAGCCTACCTTCCCCCTGTTGCTAACCCAACTGTCCAAGCTGCCCCCTTTTCTACCCTGAGGACACACTTCCTTCCTGACCCCAGCCCACCTCCCTGGTGCCTGCTAACTCTTCTTCCTCACCCACCTTGCTCGTCATTTTCCTCTTATTGCCCTTCCCCCTCCTCTCTTGACACAGCCACCTGGCTGCTTTGTAGCCTCTGGAGCCTCCAAGAGGGCAGGGCAGGTGGGACTCACCTTTGTGGCTTCAGGCCTGTTTAGTCAGTACTTGTGGCAGTGTGGGTTACACATGACTTCTCACTGAGATGTGGAGGCTGGAGGCTAACGGCAGCCATCTTGCGACCCTCTCTCTCTCTCTCTCTTTCTCTTAGGAATCCAGGCACTGCCCCTGTCCTCGAGCCCTTCCTGGTACCGCTTTCTCCCCTGCTGCCCTCCCTAGGATCTCCAGCTTTGCCGGTTACGTCCCCTCATATGCTCTCAAAGCTCAATTGGTGCTGGGCTGGCCCTCTCCAGTTGTGAGTTTTAGGGCACTGGGCCGTGTCATGTCGACCCTGGAGTTTTCCCAGAGTATGTAGGCCAGCACTGTGTGTGTTCATGGAAGGGTTTCCATCTGTGGCCCAGCTGTTGGGAGAGCAGCCCTCCCTGGCCCCTTGGGGCTCGCTGTGCCCTCCCACAGACAGTGCTGTCACTTCAAGGGCATCTCATGCTACACTTTTTTTTTTTTTTTTTTTTTTTTTTCTGGATCAGAGAGCTGCAGTGGGCCTGGGTGGAGGCCCGAGGGTGTGAAGATCAGATACTACAGGTCTGGGTGGCCTTCTCCCTCTGGGACTCCTTCCCATAGCCGTGTGGGCAGCACATCCATGGTGGGTAGAGGAGGAGACTGGGATATGGAGGCAGACCACCCTACAGAGAGGCTGGCTGCATATCCCAGATCTTATGAGTGTCCCTGGCACGTATCCCTGCCGTGGGGAACCTTTTTAAGTGTCCCCTTTCTCTTGCACACGTGTCTTCCACAGTGTCTTCCTCCAACAGGCTACTGGCACTACCAAACCTTCAGTGACTTCCAATACTGAATCCCACGGCGCCCAACCTTGGCCCTTAGTAACCCCAGTGCCCACACCCCAACCCTCTGAGACCCTCATTGGCTGATCTGGGATGAACCCAGGTGTTTGCATTTTAAGGTTTCCATGTGCTTCTCAAGAGCAGTGAGGCTGTGAACCCCACGGGTGGGATTGATGTCCTCTGTGACACTGGTGGCATTCTCTTTCCTCCCAGGCTAGCAGACCACAGCCCCCACACATGCTTGTCACTGTCACTTACCTTGTCGCTGTCCCCACTGGTGCACATTCTCACTGTCAGGCCCATGAGGTCCTCTCTGCCCATCCAGACTCCCATCTTCCCTAGGGAACTTCCCACCCACCAGCTTTGCCATCCAGGGAAGACCTGGCGGGAACTCGCTAAAGTGAGAGGTCCCACCTGGGGCTAGAGGCTGCCTCAGTCAGAGCTCTATGCCATTGGCCCCCTGCTAGGCTGTGATCAGAGCTCCACATGTCTCCACAGGGATGCTCAGGGCTTGGGAGAGGACTGGGGACCATGTTGACAGGAACTGGCAACAGGGTCCTCGCTAGGAGACCCCAGGCTGGACATCTCACCCTCTATACTTTGGATGTTCCCTAGCTTTTCAGCAGATAGCCCGATTTTGGGAGGAAGTAGAGGCCTTTCTTCTTAGTAGGAAATGGGTTTGAGACTCATCCAGGAACTGGTTCCCCATGTGTCTCCTCTGTGGCCAAGCCAGGCAGTACCCCAGGCTCTGCCACTGAAGTCACTCTGCTGGATGCTCAGGCATTTGAGTGAGCGTGTAGGTTGTGTTAAACAACAGGTCTCCTTGCTGACACCATCCTCCTTGTCCTCCAGGCAAAGGCCACCAAAGAGGCACAGGAGGCTCGGAGATTGCAGCTGCGAAGCTTGCAGTACCTGGAACGCTACATCTACCTGGTCCTCTTTAATGCCTACCTCCGCCTGGAGAAGGCCGGCTCCTGGCAGACGCCCTTCAGCACCTGGATGCGGGAGGTGAGACCGACAGGCCTGCTTGGGGGTGATGGGTAAGGCGGGCTGTATCTTTTCCCCTGGTCCCTGAGTACACTCTGTAAGGACCCAGGTGACAGGCTTCCCCCTTGGAATGGGGAGAGGCCTACTCTCCCGGGAGATTGTGTCCCCCCCATTCAGCCCTCGTGTCCTTTGCATAGTGTCTCACCAGGCAGATAGCTGGGCAGTGTGACAGCTGAGTCAATGAATGGATAAAAGAGGGAGAGATGGGGGTGAGAAGGGCAGCTGCCAGCTAGGAGCTTGCTCTGTGTGTCTCATGGCCAGCACTGCTTGGACGCCTGGACACTTTGGTCTATTATTCTGCTCAGCTACCTTCTGTGCTTTATGAAGGCCAAGGGCAAGGTTGTTTGTCCTGATCCTGTCTCCTCCCACCCATGACCTTGGATGAGTTGGCCAGTCTTGTAAGTTGGCCGTCCTCAGTACTAGAATAGTGGCAATAGTGTTGGTGTCGTCTGGGAGGGCGGTGGGGACTTGTGACATACGTGTACCTGGCAAGATCCAAGTATGCTTTAGGTAAGAGGGGTCTTGCAGAGGTTCAGGACTTCTTTATGGTTGTCATGGGAACAGGTTGTTGGCTTCACTCTTCTTGGGGCCCTATGATCTTTCTTTACTTGGACTTCCAATCCCACTTGGCACCTGCTGGTCAAGAGGGAGAGAGAGGAAAGAAGCCTGTAATTACCCCTCAGCCAGGAAGCTGGCCCTGTTGACCTCACCATCCATCAGCCATTCTGATCTGAATTCAAGTCCACGGTTAACTACCAGGATTGCCAGTGGGTGGAGATCAGGAACCAGGAACTCTGTCAGAGTGGGTATAGGACAGGTGCAGGGGCTCAGGCCTGGATGGAGGCATGTTCAGAACCCCAGGGAGCAGGCAGGGATGTGGAGTAAAGGCTGCAGGGGATGTGCCTTGGGGGGCTGCTCTTAGGTGTCAATGTGGGGAAGCATATGAAACGAGTCTTTGTGCTTGAGGGTGAGTGTTGAGTCAGAAGATGTTGAGAGCCATGTTGAGACCACCTTGGTGAGCAGGCCCAAGCGTGGCTTCCCTCTTTGAGTCCCGGAGTGGAATGTAGGTGGGAGGGTCTCATGTGACCCAGGCTGGCCTCAAACTCACTGTGTAGGTGAGGATGACATTGACCTTCTGATCTTCCTGGGATTACAGGGGTTTACCACCATACCAAGTTGGTTTATAGATTTCTGGGGCCCAAACCCAAGGGCTTCCTGCTTGCCAGGTAAGCACCCTACCAGAAGCTACATCCCCACCTTGGCGACAAGGATACTTTCTGCTTGAGTTTTGCTTAAACAGGGAAACCAAGGGCTGGGGTACCTTGTTTGGTTCCCCAGCTGCTTCTAGGGCTGGATGTGGAAGAATATCCAGGGAAAGCTACTGGTTTAGGCAGAAGCGTGACTAACTCAGTCAGTTTCAGCCCCTCTTCGGGACAGAGGCTAGGGCAAGGGTGCCTGGGGACAGCAAGAGGGGACAGCACCATCTCTTTACTCCAGGTGGAGTTGTTCTTGGGGACAACTCCCCAAGAAGGTGTAGGGGATGGTTGGAGCCTGGGGCCAAGGGCCAGGCTACTGGGCCACCAGCTCTCGGTTGAGTGTTCAGCGCAGAGAGAGCCAAGCTTCTTGGGCTGAACTCCCAGGCAAAGAGAAGGGCGGATGTCTGCTCTGGCATCCACACCACTTCTGTAGCCTCTTTGCCCAAATGTGCTTTGCTGGAGTAGCTGAGCCAGTGCTGCCGAGGTCTCTCAAGCATGCTGTGTATTTGCACAGTCCCAGGAGAGAGACTGTCAGTGACCCTCTTAACAAGATGGTTAGAGATGACACACAAACTTGTGGTAGCCGCTGAGCTGCCTGAGGGCAGCTCTCAGACTCACCCCTGTGTCTTAGAGCTCAGCAAAGGGGTGGGGTGTGATATGAGGAGTGTAAGCCCAATGATACTTCACTGCTCTGAAGTTCTGCCCGATCTCTGCCCTCTCCAGGTGGCAACCAAAGCTGGCATCTACGAGATCCTCAACCAGCTGGGCTTCCCTGAGCTGGAAAGCATGGAGGACCAGCCCCTGTCAGGGCTCCGCCACCGCTGGCAGGAGCAGAGCCAAGACCCAGAGCCCTGTGATGCTGGGGACTTCCTGTAGGCCGCCTTCTTGCTCCTTGCCAGACAGGCTGCAGGCCTGAGGTTCTCATTGCTTCCGACGAACACTTGCCAGCTTCCTGGAGAGACCGAGGGGCTAAGAGCCTTTGGAAAGAGGATTTTGTGGAATGTGTGGACGGCACAGCCATTCTCTGTAAACCCTTGGGGTGTGTAATGGCCTCTGGCAAGACCCAGCATGTGTACCTCACAGACCAGCAGGTGAACAGCCTTTAGGAAGCTCGCTCCCCACACAGCCAGCCACCACCACTGTCCTTTTCTCACTGATGGTCATCAGACTGCCTAGGTGGGCAGCAGGCTGGCCATGTTCATTGTTTCACGTCCTTCCTCTGGCTGGCTTGCTCTTGCTTCTCACTTGTTCAGCTTAAGCAGCTGCCTGAGGTAGGTGAGGGGGATAGCAAGCTGGGCAGGTCCATGTTAAAGGCAGCTCTGCCCAGCTCCTCCTGGGTCGTGAATGTTGCCAGCCTGGAAGACTATGAGGATGGCTCCGTCTCTCCTCCTTTCCTTTCTCTCCTCCCTTCCCTAGGCTTGCAGAAGTGGAGGGTCCCAGCGAGTTGGGAACATCAGCGAGACCCTTCCAGTGTGGGGAAAGAGCTTGTGGAGGCCAGTGAGGCAGTGAGGAGGGAACCTGTGTGTCGGAAACCCATTGGCAGGATCAAGAGTGACTCTTAGGAGACTCACGAACAGTGAGGGGTGAGACAGGCAGGGCCGTGGTGGCTTGTCAGGCTTCAGATTCCAGGCCCACCCTTGCCAGGATCCCTGGGACACTGCTGAGTTATGAGCAGTTTTGTTCACACAGTAGGAAGGTGAGCATAGAGGTCTGTGTCTGGTGAGCCTTGGCTGGGACTGCACTTTGGAGCATCCAGCAGTCGCACACCTGGGAGTCTGGGAGCCTGTGTGACTCTTTGGGATGAGTCTCTGGGCTCCTGTCCTTCAGCATGATGACGGAGGGACCTGTCAGCTGTTAGCTGTGATATTTGAAGAGGCCAAAGTTGTTTCCAGCCTGGGGAAGTAGTGACCCTCTTAGCCGACTTCTTTTGCAAGCTGCTGTATGTCTGTTCACAGCTTCTCAGGTTTGCTGGTGTCTGCTTCATGCATGTCAGTTCTTTTCAGATAAGTAGCCAAGGAATCAGAGGCCAGAGAGGGACACTTCACACTCCCACGGTTGGCACTGACTTGGAGATATGCTGGGACCACTGGTGGATCACTTTACCTCTCTGCCTCAGTTTCCCCATCTGTAAAATGGGAGAAAAATACTTGCCTACCTACCTCACAGGGATGTTGTGAGGAATCCTTTATGTTTTTTTGTTTTGTTTTTGTACAGAGCTTTTGAGCATTAAAAACAGTATAAACATGCAATGTGTTGCTGGTCTTTAGTGTGAGGCAGACATCATGGACGATGTGAGGATAAGTGGGTCCCCTGTTTCTCCAGAGTAAGGGTGGCTGCAGGGTGTATGGAAAGTCCTTGTTACTAGCACTTCTGATGCTTAGAGGCTGTGGGTGTTACATAACATCACTTCCTTCATCTGATCAGTCACACCTTACCGTCTTGTAGTGGATGTCCAAGATGGCTGTGCTGATCCCTGCTTGAACAAGCAACACCATCAACTGTCAGTCAAGATAGTGTACCACAGGCTTGCCCACAGGACAGCCTAGTGGGGGAATTCCCTTACTCTCTCCTGCAATGACTCTAGCTTATGCCAAGTTGACATAAGATCAAGCACAGCATCTACACACACACACACACACTCACACACACACACACACACACACACACACACACACACACAAAAACACACACACACACACACACACACAAAAAAAAAAAACAAAAAAACACACACAAAGGGCTTCAGGACTAGCCTTATGATGAAGCGGAGCTGGAGATTTTATTACAGATTTTAAGAAAGAAAAAGTGCTCAAAGTGGAGTTAGGGCCTGTTAAGGAGGACAGACCTCAGTCCCCACCTCCTCTGCAGACACCCTGCCCAGAACCTTTAAGCACTGTTTTCATGTCCTTTTCATTTATACCATTTTGGTTTGAGTGTCAAGTATCTCCCGTAGGACCATGTGTTTAAACCCTTTGTCTCTAGCGGGTGGTACTGTGTCTGAAGCTTGCAGAACTTTTGGAAGAAGGAGCCTCACTGCAGGAACTGTCCCACTGGGACGTGCACCACTGGAGGAAGTGGCCCACTGGGGAGTGCACCAATGGGAAATGCGCCACTGGAGGGAGTGTATGACTGGGAAGTGCAGCATTGCAGGAAATGCACCACTGGGAAATGCGCCACTGGAGGGAGAGGTGCACACTCAGCCTCTTGGCTCCCACTGCTCCAGTTGCCATGGTGGAGCACATCCTTGTGAGCCTAAACAACCCTCTTTAAGTTGCTTTATGTCACAACAACAAGAAAAATAACACACGTAGAATCACTAGATTTGGGCTTTCTGAGGCAGCCCCTATTCCGGATTCCATGAGGCTGTGGGAATTTCCCATTCTCACCAGTGTATTCCTTTCTCCACACTCTGCAAACCAGGTAATCTTTCATTTCTGTGACAGTCACCATCTTCATAGCTGCTAGGTGACGTTTCTCTGCGTTGTGAGAACTCCTCCCCTGGGGAGATAGAAACAATATCTGATTACTTACAGAGCACAGGTGAGGGGTGACCTAAAGCAGCTGCACTGGAAAATCTCACCCCAGCATAGGTTGTGGTGATAGGTTTATGATTTATTAAAGCCACTGGAGCTCGGGAGGCAGGGGCAGGCGGATCTCTGTGAGTTCGAGACCAGCCTGGTCTACAAGAGCTAGTTCCAGGACACCTCCAAAGCCACAGAGAAACCCTGTCTCAAAAAACAACAAACAAACAAACAAACAAACAAACAAACAAAAGCCACTGGAGATCAAAATATCAAATGTCCAAGCAGCCACACTAGGCAGCTATAGAAGCTAGGCAGTGGTGGCACACACCTTTAATCCCAGGACTCTGGATTAAGAGGTGGACAGATCTCTGTTAGTTCAATGCCACACAGACTGCACCAAATTGATCCAGTCCTAAAAGAAACAGCTCACACAAAGGTGATCTCAGCACCTGGGATCACACGCCTTTAGTCCCAGCACTAGGGAGGTAGAAACAGGAGGATATGGCTGGGAGGAGAAAGGCATAGAAGGAGGAGAAGACAGGAACTGAGAGTCTTTTTGCCTCTGAGGATTCATGGAGACAGGATTGTCTTTTCAGCTGGGTAGAGGTAAAATCTGATGGCTTAGCTGCTTTGCTTCTCTGATCTTCAGCTTGAAGCTTGAACCTCAATATCTGTCTCTGGGTCTTTTATTAATTCGTGATACCATGGCTGTTGGCTTTTCTTCAGCCACTTAGATGGAGACCCCCACCCCCCCGACCTGTATACTCCAGCACCTCCCAAGCCCCAAGAACACATGCAATTATGGCAGAACTGCCTACAAATGGTTGCAAAGAGTAGCTGGAACCTCAGGTGAAGGTCCAGTTAGCCCCTCCCCCTTCTATGAGGGACTATCAACAGTCAGCAGCCCTTAATGATGGATAGTTACAGTCAGGTGGTTTCTGTTTAAGGCTCCCTGGTGGCCAACAATAGGGACCAATATTCTATCTACTTATTGGTTGGCTCATACATACTTGCATACACACCTACATAAATACATGCATGCATACATACATACATATCTTAAAACAAAAGACAGAGAAAAGAGTGGGTGGGCCTTAGCAACCTTTTAAGGTGTAACCTGAGCCATCAGAATGTTGCTTTGAATGGCTGATATTGAGACTGAGTTGTGACCCTCCTTTGTTGAGCCTGTACACGTGGTGTTTCTCACTTTCCAAGTCTGTCTCAGAGGAGCCGCAGCCTCTCTCGGTATGTGCTTATTCTCTCCTTGAGCATCTGTCCTTAAATTTGTAATAAAATCCCCAACTCTGCTTCATCAAAAGGCTAGTCCTGAAACCCTTTGTGTATGTGTGTAGATGCTGTGCTGGCTGCAAGTTAAAGGCATTTAGGAAGAGGGAACCTTACATAAGGAAATTCGCCCACTAGACTGGCCTGAGGGCAAGCCCTGTGATACATTTTCTCGATGCATGATTAATGTGGGAGGGCTCAGCTCCCTGTGGGTGGTCCCAGCCCTGGACTGGTGGTCCTCGGTGCTAGAAGATAGCAGGTTGAGCAAGCCATGGGGAGCAAGCCCGTGAGCAGCACGTCTCCACGGGGTCTGAACCTTCTGCCTCCAGGTTCCTGCCTCGAGTTCCTGTTCTGACCTCCCCCTTTCCTCCCTGGATTGCTTTTTTTTTTTTTAAATTATTTATTATGTATACAACATTCTGCTTCCATGTATATCTGCACACCAGAAGAGGGCACCAGATCTCATAACGGATGGTTGTGAGCCACCATGTGGTTGCTGGGAATTGAACTCAGATCCTCTGGAAGAGCAGTCAGTGCTCTTAACCTCTGAGCCATCTCTCCAGCCCCTGGATGGCTTTTGATTGTTTTATCACAGTGATGTGTATGAAGCGTGTGGGCACGTGTGAAAGTATGTGCGTGTACCTATACATGCTCAGAAGCTGGGGGAGGGGGCTGGAGGGGCACTTTAGCTCCTGACACTTTGTTCTTCTGAAGTAGGTGTTCTTGGGGAACCTGGAGCTTGACTTCTTCAGTTAGGCTGGGCAGGGAGCAAGTCCCTCATTCCTCCTGTCTCTGCCCCTCTTTGTGTGTGTGTGGGTATGTATGTGGGCGTCTCTGTGTCACAGCATATATGTGATAGTCAGAGGACAATGTTTAGAAATTAGTTCTCTCCTCCCATAGTACGGGCCCTAGGATCGAACTCAGATCATCAGGCTTGGCATAAGCACCCTTACCCACTGAGCCATCTCACTGACTCCAGAAAGTTCCTTCATTTATATGTGAGTAAAAGCATTCCTTGTGGTCTTGGTGACTGTAATATTCTATTGTGTAGCCACTAAGTAACTTGCAAAATCCATTTCTTTATTCAAAGGTTTTGGGGTGGGCATCATCAATTCATTTGCTGAGGTTTTTATTATTATTATTATTATTATTATTATTATTATTATTTTATTTTTATTTATTTATTTATTTTGCTCTTAGCCCAGACTAGCCTACAACAGGTTTTTTTTTTTGCCTTCCCTTCCAAAGTGTTAGGATGACAGGCGGGTATCACCTGACCGTTTAATGTCTTCCAGATACATATCCCTATGGGGCACAAGCCTAGGGAGAGAAATAGCTTACATGAAGTTATCCTTTAATATTAAAACCTATAAATGGTGTGCTCTTGTCTAACCCCATGAAAATCCAGATTTAATTTTCCAGAGTCATCAGAAAACAAACAAAAGCCTTTCCAACAGTCTTATAAACAACGCCTCCCAGATGATCTTTAAAAAAAGATTTTGTGGAGACAATAATTAGAAACTGTTGAATTGCATCTTGGAGGACAGGCTCCAGCTACCTTAGGCTCGGAGGATTACCAAAAGCATGTCCAGTAGGGGGACTCTGGGAGCTGAGCAGCAGGGCCTGGAGGCAATGGGAGTATGATCTAGAAGGCAATCCAGGGAGCCTGGAAGCTTCCTCTTGTCCTGCCAGGATGCTGTTGTAATCCGAGGACACCCTGCTGTGCAGAGCGATGACTACCCTCAGCATCCTCCATTCATGCCTTGTCCACACTCAGACCGGTTCTTAGCCCCACACTGTCCATCATGGGCTGCTCTGACCAGCCATTGGGCACTCAGGACACAGCCAAACCATCCCAGTTCTTCTGTGTTAAAACCTGACTGGACTTCCCATCACACAATTTGAAGGATGCTCTGGGCCTCAATGCAGCATGTGGCTCCTTCTTTGCTCTCTCCATGAAGGTGTCAGACTAGCATCTCAGCCTGGGGCCCTTCCCTGACCTTGTTGCACACTCAAGCTCTCTGAGGTGCAGCTCTGAGGAGCATCCTTCAATTTCAGCATCTCTGAGTGTCCTCTGTGCTCTTGCTGTCGAGGGTGGCCCTTCTCTGGCTCTGTTTAGTAAAAGGGACCACTTGGTGGGTATCTGTTACAGTTGCAGTCAGTACTAGTTGCTAGCAGGAGCTAGTGTGCTCCCCCCCCCCCCGTTCCTGAAATCTCAAAGGAGGACTGTCCAAGGCCAGAGGATTGTTATCCTATAGAGGGGGACACTGGAGAGGCTTTAGCAGTCTGGGTTGACAACCAGGATGACAAGGCCTGAGTTTGAAGATGGCAGTGCCAATCTCTGGCTATTTATCAGAAAGGGATGCCCACTTTGAGGGGTTTCCATACCCACTTTCAAGTTGTCCTCCTTCTGCAATGGCCTGTGACCAATGGCAAACAGCAGTGAATGCTGTTCCCTGCCTTGGCTACCACTGTCTGTTTACATCTCTTAAAAATGTTCTTAGGCCGGGCGTTGGTGGCGCACACCTTTAATCCCAGCACTCGGGAGGCAGAGGCAGAGGCAGGTGGATCTCTGTGAGTTCGAGGTCAGCCTGGTCTCCAGAGCGAGTGCCAGGATAGGCTACAAAGCTACAGAGAAACCCTGTCTTTAAACCACCCCTCTCCCCAAAAAAGTGCTTATACTAGGGACTGAGGATGTGGATCAGTGGGTACAGTGCTTGCCTAGCATGTGGGAATTCCCGGCACCAAATAAAGCTTCGTTTGCTGGTAATCCCTGAACTCTTGACGTAGGACAGGGAGATCAAGAGTTCGGGTACATCGTGAGACTCTGCCCCAAAGAAGGAAAAAAGAGATCTTAACCTGTGGCAAGCTGGGGTGACTTAGGGTGGCGACTGAGGGGAACAACAGACTCAGAAAAGCCTCCATCGGGCTCTTGAGGTTCTGACCTGATGCTGGTTGAAGCCCTGTGCATTTTCAAGTGGTCCCCTCTACACCCAAAGTGCTTTCATCTGGCGCCACACTGATGATACTGGCCTTTGAAGTGTCTTCTCCGTAGAGTCTTGCCTCCACCCACATCACCACAATGACTTCATCTGGGCTGGCCTAACCACCCTCCTACCTGGAAGTGACATCATGCTTGCTCTGAGCTCGGTGGATCAGTCTCTGGGCATTGCCGAATAACAGCCCCTTACGAAGCACTGTTTCCCCTTTCCCAGATGGGCACCGAAGTCATAGTTTTATTTTTTTGTCAGTCTGATAACGGAAACAACAACCAAAAAAAAAAAAAAACAAAAACCAAAAACAAAAAACAAAAAACAAACAAAAAAACCCCAAATGAAGAGCTTTTATTTTATCTTAATGTAACTTTCCTGAGTACTGTCATGGTTGGAACATTCCCTTTGGGGCTAATTTATCTGCCATTTGGACTGACTTTCAGGGAGTCACCCACTTAACACAGCTTTTGTTAAAGTGGTAGGCTGGACATTGTTTCCTGGATAGGTAGGTGATTGTCAGGCAGACAGATAGGGAGATAGCCAGATTAGTCTTTTCCTGATTCATCCTTTTTTTTTGTTCTGAGGTTCTGGGTATTGAACCCAGACTTCCTAGGCAAGCACTCCATCACTGAGCTAAGTTCCCCAGACACTTAGTTTTCTTTTCCTTTTGTTTTTGTGTTTTGAGACAGTCTTTCTGCATAGTCCAGGTAGTGATAGCCCAGGCTGTCCTTGAGCCCACATTCTTCCTGCCTCAGCTTCCTCACTGCTGAGATGAAGGTGTATACCAGCATACCCTGAAAGTTATCTTTTCAAGCTCACATTTTCTCCTTTTCTCCCTCTTTCCACCCTCCCCTCTCTTTCTTTTGAGACGAGGTCTCATGTTTCTCAGACTGGCCTTGAACTTGCTATGGAGTTGAGGCTGGCTTTGAACTCCTGAACCTCCTGCCTCCATTTTCCAAATGCTGGGATGACAGGTATGACCCATCACACCTGGCTTCTTTTAATGTGGTGATACTGGAATATATACCGTCAGAGTTTTCAGTATTGGTCATTGTTGCGTTCCTAGATAAATGTTACTTGGTCTTTTTATTTTATTTTATTTTATTTTTTATTTTATGTGTTTTGCCTGCATGTATGGCTGTGTGAGGGTGTTGGGTACCCTGGAACTGGAGTTATAGACAGTTGTGAGCTGTCATGTGGGTGCTGGGAATTGAACCTGGGTCCTCTGAAAAGCAGTCAGTGCTCTTAACCTCTGAACCATCTCTCCTGCTCTGTTACTTGGTCTTTTAATATGTTTTATTCTATTTAGAAATTTTACATATGTGCTTTAAGTGTTTTCCGCCTTTTGTTGCTTTTAGTCCATTGTAGGGTTGTGCTAATCTTATAAAACTGTGAGATACCTTCTATATTTTCAGTGTTTAAAATAATTCATATAATCATGGATAATCTGCTGCTGGATGGTTTCCTGAACTCCTATAGTTGGGTTAGCATTTATTCTTATATGCATTTTTGTTGTTGTTGTTTTTTGTTTTTCCAAGACAGGGTTTCTCTGTATTGCTTTGGAGGTTATCCTGGAACTTGCTCTGTAGACCAGGCTGGCCTGGAACTCACAGAGATCTGCCTGCCTCTGCCTCCCAAGTGCTGGGATTAAAGGTGTGTGCCACTGTACCTTGCTGCATTTTGATTTCTTAAGAAAGTTATGTAGGGCTGATATGATGGTTCAGCAGGCAAAGAAGGCCCTTGTCACGAAGCCTAATGACCTGAATTTGATCCCTGAGACCCTATAAAGTGGAGAGAAACAGTTCCTACCAGTTCTTCTATGATCCCCACATGTAAAACAATTTTTAAGAAGAAAGTTATGTAATTCCCTACCAGCCAGATGACCTTCTCAATTGGTTCCACAGAAATTGTTTTTGTTGTGTTTTTAAAATTATAAACAGATGTGTGTTTACACTGCCAGTTACAGCATAATCCAGGACTCTCTGCTCTGCCCAGTTTGCTCATGATGGAGGAGGGGAGCCCAGACTGGACACCTGTCCCAGGGCCACTCAGGGGCTGCCTCTTACTATTACTGTGGGGAGGACCCTCTTAGCAGTTACTCTGAGCCTGGGGAGTTCTGGGATGGAAGGGAGGGGCTGACTGTTGAGGAGGGGCCTCTGGCCAGTCTATGTGGGCTAGAGCAAGCTGCCCTCATCCTGTCAGAGGGGTCCTCACCAGAACTAAGGGAACAGTAATAGAAGAGGTGGCATACAAGACAGAGTCCTCTTACAGGCTGGACCTCACTGCTGTGGGGAGGGAATAAGGGAAATGTGGCAGAGGAGCCGGAGTCCCCATGCACCTGTGGGGATTCCCCAGTGCACCTGTGTCTCTCTACCTGACAGGCAGGATTTCGTGCCCAGCTGAGGGAAACTGTCTAGTGAACTCCAAAACGAGCAGCCATCCTGCTCCGAGGCATGAATCTAAAGCAGCAAGCTTCAGACACTTGAATACCAATGTTCATAGCATCATTACTCAGCCACAAACAGGATGGCATTTTGATCCAGCCCAGTTGGACAGTGGCAGAAGCCAGACACAGAACATCAGACTGCAGAATTCCTTAAGCATACCAAGTACCAGCACAGAGCAAATGATGGAACGACAGAGGATAGAAGTTTCTAGAGCTGGGGTTACTGTTGTTCAGTGGGCTTTTGTCCTTTGAAGCAAACAACCACAATCTTGGGGAGTTGAGCAGTGCCCTCTTGAAAACTGATTATCCCAGTTGGGCTTGTTGTCTGTTTATATTCCCTCATGGATGCACGGGGAGGGTCATAAGACCCTCATCTGAGCTCCCCACCACCAGCAGATCCCTGCTGCCTGGTCCATGGTATGCAGCTCTGCCTTAATTGCATGTGGGCTGGGGAGGGGTTAGAATATCTAGAAGAGCTGGGCTTCACCTATGCAGCTACAGAGAAGCCTTCATCTTTGTTGGATGAAGCCTGATAAATGGGGAGAGAACCCACACCCTGTAAGTAACCCCTCATCTGCACTCTGTGAGGAAGCCCAATAAACACAGTTTCCCAGATTAATCTTTGTCTTGATTTGTCATGGTACCTTAGGAGAAAGGGTAGATGTGGCTTGCATCCCTGCCCCGAGGCCACCCCACCCCCGCCAATGAAGGAATTTTAGCATCTTGGGCCAGCACTGTTTGGAGGAGGATAAAAAATTTTGGGGTCTGCTCAGTGGTGATGGTTATGCAATATTGTGAACTCACTGGGTACCACTGGATGGTACACTGACCAGAAATATTACCTTACTTGTGCTTTATCATGTTTTAGGAAATTGGAATGGCAGGGTGATATGGACACATTGCTCTTGGAGAGCATGTCTTGATGGGCTTGCTACAGCCAGTGATGACACTAGGAGCATACAGATTATACGAAGGAGAACCCGGGGCATGAGAACTGTTAAGCCAGGTGGTGGTGGCGCACATCTTTCATCCCAGCACCCAGGAGGCAGAGGCAGGCAGAACTCTGAGTTCAAAGCCTGCCTGGTCTACAGAAGGAGTTTCAGGTCAGCCATGGCTACATAGAGAAACTCTTTTTTTTTTTTTTGAGACTTTTTGTTTTTTGAAACAAACAAACAAAAAAACCAACCCATAAAACTGTAAGTGAACTTCTGAGGTCTTATGGTGTCTATAAAGCAAGGGGGAGAGCTGTGGCTTTATGGTGACCCCATTTCTGTGATGGGGAGACATGTCTCTGCCTCACTAGGCTGTAGAGAAGGTCTGAGAAGTTAAAACCTACCCCATGCCTAAAGCTCTGCAGTCCTCAGGCAAGGCTGCCTGGGAGGGGTGGGAGAGGGAAAGGGGCAGGGAAGGGAGTGAGGGCCCTCTTCCCAATTCTCTGACTTAGAAAAACATTTTACAAAACGAATTCATATGGTGTCCTAGAACCCACCCTGGAGAGGGTTGGACATGGGCGGTGATGATGTCCACGCTTGCACAATTACTGCCTTCTGCCCTGTGCAGGAAACCAAGAAAACTTCCTGGAGCTAGGGACTAAATCCTGAGAGCAGTGTGGACAGGGAGATGTGGCTGTCCTCCTTGGGGTTAGCCTTATTTATGGTCACAGGGAGGCTGGGGTTCCCAGAGAAAAGCCCAAGGTACTGTCAGAAAGCTGACGTCAGTCAGTGTTCTTTTAAGACAAAGACAAGAACCAGATGTTTGGGAGATTAACAGTGAGTCCAGATGTGCCATTGAGTCCCCACAGTGAGCAACAAAGCCTGGCTATAGCCTGTAGAACAACAGCAGCTGTTCCTGTCTGGGCTAGCTAGAGTCAAGGACCAGCCTCTGGGAAGAGAGATGCAGAAGGATTCAGGTGTCTTCCAGGTCCAGGGATGGTGGTGCCTCATGACTCCCACCATGCAAACTGATGTCAGGGGAGACAGCTGAGCCCCAAAGCTATGCAGAAATCTTTGTTTCAGCCCCTTTGCATCACAGCTGCGGACACCCAGGGTTGGGGGAGAAGTCTTACTGGTCTTCAGTGTGTTTAAGAGAGAGAGAGAGAGTCCATAGAGCTAGGTGTTGGACCACAGGCCGGTCTGGAGAGCGGAGAGTGGAAGTCTCTTAATTTGTGCAAGTCACTCCTCCATTGTTTTTCCAGAGTCCTTCCTGTGGTTGAGGCTTGTCTCTGTGCAAGTAACCCAAATCCTAACCTCGCATGAGACTCTCACCATGCATGACCTTGGTCTCCGACAGCTCTGACACAGTCCATCACTGGTAACTACTTGGTGCCAGAACTGTCTTGATCCTGGGAAGGTATGGATGGACAGCTCTAAGTGGAAGTCAATCCCCGAAGGAACTTACCAGGCAGCTTGGGGACTGAAGGAGGTCGAGAACAAACTGGAGGTGACCTCACCTCTCTGGGTTAGGTGCACCTTGGTTTGGTGTACTCCTATGGTGATTTATAACTGTCTATAACTCCAGTTCCAGAGGATCTAACACTCTTTTCTGGCCCCTGTGGGCATCAGGCATCCATGTGGTGCATGGACTTATATGTAGGCAAGGCACTCATACACATAAATTAATATGAGTATACGTGTGTGTATGCATGCCTGTGTGTTTGTATCTGTGTTTGAGTCTGTGTGTGATGTGTGCTGTCTCTCTCTGTGTGTGCATGCATGTGTTCATCTGTGTGTGTAACTGCATATGTGTGTGTATAGTGTATATTCATGACAGGGTACATGTGTGCATGTGTAGATGTGTGTGTATGCATTCATGCATGTGTGCTTGTGTGTGTATGTATGTGTGTGGTATGCACGCACATGTTCATGTGTTTGTGTGTGTGCATGTGTAGAGCCATCTGTGTGTGAGGGCATGTGTAGAGACCACCTCTCTGTGTGTATGTGTATATGAATGTGTAGAGGCCTGAGGTCTGGTGTCATCCTCAGAAACAAGGTCCACTTCCTTGAGACAGAGTTTCTTATTGGCCTGAAGTTCACCAATTAGGCTGAAATGGCTGGCCAGTGAGACTCAGGGATTCTCCAGGCTCTGCCTCACTCCAACTGGGCTTAATTACAAGGTCAGCATTTTTGTATGTTTTCTGGGATCTGAGCTCAGGGCTTCATCCTTTCCAGGTTAACACTTTATCAACAGATATATCTTTCTCAGCCTGAAAGAAGGGTTTTAAGTATGGCAATGACATGGCCAATGTGTGCCACAGCTGGTTTCCCCAGAGGCAGGTCCAATAACAGGGCAGGCAATACTTGTGGGAGGTGACTCCAGAGAACACCAGCAGGACCAGGGAAGATAGCTAGGGCAGGGCAAAGTGGAGGAAGCATGTTTGGTCCAGCCAGTCGCCACTGATGGCTGGACAGAATTGAGTGTGGTGGTGTCTGCCTGTTATCTGGAAGACAAGGGGATCAGAGTTCAAGGTCATCCTGGCTACATATCAAATTTGAAAAGCCAGACTGGACTACAGGAGACCTTATCTCAAAACATAGATTGTGGAGTAGAGAGATGACTCAGTGGTTAAGAGCACTTATGACTTTTGCAGAGGACCCAGGTTCAGTTCCTAGCACATGGAGGTTCACAGCTGTCCTTAACTCCAGTTCTAGGGGATCTGGTACTTTCTTCTGACCTCTATACATATCTGAATGCAAAACACTTATACAAATAATCTAAAAATAATAAATCTTTAAAAAATACAAACGAACTCTTTTCTGTGCCCTTGGGCTCTCAACACTGTATCCAGGATGAGTGCTAGAACCCAGAGACCTGGCTGTCTTATTGCTGCCATTAACTTCTTTGACCACAGTTAAATTCTTTGTTGGACAACAAAACAAAGAGGAAAAAAAATCCTCACAAAACTATTCAAACAACAACTCTCCTTTCCCTCTGACCTCAATTTTTTTTTTTGGGGGGGGTTGGTTTTTTGAGACAGGATTTCTCTGTGTAGCTTTGGAGCCTGTCCTGGCACTTGCTCTGTAGACCAGGCGGGCCTGGAACTCACACAGATCCACCTGCTTCTGGGTGCTGGGATTAAAGGCGTGTGCCACCACCCACCAGCTGACTTCAATTTCTCTATATGTGAAACCAGGAGGGCTAGCAAATGACCTTTCAGAGTTCATGGCCTCTCTTTCAGGATCCCTTCTGTTATCCTACAAAGGCTAGTGACCCACTCAAGAAGTTCTGAGGAAGGGAAAAAATACACAGATTATCCTTTGAGAGAAACTGAGGCAGGGTCAAGGGCCTGCTGAATGAGTCCTGCTCCACCCCAATCCTGCAGATCTGTTTTCTTTATGGGGTTTGGCTACAACCACCTTTATTTTCACCCAGGGCCACAGGTAGTGTCATGTGGCAAGCTGTCAGGCAAGGTTTCCTGTGGTCTTGTTTGTGTGTGGCTGAGACTGGGAACATGTAAGAACAGTGGTTTCTACAGGCTTCTAGACCCTTCTGACCCTCCTGCTTGCTGAGGATTTAGGGTCACTGCAATGTCAGAGATTGGGGTTTGAGTCTTTGGGTCTGATATGCACCTCACAGTTTATTTTGTTGGGGATTTCAAAACCACTCAGGGTCTGTGTGGTTCCTCCAAGCCCCTTGAACTACAAACAGCCATGCATTGCCAAGTCCTGCCACAGCTCCATGACCTGTGTCCCAGGCACGTGAAACAAAGAGGGCATCGCTTGATATCAGATCCTGATGTGCTGGCTGAGCAGGCTGAACTTGGAAGACTCTTGGACTACCCTGCTAGAACCACTGCTCCCCCCAAGTTGTGAAGCAGGAGAGAACTTATAGACTTATGCAGATGAATTCTCTTGGAAGCTGAGGTTTTCGATGGGCAGCCCTGAGCTGGTGATGGCCTGCACACACAGACATGCACAGACACACACAGATGTGCACACACACAGATGTGCACACACAGAGATGTGCACACACAGACACACACAGATGTGCACACACACAGATGTGCACACACAGACACACACAGATGTGCACACATAGAAGCACACACACATAGGCACAACGTACACACACACACACACACACACACACACACACACACACACGCACACACGCACACACGTACAAAAGAAGTAAGAAGACCCTCTGGTCCCGGGCTTGCATTCTCAGAATAGAGCTGCAGCCACTTAAGGCTACCCCTGCCAGTTCACCACAGTCCCCACCATTCCACATTGTCCTTCAGCCTGAAATTTAATGCCCATCATCATTTATTACTGAGTTTATGCTGCCATTTCTTGACTGAAGTAAGGTACTTTGGAGTTCCACATTACCAGCAAATGTAGGAAAAAAAAAAAAAACAGTCTGCTTACACTACTTGACTGTCTATTTTGCAAAACTGGGTTGTTGGACATAGAAGTCTATCTCTGGGACATTATTTGTCCCCTCTTCTCTGCCACCATGCCACCAGCAGGCTTACCATTGGCCTTCTATCAAGCTATGTGCTTGGTGTCACAGGCCTTGATTTGTCAGGAGCAGAATGAGGGACAGAAGGCACACAGGAATCAGGGCACAAGGGTTCTCTCTAACAGATGACCTTGCTATGTCAAGGAGGGCCTTAAAGCTTGGGGGACCCAGCTTCCTGGCCTTCAGTTGGACTCCTGGCCAATGTTTGCGCTGTGTAGCAGTAGACGTCGTCAGGCTTGGTGACATTGGAGGGCTGAGGCAGTGCGGACAGGGAAGGTCAGGGAAGCTCTGATATATAAACTTCAGTGAGAAGTCTCAGTCTCTACTGCATATTAAGCCATTGTGGATTCCCTGGGAGAACTCAGTCGAGCACTAAAGTGCTTTCAGGGTGTGCTGTTTTATTGTTTGTTTTTTCGAGACAAAGTCTCCCTATGTAGACCAGGCTGGCGTCCAACTCAGAGATCCACCTGTCTATGTCTCCCCAGTGCTGGGATTAAAGGTGTGCTGTTTCTTACCACACAGCCCCACTGCGGTTTCCTGGAGGATCTCCTGGAAGCTTCACTGGGGCATACTCCAGGCAGGTCTCTCCAGTCAGGTGGAGCAAACACTTGACATGGTAGACGAATGTCACACTGCCATGGTTCAGGTTACAGGTTGTCCGATGGTCACCAGACTTGGGAGACTTGTCACAAGAACCAAGAAGGTCATCGTCCCAGCCATAGTCAGCATCCCAGACCTGTACCCTCAGGGGTCCGCTCGTGGCTAGGAGCACATTCCCAAAGTCCAGCCTGTCAGTCCACTTGGGGTTGTTATTATTCCACACTGTAGTGGTCCTCAACTCCTGGCCACCAAAGAAGACCTTCACATAGGCATCAGAAGCTGTAAAGATGTCTCCCCAAAGATGCTCTGCCCGGAAATCTGTCACCACCAGCTGGGCCAAGCCCCTCTGGCGTGGACAGCAGTCCTGGTTGGTGACCTTTGAATCGTGGCACATGCATTGGCACGAGTCTCTTGAACTCTTATGCTGGCCTGGCCGACAGGGCTGGCTACAGTCCCGCCAACGAGCCTTGTTTACCACATAATGGCTGATAGCCTGTCTCAGCGCTTCCCGCCTCGGGTTCTGGTCTTCCACCAGCATGTGCAGGGACTCCAGGCTGTAGTCCACCACACCAGGACTGCTGGTCAGTGAGGTTATCCAAGATGAGAACTGCTCAGGTGTGGCCTGGTTCCCAAAGAGCAGGTCATGCATCGTGGAATCAAGTTGGCCTCCAACCACTTCGACGTGACGCTCTCGGTAGGTCTGGTGGAAAGAGGTGGTCATCTTGTGCTGTTTCTTCTTCTCCTCACAGGCTTTGTATTCGCTTGTGGCACTGGCATGCGCACCGATGCTGACTTGGGCCTCCACATTCAGGCAATCTCCTACCTCATCAGCCGTGAGCCCATCCAGAGCCAGCTGACATGTACGCAGGGCTGTTAGGGCTGAGATACGGCCACCTAGGTCCATAGCCGTAATAAAGTGGGTGCCATAGGAGGAGATGAGCCTGTCGTAAGCATCCTTTGTGGAGGTGTTGAAGTTGGGAGGAAGGTTCCTGAGTGCCCTTCTGAAATCGGGGTGCAGTGGGGGTCTCTGTACCAGGCGAAAACTGCCGGGAGAGCAGAGCATTAGTGAGACTAGTGGGTGGCATTTCCCTGATACAATTCAACATTCAAGACCCCCTATGCCATACATACACACAGACATGAAAGTAGAATGGAAGTAGATGGGGCTAGTTGGGAAAAAGAAGGGGTGGTCAAAACATATACATATACATATAGTGACGTCCATTGTTATTTAAAATTAATATATGCTATCTAAAAACGCAAAGTGTGTGCATGAGGTGTGAAGGGATAATGTATCTCAGTGGGTAAAGCTTGCTGCTAATGCCAGAGAAACTAGTAAACAACGAGGACCCTAAAAGAGACAAACTTTGTCCCCTGGAGAAGGGGAAAGGGACACGATCCCCTGAGCAAATTGAGAGCATGGGAAGAGGGGGGAGGGAGCTACGAGAATGAGAAGGGAGGAAGAGGTGGGATGCAGAGGTCATGAGGGAGCAGAAAGCCTGAGTCAGGTGTAGATTAGAAGAAAGGGTATGTGATAGGTAGGGCTTTAGTTGGGGGGTGGTGGTAGGGGAGGAGGGGAGGGAGAAGGGAACTGGGATTGTCATGTAATTCAATCGTGTTTGTAACTCAAATTAAAAAAAAAAAGCAAAATAAAAAAGCTTGCTGCTAAGTCTGCCCACCTGAGTTTGATCCCCAGAGCCCACATAGTAGAAGCAGAGAAAAGTCTGTCACAGGTTGTTCCCTGATCTCTGCACATTCTGTACACTGTCACACACACACACTTTTTAAAAGCCTGAGAACCCAGTGCAGAGGATATGGAGTCACTTGTACCCATGCATTGAGGAGGGAGGACATAACCAGGTCTTCGTCTCTGTCCCTACCTACAAAGAACCCCATGGGAGATCAGCAATGCCTGGGAGAGAGGGCTTAAGTGCTCTCTGCCAGTACCTAACTGTCACCAAGCCCAGGGCTCAGGAACAATCTTCCTTCCACCTCCTTTATCTCCAGATGTGGGTGCTCATAAATAGAGGAGGCCTATCATGGGTGGATGAATGGACAGACAGATAGACAGACAGACAGACAGACAGACAGACAGACAGACAGACAGGGCTGTAGGATCTGTAATCTAAGGACTGGTGTCACGGTTAGTTTTGGCAGCTTGACACCACCTAAAATCACCTAAGCCCAAGTGGGGGACTATCTATAAGTTCAGGTTGACTTGTGGTCATGCCTGTGGGGATTGTCTTGATTGCCTCAATTGATGTGGGAAGACTCAGCTTGCAAGTGGAAAGCACCATTTCCTGTTTTGGGTCCCGGACCATATACAAATAGAGAAAGCTATAGAGTACTAAGCATGAATGCAATTATTTCTGTCTCATGACTAAGGCTATGATGTGATCAGCTGCTCCAAGTTCCTGCTGCCTTGACATCATTCGATAACTGATTGCAACCTGGAAGTGTGGCTAAGACAAGCCCTCTCTCCTTAGCTGCTTTTTGGTCAGGACATTTTATCACAGCAACAGAAATTAATCTAGAGCAGTGGTTCTCAACCTGTGGGTCACACTCCCATGGGGGGTGGATCACATATCAGAGACTTACAGTACGACTTGTCACAGTAGCAAAATTATAGAAGTAGCAATGAAGTTATTTTATGGTAGGGGGTCACCACAATACGAAGGAACTGTATTAAAGGGTGGCAGCATTAGGAAGGTTGAGAACCACTGGTCTAGAGCAATCAGGAGTTGGTGTCCTCCTGTGAAGCGGTCTGTAGATGTCACGCCACTATTCCAGAGCTCCTAGACCCTTGGGGTGTCCCACTACTCTTTGGGCTCCTCTCTCTGCTGCTGCTCTGGTTCTTACCTGTACAGGCGACACTCCACGGTGTCAGTGTTAAAGTTGTACTGGTCCTGAGAGGTCTTCTCGGCTGCAAAGTTGGCTACCTTGGAGTGGGAGCCAGCCATGGACACATGCACGTTTGCTCCAGGCTTGGGGTTCACATCCAGCCCCACACGCCAGTCATTATTGATGTTAGTAGCGGCATCCCGGGCCACGCCCTCAGTGGAGCTGACCTTGACTGTGGCCACTTTACGCTGGCAGCCTGAGCCGTGAGGTCGCCAGTGGGCAATTGCCAGGGGCAGGCGTTGTATAGCGTCTCCCTTCAGGGAGTTTTTACAGAGGGTGCAGGTGCGGTCAGGCCTCAGGAAATTCAGTGTGTTCACTGGGAAGGCTCGGGAGTGGCGGAGGGTGGTCACGTCCACACCTTCCCCAGCCAGCCATGTACCTGGCAGGAACTTGTGCTTCTGCTTGCATTCTGACCGAGTGGCAGTGTAGCAAGGAGCAGGGACGGGTGGTGGCAGCAGCAGGAAAAGGCCCAGGAGGAACAAGTGTATGGCCATTGGAGCTGCGGGTATAACTGCCGTGAGCTCTGGAAAGCTGTGGAAACAAGGGTGAAGGATGCTGACCTTACTCACCCCTGGGGATCGTCAAGGAGAGAGACCGAAACTCTCTTTAGTTATTGCATGCCAGAGCTGGCCTGGCTCTCACAGGCTTGGTCCCCTGTGCAGAGAGACCCAGAAAGTTTAAGCATATAGCCCAGAGTCATACAGCCAGGAGGAGCCCTGTGCTGAGATTTTACTATCTCAGACCTAGTGGGAACTAAGATTGATGGCTCTGACCCTGAGCAACACTTGATAGGGTGTGGGGAGATGGCTCTGAACATGAAGAAGGGACAACACATTTATAATAGGTTAAGCTTTGGAGAAGTGTCACTTTCTACCCAGAACAGGGTACATTTCCCTACTTGATTCCACTCTTCTATCCCAGGGATGGACCCCAGAGACTTATGCACGACAGGCCAGTGCTCTGCCATTGGGCCACACTCTATCTCTTTATTTATTTATTTTGACACAAGGTATCATTAAGTTGCTCAGGGCGGCTATGTAGCCCAGGCTAGTCTTGACAAGTATGATCTTCCAGAGGCACTAGGATCCCAAGCCTGTGGCCCCAGGCACGTCTCCTAGCTAATTCTTTCTCTCCCTGTCTCTGACTCCAGAGCTCACTCTGTATCTCCCTTACAGATATGGAGAGGCAGTGAGCTCCGTTCCTCTCTCTGTACTTCCGTGTGGCTGCTCTGAGCCTCCTGGAAGGGCACCAGCCACCAGCCCTAACTCTACAATGAATGATGGCTGTCCTGTGTCTATGCCCTTGTGAGGGACTTTTAAGTGTGCTCTTGCAAGCCCCTTCCACTGCTCAGGTTTCCTGTTGTGATGTTCCCCACCAAATTTTTCAGACTTGGACTTATGGCAGGGACAGGTGCCTACTTGTCTGCTACCGGGCAATAGTCAACTAGAAGGTTCTCCTTGCTTTGAGACAACTTAAAGTCCTATTTTTGAATCCCCTGCCATCTCCTTTCCACCTCAGTGGTTCTCAACCTGTGTGTCATGACCATCAGAAAACATATTTCCGATGTTCTTAGGAACCCCTAATCATAAATTAATTTTCGTTGCTATTTCCTAACTGTAATTTTGCTACTGAGTGGTATCTCAGTTCCTAAGACCATCAGAAATAACGTTTTCCAATGATTGCCACCCACAGGTTGAGACTCGATGCTTAATCTCCTTCCAGGGTCCTCAGAGAGCATTTTCCTCCACTGCCTGCCATTTGCAGCAGGGTCTTAGGCGAGTGAGCCAGGTACAGAGGTGTCCCTCACACCTAGCTGTAGGCTTTCATGCTCTACCCAAAGAAGTGACTTGGAGGCAGAATTCAGGTGACATGTAGGGCTGGGAGATAAACAGGCAAAGGGAGAATCCTGTCAAGCTTTCTGGTCATCCTGTTAAGTGACCAGAATGCTCCTGACACTGACCCATGGACATCAGTCTCTCAGAACTCTTCGTATTGTCAAGTAGTCTATTTACATGTTTTCCCTTCCCTTCCCTTCCCTTCCCTTCCCTTCCCTTCCCTTCCCTTCCCTTCCCTTCCCTTCCCTTCCGCCCTTCCCTTCCCTTCCCTTCCCTTCCCTTCCCCTTCCCTCCCCTCTTCTTCCCTCCCCTTCTCTTTCCCTTTCCCCTTCCTCTTCTCTCTCCTTCCCTTTCCTCTTCTCTCTCCTTCCCCTTCCTTGCATCTTTTGCAACAGGGTCTCACTGCCTTTCCAATGATGGAACCATAGGAGTACCCCACACTAAGCCTATCTCCATCTTTTAAAGACTCTAACTGCCAGAACTTGAAATAGCCTTTGAAACTGTGGACAGTCTTCATTTACAAATGAGCCCCAGAGTGGGCACAAGACTGATGAAGGAGTTAGTGACGGGCCTGAAGGCTGTCAGAAACCTAGGGCTCTTGTTTACCATATCAGCACTTCTGGAAACTTTGGGCTCTGTCTCCCAGTTCTCTTTCCCAGGGTATCCCAGCCTCCCTGCCTCCCACCCTTCCTCTTCCCTACCTGAAGTCCCACAGAGATGCTGCAGTACAGGGCCACCTGGGCTCCCGATGGACGCTTTTGAAATGGGGCTGCGCTCCCCAGGCAGGCCCACCCTAGTCACCGTCCCATAGCTACTGCTTCCTGCCCTGCCCCCAGACTGTGGTCACAGGTCCCCACCAGCACCCACCCTGTTGTCACCTCCTCATCCGGCCTGTGACAGCCTCCAGGAAGTCAGCTATGAAGGCCAGGGCCTCATCTGCCAAGCAGAGGTGTTGGGGTGTGGGACTGTGGTGTGGACCAGCAGGCCAGCTGACCATTCTCCGCTTCTGCTCCGAGTGTATGAGACATGAGGAACTGTCAGTTGCTGAAAGCGGCCTGGGCTTGAGTGGCTTTGGCCTCTTCCTGTCTCAGCTCCTCATCGAAAACTGTGGATAATCACAATGTTCCCGGGAGAGGGGACATGAAGATGAGGTGTGTTTAAAATCAGGCTTGATCTTCACTCATTCAAAGTACACGTGACCGTTCCCTCCCCCTTGGGTAGTGGGGAGAGATGTTCACAACTGGTGCCCACTTCCTGTCCATACCTACATCCCAGCCCTGCCCCAGGTTTGAGTAAGCTCGTACTGTTGAGAGTTGGGTAGGAATGAGAGACTGTTGTCCTCTCTGCCTTGCCTGAGGTTAGAGTGGGGAGGTTTCCATGGGTGGAGTGACTCACAGGCAGCTTCTAGGGGCAAAACCAAAATCGTACTGGTTATGAGGTGGGTAAAAGTAGGCAGGGGGGGGCTAGTTCTCAACACCTCCAAGTGCGTACGTGATGGGAACAAGTAGCCGCAGACCCCAGGCCACAGGGTCACATCTCACCCTGGCTTATGCCATCTTCTCAGAACCTGACCTCATCTTCTGTTGTTCTCCCAGAAACTGCAGCTGCCCCTGTCCCATGCTGGTACTCTGCCCAAGTGGCCTGACCAGGATGCCAAAGCTAAGAGGTATTTAGTCCCTAACCATGCTAGAAGGACAGCTTGAAAGGTGTAGATACCTGCAAAATGCCTGCAGGGAAGGGGTGGAGAATCTAAACAGGCTCTGGTTCAGTTACACCAAAAACCCACCCTCGGCAGCAGTTTTTAGCTCCTTTGTAGTCCCAAATTTGCTCATCTATGAAACCAAAGTAGGGGGGTACTGGGGATATAGCTCAGTGGTAGAGCACTTGCCTAGCATGTGGAAGGCCCCGTGTCTCACCTTCAGTGCTATGGTCATTATCCTTATTATTATCACGATCACACTATCATTTTACCATAATCATCATCATTATTACATCACCACCACCACCATCTTCATCACAGTATGTTACGATTACCACCATCATCATGACCACCACCATAATCATCAGGAAACCTTTGCCTTCTTAAGAATCCTTTTAGCCAGGGCTGGAGAGATGTCTCTGTGGCAAAGAGCACTGGCTGCTCTTCCAGAGGACCTAGATTCAGTTTCCAGCACCCACAGGGCAGCTCACATCTGTAACTCCAGTTCCAGGGGTTCTGACACCCTCACACAGACATACATGCAGGCAAAATACCTGCGCATGCACGTACACACACACACACACACACACACACAGAGAGAGAGAGAGAGGAATCCTTCTAGCAAATGACAAGATGTGTATGTCAAACGTTCCCACTGGGGCTGCCCTTTAGAGCCATGATGGCACCAATGTTTCTGACAGCTCTGGGCTTGTGTACTCAATGAGAGTTGTCTTGTCAGTTGAAATGTGCACCAGCATAGCTTTTCCTCAGAAATACGAGTTTCAACTGTGTTGAGATGTAATTCTCCTGCCCTACACACACCCATTGAAAGTATTTGATCCCACGGTTTTTGCTATGCTCCAAGGGCTGGCTGTCCATCTACCACCACAGCTGACTTTAGACTAGTTTCACCACTCTCCAAAAGAAACCCTGTGCTCCCTTGACAGCGAGAGCTTCTTGTTCTCCCTTAACATTCAACCTAATTTACATCTCTGGATTTTCCGATTTTCTTACTGTTCTGGCTTTTCTTTCTTTGTCAGTTTGATACAGACTAGTGTCATCTGGGAAGGGAACCCTCAGTTGAGAAAAATATCTCCATCATATTGCCTGTATGCCTGTAGACAAGTCTGTAGGGCTTTTTCTCAATTAATGATCAATGTGGGAGGGCCCCACCCCCACCCACTTGTGAGTGGTGACACCCTTGGGCTGTCACCTGAATTTTTAAACACCTGAATTGTGTTTAAAAAGCAGGCTGAGCAAGTCATGAGGAGCAAGGCAGTAAACAGCCCTCCTCCATGGCTTCAGCTCCTGTCCCCAGGTTCCTGCTTTGAGTTCTTGCCTTGGTTTCTCTCAAAGAACCGTGACTCTGGATATGTAAGTCAAACATACCCCTTCCTCCCTAAGCCACTTTTGGTCATGGTCTTTAATCACAGCAATAGAAACCTAACTAGGACATTGAGTTTTACATAAATGGAATCATGCAACATGACTGTTTCTGTCTGGCTTATTTGGCTCAATAGTTTCAAGCTTCATGAATGTTGCAGCATGTGTCAACCTTTCCATGGCTGGATAACATATGATCATATGGGCATACTACATTTGTTTGTCTGTGCATTGGTTGATGGTCATATTTTCCCACTTACTCATCATTTTGAACGCTGCTGCTATAAATATTTCTGTACCGATTTCTTGGTGTGAACACATACTTCATTCCCTCCCGTTTCTGCCTAGGAGTGGAATTGCAGGGTTATGTGGTAGTTTCCATTTTATTCTTGTAGGAACTGTTTTCCCAAGTGGCTAAAGCATTTTACATTCCCACCAGCGGTGTATGATGGCTCCACCTTCTGCACGGCACTCCCCACCCTGACTATGCTACCCTAGCAGGCGTGAAGAGATCACTCACTGTGCTTTCTCTTTTGATTCCCCTAAGGGTTGATGTTAATGTCTCAATCCCGGGATGAATGACTGAGATGCCTGTTTAACATACCAAAGTGGATGCTGGCTGCCAGGTTCCCCCTGCATCCCTCAGTCTGTACCTGTTATAGGGCCTTCTTGGCTGGGATACCCCACTCCCTACCCTAAACTTCTCCAGCCCACAGGCTGGGCTTCCCTCCTCCATAATCCAACCATTTTGGTTACCCTCCTTTTTTGGGAGGGCCTCAGGGTGCTATACCCTGTTACCCTCTCTCCTATCCCACACCCCTAACATGGCCTGGCTCAGTCTGGTCTTGTCCATTCTGGACTCCTTTAGATGCCCTGCCTCAGACTATGCTCTCCCACAAATCTACAATAAACTTTCTCCATCACCTTGGAGCAGTCATGTTCTTTTCTTTCTTATCTATTTTTCTCCCCATTTTTTATTTAAATTAGAAACAAGATTATTTTACATGTCAATCCAATTCCCTCTGCCTCCCCTCCTCCCCTGCCCTCCCCAACTAAAACCCTACCTATCCCATACACTTTCTGCTCCCCAAGGAGGGTGAGGCCTTCCATAGGGGGTCTTTAGAGTCTGTCATATCCTTTGGGGTAGGGCCTAGGCCCACCCCCTTGTGTCTAGGCTCAGGGAGTATCCCTCCATGTGGGGATGGGCTGCCAAAATCTATTCCTATGCTAGGGATAAGTACTGATCTACTACAAGGGGCCCCATAGATTTCCGAGGTCTCCTCACTGACACTCACATTCAGGGTGTCTGGATCAGTCCCATGCTGGTTTGCCAGCTATCAGTCTGGGACCCAAGAGTTCCCCCTTGTTCAAGTCAGCTGTTTCTGTGTGTTTCACCAGCCTGGTCTTGATCCCTTTGCTCATCACTCCTCCTCCTCTGCAACTGGGTTCCAGTTCAGTTCAGTGTTTAGCTACTGGAAGAAGGCTATAGGATGGCATATAAGTCAGTCATCAATCTCATTATCAGGAGAGGGCATTTAAGGTAGTCTCTCCTCTGTTGCTTAGATTGTTAGTTGGTGTCGTCATTGTAGATCTACAGACATTTCCCTAGTGCCTGATTTCTTTTTAAACCTATATTGGCTCCCTGTATTATGGTATCTCTTATCTTGCTCGCCTCTATTCTTCCCCCAACTCAAACTTCCTGCTCCCTGATGTCCTTCTCACCCCGCTTTTTCTCCTGTCTTCATTCTCCTAGCTCCTTCTCCCCTCCCCTCATGCTCCCAATTTGCTCAGGAGATCTTGTCCCTTTCCCCTTCTCTGGGGGACCATGTATGTCTCTTTTAGAGTCCTCCTTGTATCCTACCTTCTCTGGTGGTGTGGACTGTGGGCTGGTATTCCTTTGCTCTATGTCTAAAATCCATATATGAGTGAGTGCATACCCTGTTTGTCTTTTTTGTGACTGGGTTACCTCACTCAGAATGGTTTCTTCTAGTTCCATCCATTTGCCTGCGAATTTCAAGATACCCTTGTTATTTTTTTTCCCGCTGAGTAGTACTCCATTGTGTAAATGTACCACATTTTCTCTACCCATTCTTCAGTTGAGGGGCATCTAGGTTCTTCCAGGTTCTGGCTATTACAAATAATGCTATTTACATAGTTGAACAGATGTCCTTGTTGTATGAACGAGCTTCTTTTGGGTATATGCCTAAGAGTGGAATTGCTGGATCTTGTGGTAGACTCATTTCCATTTTCCTGAGGAATCACCATACTGATTTCCAAAGTGGCTGCATGAGTTGGCACTCCCACCAGCAGTGGAGGAGTGTTTCTCTTTCTCCACATCCTCTCCAGCATAAACTGTCATTGGTGTTTTTGATTTCAGCCATTCTGATAGGAGTAAGATGGTATCTCAGAGTTGTTTTGATTTGCATATCCCTGACGGTTAAGGATGTTGAACACTTTCTTATGTGCCTTTCAGCCATTTTAGATTCCTCTATTGAGAATTGTCTATTTAGTTCTGTACCCCACTTTTTAATTGGATTGTTTGGTGTTTTGGAGACTAGCTTCTTGAGTTCTTTGTATATTTTGGAGATCAGCTCTCTGTCAGATGTAGGGTTGGTGAATATCTTTTCCCAGTCTGTGGGCTGCCGTTTTGTCTTGCTGACTGTGTCCTTTGCCTTACAGAAGCTCAGTTTCAGGAGGTCCCATTTATTAATTGTTGATCTCAGTGTCTGTGGTACTGGTGTTATGTTCAGGAAGCGGTCTCCTGCACCAATTAATTCAAGGGTATTTCCCACTTTATCTTTTAATAGGTTCAGTGTGGCTGCTGGGTTTATGTTGAGGTCTTTGATCCATTTTGACTTAAGTTTTGTGCAGGGTGAAAGGCTTGGGCTTATCTGTAGTCTTCTACATGTTTGCATCCAGTTATGCCAGCACCATTTGTTGAAGATGCTTTCTTTATTCCATTGTATAACTTTAGCTTCTTTGTCAAAAATCAGGTGTTCGTAGGTGTGTGGGTTAATATCAGGGTTTTCAACTCTATTCCATTGGTCTAACTGTCTATTTTTGTGCCAATACCAAGCTGTTTTCAGGACTATAGCTCTATAATAGAGCTTGAAGTCAGGGATGGTGATGCCTCTAGAAGTTCCTTTATTGTACAAGGTTGTTTTGGCTATCCTGGGTCTTTTGTTTTTCCATATAAAGTTGAGAATTATTCTTTTTTTCTTTTTTTCCTTTTTTACTAGAAAGAAAATTATTTTACATGTCAATCCCATATCCCTCTCCCTCCCCTTCTCCCCTGTCCCCCCCCCAACTAACGCCCTACATATCCCATATCCTTTCTGCTCCCCAGGGAGGGTGAGGCCCTCCATAGGGGGTCTTAAAATGTGTCATAGTCTTTGGGATAGGGCCTAGGGCAACCCCCTTGTGTCTAGGCTCAGGGAGTATCCCTCCATGTGGGATGGGCTCCTAAAGTCCATTCCTATGATAGCTATAAGTACTGATCCACTACAAGAGGCCCCATAGATTTCCAAGGTCTCCTTACTGACACCCACATTCAGGGGGTCTGGATCAGTCCCATTATGGTATCCCAGCTATCAGTCTGGCGACCAAGAGTTTTACCTTGTTCAGGTCAGCTGTTTCTGTGGGTTTCAAACTAGTCTTGACCCCTTTGCTCATCACTCCTCCTCTGCATCTGGATTTCAGCTCAGTTCAAGATTTAGCTGTGGGTGTCTGCTTCACCCACAGCTGCTGGATGAAGGCTCTAGGATGGCATATGAATTAGTCATCAATCTCATTATCAGGAGAGGGCATTTAAGGTAGCCTCTCCTTTGTTACTTAGATTGTTAGTTGCTGTCATGAGAATTATTCTTTCAATGTCTGTGAAGAATTGTGCTGGGATTTTGATGGGCATTGCATTGAATCTGTACATTGCTTTTGGCAAGAGGATCCTACCTATCCAAGAACATGGGAGATCCTTCCATTTTCTGGTGTCTTCTTTAAATTCTTTCTTTCTTTCTTTCTTTCTTTCTTTCTTTCTTTCTTTCTTTTCTTTTTTTTTCCGAGACAGGGTTTCTCTGTGTAGCTTTGGAGCCTATCCTGGCACACGCTCTGGAGAACAGGCTGGCCTTGAACTCACAGAGATCTGCCTGCCTCTGCCTCCCGAGTTCTGGGATTAAAGGCATGTGCCTCCAACGCCCGGCTTTAATTTCTTTCTTTAAAGACTCAAAATTCTTATGAAACAGGTCTTTCACTTTCTTGGTTAGCGTTATCCCAAGGTATTTTATGTTGTTTGTGGCAATTGTAAAGGGTGATGTTTCTCTGATTTCTTTCTCCACCAATGTGTCATTGGTATATAGTAGGGCTACTGATTTTTCTTGAGTTAATCTTGTATCCTGCCACTTTGCTGAAGGTGCTTATCAGCTGTAGGAGTTCTCTGGTAGAGTTTTTCGGGTCACTTATGTAGACTATCATATCATCTGCAAGTAGTGAAAGTTTGATTTCTTCCTTTCCAATTTTTATCCCCTTGATCTCCTTTTGTTGTCTTATTGTTCTAGCTAGAACTTCAAGGACAATATTGAAGAGGTATGGAAAGAGTGCACAGCCTTGTCTTGTACCCGATCTTAGAGGAATAGCCTTAAGTTTCTCTCCATTTAGTTTGATGTTGGCTGTTGGTTTACTGTATATTGCCTTTATTATGTTGAGGTATGTTCCTGTTATCCCTGATCTCTCCAAGGCCTTCATTGTGAATGGGTGTTGGATTTTGTCAAAGGCTTTTTCAGCATCTAGTGAAATAATCATGTGGTTTTTCTTTTTCAGTCTGTTTATGTGGTGGATTACATTGATGGATTTTCATATGTTGAACCATCCTTGCATCCCTGGGATGAAGCCTACTTGATCATGGTGGATGATTTCTCTGATGTGTTCTTGGATTCGATTTGCCAGTTTTGTTTTTTGTTTTTTGGTTTTTTTTTGGTTTTTCGAGACAGAGTTTTGCTTTGGAGCCTATCCTGGCAGTCTCTCTGGAGACCAGGCTGGCCTCAAACTCACAGAGACCCGCCTGCCTCTGCCTCCCGAGTGCTGGGATTAAAGGCGTGCACCACCAATGCCTGGCGATTTGCCAGTATTTTATTGAGTATTTTTGCATCAATGTTCATGAAGGATATTGGTCTGTAGTTCTCTTTCTTAGTGTGTCTTTGTGTGGCTTTGGTACCAAGGTTATTGTAACCTTGTAAAAAGAGTTTGGCAATGACCCTTCTGCTTCTATTGTGTGGAATACTTTGAGGAAAATTGGTATTAGCTGTTCCTTGAATTTCTGGTAGAATTCTGCATTGAAGCCATCTGGCCCTGGGCTTTTTTTGGTTGGAAGACTTTTGATGACTACTTCTATTTCATTAGGGTTATAGGTCTATTTAAATTGCTTATTAGTTCTTGATTTAATTTTGGTAAGTGAAATCTATCCAGAAAATTGTCCATTTCCTTTAGATTTTCAAATTTTGAGGAATACAGGTTTTCAAAGTATGACCTGATGATTCTCTGGATGTCCTCAGTGTCTGTTGTTATGTCCCCCTTTTCATTTCTGATTTTATTAATTTGCATGTTCACTCTCTGCTGTTTGCTAAGTTTGGATAAAGGTTTGTCTATCT
This sequence comes from Cricetulus griseus, assembly GCF_003668045.3. Taxonomy (NCBI): domain Eukaryota; kingdom Metazoa; phylum Chordata; class Mammalia; order Rodentia; family Cricetidae; genus Cricetulus; species Cricetulus griseus. Next base: position 162,131 of record NW_023276807.1, read on the forward strand.
TGTTGATTTTCTCGAAGAACAAACTCTTCGTTATATTAATTCTTTGTATTGTTTTCCTAGTTTCTATGTTACTGTTTTCAGCCCTCAATTTGATTATTTCCTGGCATCTACTTCTCTAGGGTGCATTGGCTTCTTTGTGTTCCAGAGCTTTCAGTTGTTCTGTCAATTCTTTGGTGTGACTATTCTCCAGTTTCTTCATGTGAGCATTTAGTGCTATGAACTTTCCTCTTAGCACTGCTTTCCAAGTGTCCCATAAGTTTGGGTATGTTGTGTCCTCATTCTCATTGAATTCTAGGAAATCTTTAATTTCTTTTTTATTTCCTCCTCAACCCAGGAATGGTGCAATTGGGCATTATTCAATTTCCATGAGTTTGTAGGTTTTCTACAATTTGTGTTGTTGAATTCTAACTTTAAAGCATTGTGGTCTAATAAGATACAGGGTGTTATTTTAATTTTTTTTGTACCTGTTGAGGTTTGCAATGTTGCTAAGTATGTGTTCCATTTTAGGGAAGGTTCCACATGGCGCTGAGAAGAAGATCTATTCTTTTGTGTTTGGATGGAATGTTCTATAGATGTCTGTTAAACCCAATTGGGCCATAACTTCTATTAGTTCCTTTGTTTCTTTGTTAAGTTTCTGTCTGGTGTTTCTGTCTAGTGGTGAGAGTAGGGTGTTGAAGTCTCCCACTATAAGTGTGTGAGGTTTTATGTGTGATTTGAGCTTTAGTAGTGTTTTTTTTTTTTTTTAATGAACGTGGATGCCATTGTTTTTGGGCCATAGATGTTCAGAATTGAGACTTTATCTTGATTGATTTCTCCTGTGATGAGTAGGAAGTGACCTCCTTCATCTCTTTTGATTGATTTCAGTTTCAAGTCTATTTTGTTAGATATTAAGATTGCTACCCCTGCTTGTTTCTTGGGTCCACCTGATTGGAAAATCTTTTCCCAACCCTTTACTCTGAGGTACCATCTATCTTTGAAGTTGAGGTGTGTTTCTTGTATGCAACAGAAGGATGGATTCTGTCTTCTTATTCATTCCTGTGTCTTTTTATAGGCGAGTTAAGACTGTTAATATTGAGGGATATTAATGACCATTGATTGTTCATTCTTGTTTGGTGGTGGTGGTGGTGGTTGTGTGTGGATTTCCACCCCATTTTTCTTTTGGCTGTTGGTAAAGTGGGATTATCTATTGCCTATGTTTTTCTGGTTATAGTTAATTTCCTTGGGTTGGAGTTTTCCTTCCAACATTTTCTGTAGGGCTGGACTGGTGGATATGTGTTGTTTAAATCTGGTTTTGTCATGGAATATCTTGTTTTCTCCATCTATATTGATTGAAAGCTTTGCTGGGTATAGTAATCTGGGCTGTCGTCCGTGGTCTCTTAGTGTAAGTATAATATCTATCCAGGACCTTCTGGCTTTCAGAGTTTCCATAGAAAAGTCATGTGTAATTCTGATAGGTTTGCCTTTATATGTTACTTGACCTTTTTCCTTTGCTGCTTTTAATATTCTTTCTTTATTCTGTATGTTTGGGGTTTTGATTATTATGTGGCAAGGAGACCTTTTTTTGTGGTCCACTCTACTTGGTGTTCTGTAGGCTTCTTCTACTTTCATTGGCATGTCTTTCTTTAGGTTGGGAAAGTTTTCTTCTATGATTTTGTTGAATATGTTTTCTGCACCTTTGAGTTGGGTTTCATCACCTTCTTCCATACCTATTATTCTTAGATTTGGTCTTTTCACAATGGGTGTTAGGGATTTGTTGGATTTAAGATTTTCTTTGGTTGATGAGTCTATTTCTCCTTGTGTATCTTCAACTCCCGAGATTCTCCCTTTCATCTCTTGTATTCTGTTGGTTATGCTTACGTCTGTAGTTCCTGATCATTTACCAAGCTTTTCCATTTACAGCATTCACTCAGATTGTGCTTTCTTTATTGTCTCTATTTCAGTTTTCAGGTCTTGAACTGTCTGAATTGTTTCCTTCAACTATTTGATTGTATTTTCTTGGCTTTCCTTAAGAGATTTGTTGATTTCTAGTATTTTTTTTCTTCAATTTCTTTAAGGGGTTTTCTCATATCCTCTTTGAGGCCCTCTATCATTTTCATAAAGATGTTTTTAAGGTCAGTCTCTTCTGTTTTATCTGCGTTGTGATGTTCAGGTCTTGCTGCTGTAGGGTCCCTAGACTCCGGTGGTATCATATTGGTTTTTCTGTTGTTGAATGTGTTTTTATATTGTCTTCTTCCCATTGCTTCTTCTGGTGGATGTAGAGGGAATCTCTTCCTCTCCTGGTGGGTACTGGACCAAGGGTCCCTTCTGGTAGGTGCAAACAGATCCAATACTCAGATGTCTCTCCTCTTCCTAGTCCCGTGGATGGAGGCAGGACTGGTATGGGGCTTTGACAGTTTCTGGATGTGCTGGATCCTGCCAAATGGGATCCGCCGTCATTAGCAATCCCCCAGCCTCCTCTTATCTTTTTTTTCATTCAGTTAAGAGATGTGTGTGTACTTTTGCATGGCTCATGGGATCTATCTATCTACCTATCTATCTATCTATCTATCTATCTATCTATCTATCTATCTATTGGAAAACTGCCTTTCAAATACTCTGCCCAGTTTTGAACTTTATTATTGAGTTGTGAAAACTCTTTATATATTTGGATTCTAGACCCTTCAGAGATACACCATTGGCCAGAACCAGCCGGTCATTCTTCAGTGACAGGTTCCTGAGAGGAAGGACCAGGGGATCAGAAAATAAAGGTAGCAGAGTTGGGGCCAGGAGGTCTTGTCCAAGCTTTGTCTGATGCCAAGCAAGTTTATTAAAAGCACAACATCTTTTATATGGTTTGCAGGAGGAAAATGGGCAGGGTCAGCATAAAGCTATTGTACAATGGGGTGAAGTCAGCAGGAAGCTAACCAAGCAATGTTGCACAAAGGAACACGGGGTATCGAAAGTGCATCACAGTCAGCACACGGTATGTATGGGTGTTTTGCCTGCATGTGTCTGTGGCCATTTGCATGCAATGACTGTGGAGGCCAGAAGATGGTGTCAGGTCCCCTGGGACTGGAGTTACAGACAGTTGGGAGCTGCCATGTGGGTGCTGGGAATTGAACCTGGGCCCTCTGGGAGAGAGGGCTCTTAGTTGCTGAGCCATCTCTCCAGCTCCTAAACTGGCTTTGAATTCATATTATAGCTTAGGCAAGCCTTGACTTTACAATCCTCCTGCCACAGATTAATGATTATCTGGGATTACAGTTCTGCACCCTCAGGACCATTTTCTTTTTGCTTTCTTTCTTTTCTTGTTTGTTTATTTTCCAGGCAGGGTTTCTCTGTGTAACAGTCCTGGCTGTCCTGGAACTCCCTCTGTAGACCAGGCTGGCCTTGAACTCAGAGAGATCAACCTGCCTCTTCCTTCCAAGTGCTGGGATTAAAGGTGTGGGCCACACCTTTAATTGTATGGGTGTTTTGCCTGCATGTATGTATGTGTACCACATATGTGCCTGGTGCCCACGGAGACCCAAAGAGAACATCAGATTCCCTGCAGCAGGCGTTACAGACAGTTGTGAGCTTCTGGGTGCTGGTAAGTTGTGGGTACTGGGACTGAACCCAGATCATTAGAAAAGCAGCTAATGCTATTAGCTGTTGAGCCATCTCTCAAGCCCTGCTATCATAATTCTTAGAAACTGCATCTCTTGAGTTTTTTTTTTTTTAGATTTATTTATTTATTATGTATACAACATTCTGCTTCCATGTATATCTGCACACCAGAAGAGGGCACCAGATCTCATAATGGATGGCTGTGAGCCACCATGTGGTTGCTGGGAATTGAACTCAGGACCTCTGGAAGAGCAGTCGGTGCTCTTAACCTCTGAGCCATCTTTCCAGCCCCTGTCTCTTGAGTTTTTGAGTGTGGGTCTTTTCATTATGGCCTTGATGGCTTTCTGTCTCTGTCTGTCTGTCTGTCTGTCTGTCTGTCTGTCTGTCTGTCTCTCTCTCTCTCACACACACACACACACACACACACACACAAACATAATTTAAAAAGAATATGTAGGAGCAAAGATGGAGCAGAGAATTTACACCACTAAACATGAAGACTTATTATAGTACTGCAGCAACTGGGGTGTCAACATCAGGAGAAAAAACGACCTGTCACCAGAACTCTGTCTAATATGTTGCTGAGATATAATGGCAAACGGAAAGACCATGGATCTTAAATTCACCATACTGGAAAATTTTACTGAAAACATAGAGACAAACATGTTTCCAGAAGATAACATAACACATTCTCTACACACACACACACACACACACACACACACACACACACACACACACAGTGTCTGTGGAGGCCAGAAGAGGTCTCAGAAAACCAAGAAATGTTTTTTGAGACCCCCGAGGGTGACTCAACCAGCCTCTAAACCAGGCTTAAACTGGGAACTAAGACAATAGAAATAGTACCTCGAGGGCAAGTTTAAAATCCCACCATGTACCCGGGTGGTGTTGGTGTACACCTTTAATCCCAGCGCTCATGAGGCTGAGGCAGAGGCAGAGGCAGAGGCAGAGGCAGAGGCAGAGAGGCAGAGGCAGAGGCAGAGGCAGAGGCAGAGGCAGGCAGATCTCTGTGAGTTTAAGGCCAACCTGGTCTACTGAGCTAGCTCCAGGACAGCCTCCAAAGCTAATGAGAAACCCTGTCTCAACAAAAACCAAGAAAAAAAAAAGAAAGAAAGAAAAAAAAGAAAACATCCCACCATGTGAGATCAAACAGTATTAGGTCTCTAGGTTACATCTTGGCTGGCATTGCAGAATACAGGATTACAGGGTCATAGAGGCTTGCACCAGGATTCCAGAAAGCCAGTGAAGCTGGGTGATGTGTATCACGCTCAGATTCCTCGCATGGATCTCATGAGTAGGCTGTGTGTAAAACCGTGAACAGGAAGCCCAAGTTGCAATGGAAATTCCAGGTATCTTAGTTACGGTTTCTATTGCTGTGAAGAGACACCATGACCGTGACAACTCTTATAAAGGAAAACATTTTTGAGAGGGTGGTTTACAGTTTCAGAGGTTTAGTCCATTATCATCATGGTGGGACATGGTGGTGTCCAGGAAGACATGGTGCTGGAGAAGAAGCTGAGAGTTCTACATCTTCCAGGCAACAGGAAGTAGTCTGAGACACTGGGTAGTAAGTATCTTGAGCGTATATGAGACCTCCAATCCTGCCCACACTGTGACACACTTCCTCCAGCAAGATAGCATCTACTCCAATAAGGCCACACCTCCTAATAGTGCCACTCTCTTTGGGGGCCATTTTCTTTCAAACCACCACACCAGTATATTGTAGGAGGTGGTGCATCTGCCAAGGAAAGCCGCAGGTATGGGGTAGAACCAGTCTAAGACAAAGCTTTTGGAGACCAGGGACAGAATGTCATAGATTAAATGTATAATTTCCATAAGCTCATGTGTTTGAATGCTTAGTCCCTAGCTGGTGGCATTGTTGCAAGAGGCTGCTGCATCTCCTGGGCATAGGCCCTAGCTGGCAGACACAGGACTGTAGGATGATGCAACCTCATTCTGCCTGTCACGATGTGAGGTGCTCTATCCACATACCTGCTGCCGTGTAGCCACCCCAGCCATGCCTTCCTGGGCCACATGGACAGTAACCACTCAAACTAGAGCCAAAAGAAATCCTTTCTCCCTTAATACACTGTTCCTGGATCTGCCGTCTGTGTCCTGGGCGGCCCTCCTTTGTCTGCCACAGCCTGTCACACAGCCCCCTGTGTGCTCAGACCCACCCATTAAACACAACCCACCCCTGTTCAGCCACTGCTTGTGATTCCCATTTGTCTTAAGGAAATGGGAGTGAGGAGCAGCAAGACCCAGGCATCTAAAGTCTCCTTGGGGGATGATGGAAAAAAGGAAGCAGAGTTGGCCAGTAGTGAGAAGTTAGGAGTAAGGGTCCCTCACAGCTAATGAAGCAGGAGTTGGGATGGAGATCACCTGCTTAAATGTCACCCCTCCCGGATATTTTTGCAGATGGGGCGCGGGCGGGGGGGGGGGGCTCACTGTGTAGCTCTGGCTAGCTTGGAATTTTCAGAGATCCACCTGTCTCAGCCTCCTGAGTGCTGGGATTAAAGGGGTGCACCACTACACAGAGCCACTTTTTCTGCTCTTTACCTTCTTGCAAGCAGACCCAAGGGCTGTGGAAGTGAACTCGGCAGGCTTACGTCTTAGTGAGTGCAAATCTGAAAAGCCCATTGAGGAGTTAAAAGGATGAGGGCAGGTTTATCACTTGCAGAAAGTGAGGAGTGTCCTGAGTTATTCACAGAGCAATGCCCTCTGGGAGAAAAAGGAAACACCAGAAATTCTATACATATCCACAAAAGAAAGCCAATGCAGGGGCAGGCATACTCCTGAGCATGCTCAGTTTAAAGTCCTAGAAAGCCACATTCCAACAGGAAAGATGGCTGACACATTCCTGAGCATGCTCGGTTGCAAGTCCTAGACCATGTGTTCAAGAAGGAAATATGGCAGATATGAATGCCACTGGGCATGCTCAGTTCAGTATTGTAACCAGCCAAGTTTATTTTGGGTTGTCTAAAAGGAATGAGTCATAGTGACGTAATGACCTTAGATGTTCCTTGTAAGTTTTTCCTAAGAGTTTTTAGCTGAAACGAAAAGGATGACTTTGGAAATAAGTTCACAGTCATTTAAAGAGTAGCAGATTCTCCCCTCAAGTCAGTGTAGGAGTTCGCCTAACTCAGCAGCAAACATCAGAGCTGATGGAGAGCTCAGGACAGTCCAGACTGAGCCCAGGTGGTCAGAGAGCTGCTGGAACCCAAAGCAGGGTGGGACCCCTCCCACAGATAGCCCTCAATCACTGGCATTTCTTCCTGAGACCCTAAACCCAAGCTGGGTCTGTGTGTTTTGAACACTGATAATATGTGCCTTTCACTACAAAAGCCAATGTCCAGGTCCGCTTTCTTTGCCTGGTCAGTTTGCAGGGTGAGGTCATAGGGGGCTCGGCCTGTAGGAAGGACATGTCTCTAGCTGCTCTCTGGACAGTGGGGCTGGATGTCCTACCTATTTATTTTGGAAAACTCAGTTGAGGTCAGCTTCCCTGAGCCAGAGGAAGCTCCCCTTGGCCAGCTGCAGTGGGCTGTAGGACAGCGTAGGTCAGGGGCGCTGGTTTTGCGTCTTGTAACATACAATCTAGAGGTCATTTTTAGCTCCATCCAGATTTGGGTCTTCTCTCTGTGTTTTAATTCACCGTGCACTTACTTTGCTCTCTGGAGACTTCCTCTTTCTGTGGCTCTGTGCAGAGCTCCACCTAAGGCAGAAGCTCAGCTCTCCTGGCCCTAAAGCAGCCAGCTGGTGACTGAGTCAGGGGCCCTGAGAGGAACTTCTGACCCGGTTCCCACCCTACCACCTCCCAGCTTCCCAACTATGACTTGGCTAACTAAGCTGGAGATCTTGCCAAAAACAGCCCTGAGGCCTGGGAGCCAAACACTGGGGCTGCTGGAGGGCCCAGCTGGGTTCAGCTGTTTCTGACTTAAAAAAAAAAAAAAAAAGGCAACAGCATCATGGCCAGTGGGTGACTAATAGTGGCTGCTCCGTGTCATGTCAGCTGTCAGGGAAGATGATGGAGCACTTACCCTGAGTTCTCAAGACTCCTCCCTGGAGGCTGACAGCCTCGCTCACCTTCCACTGCTAACTTTACCATCAGTCCAGGATTTCCCTGAAATCCACCTGCAGTGTGGCCAAGTTCAGGTATGGCGGTAGAACATGCACTCTAAGGATAAACTTCTCTCCCTGCAGGGAGGAGAAGCCACTAGTTTGACAAGAAATGACAGGTTGAATGCTTGCAAACCTGATAAGAGCATGGAGACTGATGTCTTTGGAGTCTGGAGAGTTGCCTCCAAGTCCCAACTAGCTGTGTGCCCTTACATGGGGTATGTAAGCTTCTCCGACCTCAGGTGGCCTTCTTTCTGAAATGAGGACATTATCTTTGCCACCAGGGCTACATGGAAAAGTTAGCAACCTCATTTTTAACCCAACTTCGGACACGTTATCTTTGGCTGACTCACACACAGCATGTCCTGTCTGCTAGATGCTGGTCTGTGTAGAATGGACTTTTGTGAGAAAAATAAACAAATAATAAATAACAAATGATACATTTACTTTCTTTCTTTTCTTTTTTCTTTCTTTTTTTTTGAGATTTCTTTTTTCCTTCCTTCCTTTCGGTTTTTGTTTGTTTGTTTGTTTGTTTTGTTTTGTTTTGAGATAGGCTCTTGTTAGAAGCCCAGGTTAACCTTGAACTCGAAGTCCTCCTGCCTGTTTCTCAAGTGCTGGGACAAAGGCCTGCTAAGAAGCAACTCCCAGGAGGAAGGCTTTATTGGCTCACAGTTGAGGAAGGTGTTCATCATTATAGGGGAAGCAATGGAGGCAGGTGCAGCTCGAGGCTCAGGTAACAGGAATATGAGGTTCCTTGCTCATATCTCTGGGGACCAGGAAGTAGAGACAAGACAGGCAGTGATCAGGGCTATAGACCTCATAGTCTATAGTTCCAGAGAGATCCTTTTTCTGCACCTAGACTCCAAACACGTGGACCTGCAAAGGACGTTTTACATTTCAGTCATAGCCCATTTCTCTCCTAGGGATCTTTTTTCTCAAGGGGGTCACCAGCAGTGACGATGGTGACTTTCTTGGACATACTGTTAGGTAGCCCTGCCACGGGCCTGGCCTGCAGGGCCCCATCCTAGTACACATAGAGATATTTTCTGTCCTAATCTAATTCATTTCCACAGCCATGTAGCAGTGAGTTCCAACTCTCTGGGAATTTCCCAGCCCCCTGGAGAGCCTGCTGAGGGGGCGGGAAGCTTTAATATTATCTGATTGGCTACACATTTATTGAGATCCTTTTGTGTGCCAAGGCCTGATGAAACTAAATGTGAGCAAAGAATAGGCTTTGCCCTTAAGAAATGTATAGGAGATGGGGTGGTGAGATGGCTCAGTGGGCAAAGGAGCTTGCTGCCAAGACTGAGAACCTGAGTTCCATCTCCAGGACCCACACTGTGAAAGGAGGGAACTGACTTCTGTAAACTTGTCCTCTATGTATGAACTGTGGCACCTCTCCCGTACACAAAGAACTGTAAAATAATGAAATAAAAATAATGTGTAGGAGAGGAGGGGGCGGGGGGGAGTGGGGCTGGGGATGGCACAGTGTTTGCCTACTGTTCGCAAAGCTCAGGGTACTTTCTGCCTGGCTAAAGGTAAAAATGGATTAAAGAAGCATATACCAATGAAACCGCAGCCACAAAATAAAACAGAAATGTGTGAGAGGTGGGTGTGGTGTTGCTCTGCTTGCAGTCCCAGCTTCTTGGGAAGCTGAGGCGGGAGTCTGCAAGCCAGCCTAGAAAAGAAGGGAAGAGGAAAGAAAAGCATAAGAAATTCTTTAAACTAGGTGTGTTTTGCAAGCCTGTAATCCCAAGCTGAGCTAGCAAGATCTTAATAAACTCAAGGCCAACCCGGGCTACACAGGAAGAGGAGACTCTGTCTCAAAAACAGACAAACCCAAAAGACTTCAACAAGAAGTGTATGTCTCTCCAGATCATAATAGGAAGCTCCGAACATTCAGTGAGTTTATGAAACAATGTAGCAATCGTCCAGACACATCAAACATTTGGAAAGCCTCTGTAGGGTTCAGCTTTAAAGACAGGGCACAGACGTGAAATGAGACAGCTGGTTTGCATGTATTAAGCTGATGTAGAGTTCAGTACAAGAAGGGGCTGTAGTGACGGCTCAGGTGTTAAAATGCACTGGTTGCTCTTCCAAAGGACTCAGGTTTGAGTGCTAGCACCCTCATGGTGGCTTACAAATGTCTGTAATTCTAGTCCCAGGAGATCCAATGCCCTCTTCTACCCTCACCAGGCATTGCACATATGTGTACAAAACATACAAGCAGGCAAAACACCCATGCGTGTAAGATAAAAAGGAAAAAAAAATTAGTAGTTTGGTACAGGAAGCCCAAGCTAACAGCTTTGAAGGAACATGGAATGACATGCGGTGTGTGTGTGTGGGGGGGTAGTAGGGTGGTCTGTTCCTGGGAGGACTGCCTAGGATATGAACCTGTGAAAGAGGTCCCTAGGCATGGGCAAAGGCATCCTCAGGCTGAAGGAAGGCCCAGAGACTGCATCATGAGTTTAAACTGAGAGGCACTGCAGATGTGACATTACTCACCCACTGGTGTCCCCAATGAAGCTGGGATGCAGAGGCTGGAGAGTCAGCCCAACAGTGCCTAGCTGCCCCATCACTACCTAACTGTTTAGAAGGAGCTTTGACTGGAACTGTAGCATCCTTGTCTAGCAGGACTTTTCCTTGTAGGGAAAATGTTAGGTGTCATAAGGCTATCTGTCTCTTGCTAGGTCCCAAGCAGGTGCCCTTCAAGCCCTTAGAACCACCTTCCTACTATGTAAAGTGGGAAGAACTAATATATACTGGGGACCCTACAGTACTTTACAAGGTGCCAGGCACATAGTAGATGCTCAGTAAACATCTCTGTCCTCTAAAATGGCGGGATGTTGGGTAGAAGTGCTTGCCTCTGAAAGGACACTTGGGTGACAACTTGGGACCGCTAACATTTGAGATGAGGTTTGCGAAAGCTCTGACCAAAGTGAAAGCAAGAATTTCCAGGTATCTGCGTGACTCAGTGTGACAGGGCAGTTTGTCCTGGAAATGACCGAATGTCACCTCCAGCCAGATTGCCCCTGAGTGGTTGCCACAAAGAGGGCTTCTCAGTCATTCAGGGCTTTCAGTTTCTAAAAGGAAGCTGAGACCCCATTGTTATTCCATCTGATGGCTTCTGTTCCTTGTTTCTCACAGAGCTTCTGGACTGACAGCTGGTGGGACTCTGTCCAACCACCCCTGCCCCTAATCTCTCTCTTCTCTTCTTTTAAAAATGTATTTATTTTTTCACAAGATCTTAGTGTGTAGCCCTCACCAGCCTAGTCTATATAGCAAGTTCCTGGCCTTGAACTCACAGAGACCAGCCTTCCTCTGCTCCCCAAGCATTGATATTAAATGTGTATGCTACCACATCTGGCCTCTGTCCTTTCTTTACAGCAGGTGGCATTTCTACTCTCATCTCCACAAAGCTCTGGGTTCCATGCCAAGCACCTCATAAAATGGCCGTGGTGGTACACTCCTATAATCCTGTATTTGAGAGATGGAGGCAGGAGGATCAGAAGTTCAAAGTCATCCTTGGCCAAATAATGAGTTCAATGCTAGCCTGGGCTGTGTGAGACCCTATCTCAAACAAAACCAAAGAAAACAATACTTTAGGTCAAGGTCTGAGGCTATAGCTTCTGATATGAATGCTTACCTAGCATCCATGAGGCCTGGGTTCAAACTCCACACTGCAAAATCAAGACAAGTGGATTTTTCATGCTAACTGGGAAAGTGTGAACAATGACTTTTAAAGAATTGTTTGGGTGCACCAAACTCATGGTGTTTTGTGCTTTGTTTTGCTATTGTGTCTTGAAATTTTTATTTGTGTATATATGTGTTCATGTGTGCCCATGTGGAGGCCAGCAGTCAACCTCCGGTGTTGTTCATGAAGAGCCATTCACCATGTTTTTTGACATAGACTCTTTCACTGGTACCTGGGGCTTGCTGATTCGGCCAGGATGGCCACTCAGGGAACTTCCTGTCTCTGCTTCTTCAACCTCGGAAGTGATTTACAAGTGATCACTACTGTGCCCAGCCTGTTCACATGGGTACTGTTGGTCAAAATCAGGTTCTTATGCTTGTGTGGCAAGCATTTTCCCAGTTGAGCCATTTCCTGGCTCTGATTTCATTTTTTTTTGTTTTTGTTTTTTGTTTGTTTTTTGTTTGTTTGTTTTTTTGAGACAGGGTTTCACTGTGTAGCTTTGGAGCCTATCCTGGCACTCCTTCCAGAGACCAGGCTGGCCTCGAACTCACAGATACCCACCTGCCTCTGCCTCCCGAGTGTTGGGATTAAAGGTGTGGATCACCAACACCCGGCCCTGATTTTATTTTTAAAGGAGCTAGAGGTGTTGTCTGTTAGCTGTGGATGCTGAATGAGAGATGATGTGTGGGTTTGCTTTAAATAACTTGGGTGTGGAGAGAGGGCTAGAACTGATGTAATACTGGCCATGTGCTCATAATGATTAGAGCTGGGTAATGAGAAAATAGAGGGGGTGTCTTCATGCTATTCCACCTTCATTTGCACAACTGAGTAATAATGTAAAGCATCCCCTCTCCCACTGAGCCTGGTCACTACTGCATCTGGTGCAGTGAAGTCATTTTGTGACTAAGAGTGGACAAACCTGTCCACTAAGATGACACTAAGCACCAAGTATGGCAGTGTAGAAGGAGAGCTTAAAAATATAACAAGTAGGGGGCTGGAGACATGGCTCAGCGGTTAAGAGCACTGACTGTTCTTCCAGAGGTCCTGAGTCCAATTCCCAGCAACCACATGGTGGCTCATAACCACCTTGAATGAGATCTGGTGCCCTCTGCTGGCATGTAGGCAGAAGACTGTATAAATAATAAAATCTTTAAAAAATATATAACAAGTAAGTGGTTTAATGCATCTACATGAAATCTAGGATCAACAATTGAGGGGACATTTGGCATTTGTCCTTCTGAGTCCCTTTTTATGGTGATCTCTAGTTCCTTCAGTTTTCCCACAAATGATATAAACACATTCTTCTTCATGGCTGAATGAACCTCCACAGTGTACATGGACTACATTTTTTTTCCCCACTAATCTGCTGATGGACATGAAGGCTAATTCCACAATTCGTGGAATCATTTTTAGGTGGCAAATTCATCAGGTCAAGAACAGGCTTGCTTTTAGATCTTTCTTTTTTTTTAGTTTGTTGATTTGTTTGTTTATGTAGTGCGTGTGTGTGTGTGTGTGTGTGTGTGTGTGTGTGTGTGTGTGCGTGTGTGTTGGTTCATGTGCGGGTACACTGGGGACAACTTTCCACCTTCTGCCATGGGGATTCTGGGATTTGAACTCAGGTTGTCAGGATTGGGGGCAAGTCCCTTCACCTGGCGAGTCATCTTACTACCCTGGGATTCCTTTTTATGAGATGCTATTTAACATAAAAAAAACAACAAAATCGGCTACAGGTACCCTAATTGCTCTAGAAAAAGGAGCAATATGGAGGCCTGACTGTTCTTAGCTGCGGGGTACCACCACGGCATCTGAAAGGGCACCAGGGCTGCAAGAAAAACTTGTGGGAAACAGACAGATTTTCTGAGGTCTCCAGGAAGCACCAGAAGGCTCTGGTTTTTTGCTTTATTGCTGTCCACTGGCCTCCAGGGAGGAGGGTGCCTACATCCCAAGCACAGACCTTACAGTTTCTGAGGCAGAAATCACAGAACCAGAGCTGGGAAGGACAGCTGTCTTTCTGGCCTCCTGCCCACAGGGACAAGGAGACTTCCTTTCTCGGAGCCCCCCAACATGGAGCAATCACGCCATGCAACGGTTACACATAGGGTGCAAACAGCGTTGTTTCTAACTGACCTCATGGACCAGCTGCTCTCGGGGGATGTCCTCCGTTCTGTAATACAAGACAAGTCACTGTGGTTAGCTGAACCCAGCCGGGTCTCCTAGATACGGACATTAGACAGTTGCCAAAAATGTGCGGAGGAAACGCTGGGGAGAACAAGGAGGAGGATGTGGAAAAAGGCCACGAGGCACGGATCTCTCCCTGTCCTCTGGATGCTCACAGCGTTCTTCCTAGGGCTGCTGGGGCTCAGCTGTGCTCCAGGCCAGGCCTTGGAGATTGGGATGGCTGAGGTCCGGTAGCCAGGATGAATGGCAGGTCACAAGACTTCGTTTATTCTTTGTCCTAATTGGCCCCAATTTTTAAGGCCTTATTTAGTAGAGCTGTAACCCTTAAAGTTGATCAAACATCAGAATCTCCCATAGGGCACTAGCTAGGCTGGAGGGCTATGAGACAGGAGGATGGGGAACAAAGGGTTTGGCCTCTATCATAAGCCTGATGAAGGCTTTGGAGGTCTGGCTAGCAGAAAGCCGCACGTTGTGAGGGGCTATCTCTTCTGGATATAGCTGGAGGGATCAGAGAGGAGATCTGTTAGAAACACATTGTGGTACTGTTCAGGAGAAGCGTGTCGTGTTCTGGGTGTTGTGGGTATGAGTGTGTCTTAATAAGAGGATGCTGAATTTGGGAGCTCTTTGGAGTCTGCTCTGAATTCAGAGGTGACCTGGGATAGTGGTGGTTTGCACTGAACTCTGGTGGGACTCTCTTCCTCTATTGAGAACCTCAGAGCCACTGGTTGTATCAAGGGTCCTAAGATGAGAACCCTCTTTCTGTGTTTGGGGGTTTTCACCTCCTCTGAGTGGTAATCAGACATGCCATTGTCTGTAATAGCAGCTGATACTCAACAAACCACAGCCACCGGCTGAACCTATTCTGAGACAACACTGCCTCTAGTCACATATTCTGTGACAACATTTGTCTGAAACTCACACCCTGGGGAGGGGGCATTGAGAACTCCCTAAGGTAAAGACATGTTGTGTCTCAACCTTGAGCCAGCTAATCTTCACCCTGTACCACCAGAAAGAGGGAAGGAAGTGGGCTTGCTCCTTGGAGGCTCTTTTTCCACAGAGGAGGCAGTGGGGGAGGAGGGAATCAATTGGGGGTGTGTCCCCCCAACTGAATGAGTTGTGTGACCTCAGTTGTCTAGCGGTAAAATAAAGGGGAATTATTGAGCTGGAGACTGGCCCCTGTTAGTGTAGATACTAACCTCTGGGATTTGGGGTTCTCAGAAGAGTGGAGGTTGGGCACATCTTCAGTCCCCTCAATGGATCCTCCTCACACTGCCGTCTCTCAGTAGTACACTGCCCCCCCCCTCCCCCCCGCTTCTGGGTGACTGGATCATGGTGTCTAGCTAATACTGCCTTTTCTTCTGTGTGGGACACTCACTCCAGGCAGGCTGGTCCACCTCCTCCCTCCCAGCCAGGCTTCCCTATCTTCTCCAGGCTCCTCCTCCTCCTCGACATCCCCTTGTCCTTGCTAGCCACCCTGCTCCTCTATCCATTGGCATTCCTCCAGTCTTCTTTCACCTGGTGCAAAGCTTATTGGAATATGAGCCTTCTCTGGTCCCTGGTGACAAACGTGACAAATGACACCTTCTAGCATCTTCCTCCCTGGAACCTTGCACTGAGCATTGGATCAGTGTGGGAAGGCTATTGTCCAGAGTGTAGAGTGTGCCACCCACCCTCCCCACCAAACCACTGTCCCCTGCACAAAGTCCCAAGGCATCAGCTTGAGGAACCCAGAACTTGCCTTCCTAGGAGGGTCTCCAGGCTAGAGCAGTGGGTTTCTTCACACGGCCCTGTTCACATCTACAAGCAGGGCTACCCAGCCCCTTCCTTACCTTTGTCCCCATCGCCCTCACCCTAACAAAGCCTTTCTCAGTAGAAAAGGGCCTGGATACATAATCCTTGGCCAACACAAGCAACCATTGTAGCCTTGGGGAAAGGAGGTGGGGGCAGAGAAATAGGATGAGGTTTTGATTTCTCTTTGCCAAGGCTGGCTCCAGGGAAGGCCCCAGCCCACAGCTCATGACTCAGACTCTGGGGCGGCAGCTGTAGTTTGTGCTCCACTGGGGGGCAGGAAGAGGAGGTGGAGTTGGGTCAGGGTGCCTGGGCCTTCTAGAGGGGTCTTCTGAGATGACTTGTGAGCTATCCTTATGTCACTTTGTCACATCTGTTTCCACTTTACAGCTTGGAAGACTGAGGCCCTGGGAAGGCAAGCCATTATCTTAGAATCATATCTTAGATATGCAGAGTTCTGGAGCTGAACCTTTGTACCCTACAGCCTGGTCATCTCCTTGTCCCTTCTTCAACACTGGCCCACTTCCTGCCCCTATCAACTTCACACATAGCCCCCCTGCCTTGTCTTGACCTCACTGGTCTTAACGAGAAAGAAACACTGCACATTCGATTCGTTTGGTGGTTGGTGCCATTTATAACTGAGTGCTTTGATGTCACTTGGGATAGAATGGGTATCAGCTCTCTGAGCTGATTCGGAAATGAGCTGGCCTCCCCAAACCTCAGTGTTATTTCACAGCCATAGCCACAGTTAAACACAACAAGAGAACAATAAAAATAGCAAAGCCAACCCGACCCTCCTTTCTCTAAGTCTCCACCTGTGAGTAGTTTGGGTTATAGTCTAATTTCAAATTATTAAGAACATCCTTGTAAAGTGAAACAAGAACATGGGGTTTTCTGATGGGCTGTGGGCCCTGACAGTGGAACTTGTCTCAAATCGCCAAGCCAGCATCTGTTGTGCCTGTGAGATGCTCTCTCTGTTCTTTTCATTGCAGGCTACAGTGTGCGGTCCTGTGCCAGAGGTGGACATGCTGGGCGTTCATCGTTTATTGTGTGTCTTTTGTGCGCTGTGGTTAACAGCTATGCCACAGATGAGGAAACAGGCTCAGCGCTCGATTTCCATTTGGGCAGTTGGGCTGTATATGGCCCTGCAGGGCTCCTCTCTTTACCTTCCTGTGCCCTGCTTTTGATCAGGACACAGAAGAGTGGAAGTACCCTAAGATCCATGGCGCTGTCATCTACAAAGTGGGCAGATCCTAGGGGTCAAGAGCTAGAATGGCATCCCGGGGAGGGGGGAGATCCCCATCCTCTCCTTCAAAACCTTGCGGGATACCCCTAAGAGCCATGGCTCTGGAGTAGCCACAGAGCCGGCAAAGGGGGCGGAGCGGCCATGGGAAGCCGTTCAGGCCCGTCGCTCTGCTCCGGAAAGCTCTGGCGTCTGAAGGGACGATCGCCCCGTGCTCCAGGAGCCCCCGCGCGAGCTCCGCGTGGCACTTCCGATCCGGGCCGCACGCTGTGGCTCGCCAGGCCCGCCCCCGCCCGGGCGCCCGCGCCCCCGCCCGAGCCGCGCGGCCCGCCCTGCCCGTGTACCCGCCCCGCGCCCCTAGCGGGTCTCGCCGAGTCCGGGCTGCTCGGGACAGCGCGGGCGGGCGGACAGAGTGGCTGCAGCTGGAGCCAGCAGTGCGGGCGCCTTGCCGTGGGGGCCGGGAGCGGGCCGGCAGGAGGCGGAGGCTGCCTGCTGGTCTGCGATCCGGGCAGTCCGGGGACTCGGGCGCCTGCCCGTCCCCGTCCCCGTCCCCGTGCGCGCGGCCACATGGCTCGGCTCTGCGCGCTGCTGCCCTGCCTGCTGCCCTGGTACTGCACGCTCTGCGCCGCCGCGGGCAGTCAGACCCCAGGTGCGTGCGGGCCGGTCGCGCGGGGACGTGGGGTCTCAGGGGTGCTAGCGGTCAGAGTGGCCCCAGGATGCAGGAGCCAGCCTGGCAAGGTTCGAGGGAGGTGGAAGATTGTGTGCCTAGTACAGGCTAAGTTGCTTCATTTTGGCTGCTTTTAGCGATTTCTGCCCCTTTCTGCCACTGGAGAAGTGACCTGCAGGAGGGGATTGGGAGCAGGAGTCTTTTCCTGTGAGAAAAAGTCAGTGAGCCCATCCTCCCCCTTTCTTCCCCTACTTCTCTTGATCTTTTAATGCCTTGTCTCCAACTCGGGTGGCACTTGTGGAATTGGGTGCACGTACATGTCTGAGTGTGCCTGTCTAGTTGTCCCACACGGAATCAGGCTAGCAGGTGATGGCTTCCCATAGCAGAACACCGTGGGCACTGTTGCTTCTGACCAGAAAAGAGGTCCATTCCCAATTTCCCTCCAAGCCCCCCACATGGCATGCTCAGACACCGTAGGTCATCTCCCAGGCATAGACCAGAGACATAACTACATGCATCTTATAGCACCTTCGGGTGCTTTTGGGCATAAGAAAAGGTTCCGTCATTTCTGGGCAGGGTTCATGTGCCCAAGTGGGCCCCATTTTGCACAGTCTTGGGTTCCTTTGCTGTCCCAAGCTAAAAGATAAAGGAATGCCACCCCCCCATTTACAATCACCCCAGGGGGTATTGAAGGCTCATCCTTCTTCTGTGTGTGTTTTTATCAGTGCTGTGAGTTGGGGAGGCGAGGATAGGACTATGGAGAAGTGGAAATTCCTTCCAACTTGTATCCATGAATCACCAGGCCTGGGAGCCAGTGAGCTGTCATCCCTGCCTGGCTGTGCACAGGGAGGGAGAGAGCTGTGTGAGGATGGGGCCCACTGCCTGGCAAATGGCCTACAGTATGGGGCCATGACCTCACACTTCAGTCAGCCCAAGTGGGCAGGTCACCCCCCTGTGTCTCTTTTTATTTTTGAAGCTCTATATTTATCCTGCTTGGGGCTGGGCAGTGCAGAAGTCTCAGCCATTGCATTACTTTAAAAAGTTTCCTGTCTAACCTCGGAAAAATATATAACGGTGCATTCCCTTGCTCTCTTCTCCAGCCCCTCCTTTCTCTGTGCCAAGGGCTAGGGTCCCCTGGGTTTCTAGGTGTGTTTGTTTTGGCAGCTGCATTCTTGGGAGCTTGGCGAGGCCCCTATCCCAGGCTGGTGACCTCAGTACACTGGGGGAGTTGAGGCAGATCTGGAATTTCAGCCCTTTCTAGGCAGTGCTCAAGGTTGGAAGGCTTGTTGCTATGGTGATGGGACTCTGTTTGACATCATTTATTTACTTCTGCTAAATATAAAAGAAAGACTGGACAGCTACAGTGAGAATGTACATTCACAAATTTATGTCTACCTGAATGCCGTTCAACAAAGTACAGGGTGACTATGTAGGCTCAGGAAGTAATGGGGAGAAAAAGAATGAACTTAGGCTAAGGGATCTATGATAATAAGTGATGCTCAGGGCTGCCTGTCCATCTACCCCCCTCCCCACAGGGGTTTTCCAGATTCATCTTACCTTTGTACAGTGTACAGTGAAGTGACTCTGTGTTTACCTCCAACAGACCTGCACCTCTCAGGGAAACTCCGTGACTATGTTGTGACTGTGCCCTGCAGCACGGATTTTCGGGGGCGCTTCTTGTCCCATGTGGTTTCTGCCCCCACAATAGCCTCTTCACATAGCCACCTCCGGGTGGCTCGCAGCCCTTTGAGACTGGAAAAAGAGACTCTGAGGCCTGGTGGTGCAAGGCACCGCTTCCTCTACTTCAATGTGACTGTCTTTGGGAAGCTGCTTCACTTGAGCCTGCAGCCCAACCGGAGGTTGGTGGCACCTGGAGCCCCGGTGGAATGGCAAGAGGACTTCCAGGAACTCTTCCGACAACCCCTGCAGCACGAGTGTGTGTACACTGGAGGTGTCACTGGAATGCCTGGGGCAGCTGTTGCCATCAGCAACTGTGATGGATTGGTAAGGGACAAGACTTCTTCTCCTGTTGAGCATCAAGATCTTTTCATAGCCCTCAGTGCCTCCAGCCCCAGGTTTGAGATTCCCAAGGGCACAGTACACAATGTCACCTTCATGCTCTTACTGGCTTCTAGGCTCTGCCAGGTGTAAGGTGGCCGTAGTGGGATAGTACCTTTCTAAATGCTTTTAATCACCAGGAAAATGCCAATAAGCTACCTACTGGCACTTCTGGGCCCAGACTAAAACAGGGCTGAGGAAGGCATAGTCTAGGATAGCAGTTTTCAACCTGTGGGTCATGACCCTCTTTGGGGATCAAATGATGCTTTCACAGAGGTGGCCTAAAACCATCTGCATATCAGATATTTACTTTATGATTGATAACAGTAGCAAAATCACAATTGTGAAGTAGCAACAAAAATAATTTTATGGCTGGGGGTTACCACAACATGAGGAACTGTATCAAACGGTCACAGCACTAGGAAGGTTGAGAAGCACTGTTGTAGGGTGTGCTAGTGGCAGATTTGGATGAGCTAGTCTTACTATGCTTCCTTCCCTCGGGCTTAAAACGGAGACTTACTCATTTATTTATGTATTGAGACAAGATCTTGCCAGGTAGCCCTCCAACTTGAGATCTCCCTGCCTCTGCCTCTTAGTGCTGAGATTATAGGCTCAGGTCCCTACACCCCAGCAGGATTTGTTTATCCACTCTGCATGTGGTTACTATTCTAGATGCTGGGGATGCAACCCGGCCCCTGTGCCTTACAAAACTGGTGTGATACTAATACCATGTGGCCTAGCTTCCCAGCCAGGGTCACATGATGGTAGTCACACTGTGGCTGTCACAGGTCACATCTTTTTCTCTTCTCCACATCTCCTCTCTAAGCTCTCTGCTTTGCACTGATTGCTCCACCTGGTCCCTCATCCCTCAGATGGTGGGAATACTCTTACTGTTCATCTCTCTCTTTCAAAACACACACATGCACCCATACGTGTGCACAGACATGCAGACACACACACACATGCACACACACATGCACACACCCACATGCACACACACATGAGATATGCATGCAGTGTGTGTGTGGTGAATGCCTGTGTGTGTACATGCACCAGTGTGTGGCAGTCAGAGGTCAGCCTCTCTCCTCTTTTCCTTATTCTCTAGGATAGTCTCTCACTGAAGCTGGAGCTTGCTGGTTTGAGTGCCCTGCCAGAGGTGTAATGTCTCTCTCTCTCTTCAGGGTGGGCCCCAGGATCTGTATTGTCGACCAGACTCTCCAAGTGATCTGGGGCAAGGTTATTCATAGGTAGATATTGAGAAACCCTGATTTTGGGGTCAGTGGGAGACGTAGGAGCTTACCCAGATAACGGTGAGCACTGAGTCTGTTTGTATGCCCACAAACAGGCATGGGAAGATGCTTTGTCTGTGCATCTTGGACCTCAACTAAGGTATGAAGGGGGTGAGCAGCACCACTCAGACCTCCTCAAGAACTGTCCTTGTCATTGAACCGGTTTGTCATTCTCCTGACAAGTGGCTAACTGCTGGATGCTACAGGGACCAGGGCCATATGTGACCCTGAGTAGTACCCAGTGAGTGTACCTTACATGGCCACATAGTGCAGTGTGCTTGATGACACTTACGCCTGGTGGTTGGGGCTGGTGGGTGGTAGAGTTGATGGATGGGCCTGGAGCTGGACATGCCTGGGGTGGTGTTGCTGATTGCTGTGGCCTCTGTGTAAATGTTCCCCTTAGCTACGTCACCTTGGATAACTCATTTCCCATCTCTAGGATTTGCACTTGAATTTTTTATTACATTTATTTATTTGCCGTGTCCATCCCCAATGATACCAGTGTATGATATAGTGTATCCCAGGTGCTCACTGGGCCAGATGGTAGAGTGAGGTAGAGCGAGATGAGGGTCACTGCCTCTGGTGCAGGTCACAGTTCAAATGAGGATGAAGCCCCTGCCTAGTCTTTTCACAAAACAATGAAGTTGGCTGTGGGTCTGTGCACACATGGCTGTTCTTGTAACAAAAGGACTGTTAGATCTGGAGGGTCAAACTTGGGATGGATCTTGCTGTTCTCTGAATAGTCCAGCCCAGGCCTTGCACATTTCTGGTCTTGCGCTCCAATTAAGGGTGAGGAGGGATCTGCTATGGGTTTCCAGAGTCTGGCTTTGAACACCCCAGTCTGGGTCATGAAACAGTAATGCTGAGCTGAACAGGGCTCAGGGGAGGAGGTACCATTGCCTCAGAACTGCCCAAACATCACCAACAGGAGTGCATGTGCTGGGCTCTTGACAGCAGAGTGAAGGACTGACTCAGGAAGGCCTGAGAGTGTTTAGGTAGCAAACAAGGGATGTAGAAGGCTCTCCTTGCTTCTCCCCCTCTCCTGGGAAGTGCATCCTCAGGAACCGATAGCCTGGGACACTTTCAGGCCCAAGGGTCAAAATTGGGAATGCGTCCAGGTGACTGCAAGTAGCCCAATGTGTTGCTCATCATGGCTACCAATGTTCTGTATCTGAAGTAACATGGGGTTTGGGTAGAGGACAATTCTCTATGGGTGCCGGAGGGGCTGCAGGGTTTGGAATGGGGTCTCTGCTTTTTGGTCAGGGCTGTCTCCTCACTGGGTCTGCCCAGAGCACAGACTCTCAGCTGAGTCTATCTCCCTGGGTCCTGGGCCTCAAGGCCATGTGCAGAGCTTATGAGGGGATTGGCTGCACAGTGCTCTCCCTCTGCCTTTGGTGCCTCCGTGAGTCAAGGTCTGGTGCGGAAGTGACGGTTTGTCACATCTGGTTCTGTTTTCCCACTCTGCAAATGCTGCACTTTTAGTGGCTTAGGATGGGGTTGGGGAGGGACCCTAAAGGCAGGATCCAGCCCTCCTTTTTCTCCCACTGCTAGGTTCCAGCAACCTCTGAACTAGAGTCCTTTCACCCTCAAAACGGGGCTGCAGTGGGCTGGGGAGAGGGCTTGGTCTTTGGTTAGGGGTTTTTGCTGGACAAACATTGAGGACCTGAGTTTGGATCCTTAGTCTCCATAAAAAGCTAGGTGTAGAGCACACCTGTAATCCTAGTGCCAGGATGTCGAGACAGGAGACTCTGAAGTGATGAGCAGGCTTAGTGAGTGGAAAGAGGGTGGAGAACAATTAAAAAAGACGCCAGTCTTCATATGTACCTATGACACATGCTACACACACACACATACACACACACACACACACACACACACACACACACACACACACACACACACACTGCTGCAGTGGCAAGCACCTTGGGGAGAAGAAAGGACTGGGAAATGAATGCTGTGGGCACATAACTGTGCCCATGTGCCTATCTGAAGAAGCAGTAAGTCATGAAAGCTGTACCTTTCATGGGGCTCTGCACACGCGTGAACTGTATTTTAATCAAGTCATTATGAAAAGTGCCTGGCCTGGAAAGGACTGGAAAGGTCTTGCTAGTTGTCACCGTGAGATAGGAGGAGTAGTCTTTGCAACTCTGGTGTTGACTGGCTGTGCGACCTGGGCCTTTAGGAAGTTTCTAATGGTCTCTGGATTTAAGGCTCTCATCATGTGAGTTTATGGCCTTGAAAAGTGGGGCCCAGTCCAGTGGTTTATTTTAGTGGCCACCTAGGCCACCTGGCCCCTCAGGCTGGCTAGGCCATCCACTCATCCAGACAATGTTAGCTTCGTGTATGTGTGCACACTTGTGCACTATGGTTGCCCAGATCAAGGGATTATGACACCACTCAGACACTGTCCCAGGCAAGGAAGCATTCCAAGGTGCATCACTCTTAACAGTTTAGGGCCTTGCACAGAGCCAGGCTTTGGCCAGGTTCTGGGGCTGGGCTTCAGAGTTGATGTTAGATCTGCTACACTATTTAAAATAAATTGCGCTCAACCCCAGGAACTGCACTGGGAAGGAGCGGGGTAGTGGTACAGGGGTGCAAGGGGTTGGAACACATTTCAAAGGATGATTTGCAGGCATTGCACAAGGAAAAGAGAGATGGGAAGGAAAGGGGGCTCCATCCTCATGACTTAATATATAACTAAAGGCCCCACCTTTTAGAAAGTCACATTTGTGAGCAGATTTCAATACTCAGGTACTGAAGGGTACATTTGCCCCACACTAGTATGCTGTGCAGTGTGTATTGGGGATAAGGAACTGGTCTTCTTAGGGTGAACTTCCAGCTCTGCCTTGTAAATGCAGTGTGACCCTAGCCAACTCCCTAACCTATCTGTTTCTTGGTTTTCTTATCCTGAAAACAGGTTCTTATTGCCATTAATTCCTAGACTTGTCAGTGTGCAAAGGGCCCTTACAGACCTGTCAGCCATGACCGTCTGCTGATGTATCTTTGTCCTTTGTTGCCTTCGTTTCCTAGTCTGAGATGGTAGCAGGCAGGAGGAGGAAGTCAAGGGCATCTTATTTTGTCTGAAGGCTACCCTGGCCCACTGGGGGTGGGGTGTCTCTGGGCTTCATCTGGTATTCAGAGCCCACGCTGGTCTAGCCTCACCCAGGCCCCCTCCTGGTAGTCCTTATTCTGATTGTCTCCTGGGCCTTCTCTTGAGGCTACTCTCAGTGGCTGGGTGGGCTGGCTGGAAGGTCCCCTCTGGCCTCATCCTCATGCCAGTGTGGTGCTGGCTATGAGTTAGATGGCCTGAGTTCTCCCCCTGTGGCCTCTCTTTCTCCAGCAGACAGCTTGGCTTTTCCCCCACAGTCTCCAGGCAGCATTCCAAGATGGGGAAGGCAGAAGCCATATGGCCTCTTAAGGTCCAGCCTTGGAAGCTTTCAGATGTTCTTTGTACTGGCCAAGCCACACTATAAGGCCAGAGGAGATTTTCCCAGGTAAGGACACCGACTCTGTCTCTCAGGGATGAGTGGCAACGTCTCACTGCAAAGGGATAAGATTGCCATCTTTGCAAACGTTCTCCCTACCGAGGTACTGGACTCTGAGTCCATTTATGTACCCATAAAGTCATGTCCTTACCTATAAAGTGATGTCCTTCCTTCTTATTTTTTTCTTTTCTTTTCGAGGCAGTCTTATGTAGTCCGGGCTAGCTTCAAACTTGCTATATAGCTTAAGATGATCTTGAACTTTGGGTTCTCCTGCCTCTACCTCTTGGGAATTGGGATTACAGGTGTGCACCGCCATGCCCTGTATGTGGTGCTAGAGAAGGAAACCAGGGCTTCACACTTGCCTAGCAAGCATTCTACCAACAGAGTCATGGACATCCCCAACTCCTTTGTAGTTTTGTTGATTGGAAATGATGCACTTGGAGCTTAAAAGCTCTTGCTGCTCCTCCAGGACCTTAGCTGGGTTCCCAGCACCCACATTGTGGCTCTCACCTGCCTGTGACTCCAGCCCCAGGGAATTTGGTGCTCTCTTCTGGCCTCCTTGGGTATCTACACACACACACACACATACACACGCGCACGCACGCACGCACGCATGCACGCACGCACGCACAGGCACATGCACAGGCACACATACATGCACACTCGCAGGTGCACACACACAATTACACACACAATCTTTTTAAATGCTGCAGTTAAGATGTTGTTCAAAGTTGGGGACAATGAATGGGAACTTAAGTGAGCAAGGATAGAGTGGCAGGCTGTGCAGTAGGTTCACTTGTGGACCCTGGACTTCCTGTCTGCTCCAGGTCCTACCCTCTTGCTCCTGGGAGAGCTCCTCCCCTGTTGCTCCTGCCTTTTGTGCTGCCTGGTCTGTGTGAGTGGAGCAGCTTGGCTTCTGGGACTTTCTAAACCTTGAGACAATCAATATCACAGTCTTGCTTCCCTGCCTCCCCACAGCCCTGCCTTGCTGTCAGCCCTGGGTTAATAACCTGTTTATGATATGAAATAAAAGCCAGACATCACCTCACTGCTGCTGTTCTGCAGCAGAGACCTCCCCTTCCAGTGAGGGTTGGTTTGATTTTCCTTCCTCAGCCTCGTCTCCAGGCTGTGGTGGAATGAGGGCGACTGAGGCTTGTGGAAGGCTGGGCTGCCTTTCCATCTACCTCCTGGTCTCCATGGGAGAGACCCGGGTGGGCTCCCAGTGAGTACCCACAGGAGTTCCCCCAGCTCTGCAATGGAAAATTCATAAGTTCCTGCCAGTTCCCTGGCACCGTGTTTCCAGCATGTGGGCATTGCCCTGCCTTCAAAGCCCTAAACCAACCACCAATGTCCACATACCATCTCATTCCTGGTAGGTCAGGAGTGTCAGTGACAACTACCCATGTGTCTGAAGATGGCCCTATTACAAATATTCCTATAGTAGGTCTCAGCTCAGAATAGTCTCTGCCCTCTCTCTGTCCTTGGAGAAGCTTTGTCTGGAAGAGGCTCTGGGGCCTCAATGTCTGTCTTTATTTCCCAGATAAGAAAGCCGAGATCCAGAGTACAAATACTTAAGTGAATGTCCTCTCAGGGTGGGTGGGGGGTACCAAGGTCAGCCTCTGCTGACTCAATGGAAAAGGATAGAGTTCACATGAGTGGTGATTCAAGGCCAGTGATGGCCAGTCAGATGGTAGCCATGGCAACAGCACCAGGATGCTGGATACTGAAAGCCAGAGGGCTGTTCTGAGGACTCCTGGGCTTGGCTTGGCTTGGTGCTAAGTGAGGTGTTTTTAAGGCTCCTGATCCAAGGGATGGACTTGCTGACCTTCTGCATAGCATTGTGTTCCTTAGAAATCGGGAAAATGACACATCAGTGTTGTGAGTGGCCTTTAGCTCCAGTGAAACTTTCTGGTTTCTTAGCCTCAAGTCACGTGGATACTCTTCCATCCATTTTCAGATCTCAGAGTGGGCATGCTCACTGCATGCCACAGAATATGACAAGCCTTGTGGTCTGCTTAGCTTTCAGTGACATGGTGACAGGAGCTGTAGATAGGTTGGTTTGAGAGAGAGAGGTCTGCAGGTGCAAGCATCCATCAGGACACAAACTGCTTCCAGAGGCTATTGGCCTGGAGGTGTGGGGCTACTGAGTCCCCAGTAGTTCCTGCTGGTTCCATACCCATAGCCACTGTTGTGGGATCGATTATTATTATTTGAAATTTAATTTTATGTGTATGAGTGTTCTTTCTTCATGCATGCCTGTGTACCACGTGTGTGCCTGAGGAGGTCAGAAGAGGGTGTCTGATCCTTAGGAACCAGAGTTATAGATGCTTGTGGATCACCATATGGTTCAGTGCTGGGAACTGAACCGGGTCCCTCCACAAGAGCTCTCAACCATGGAGTCATCTCTCCAGCCTCAAAAGCAGACCTCTTATAAGGGCCATAGTCTAACCTCGGTGGGCTTGGTGGCACACGCCTGTAATCTCAGCTACCTGGGAAGTTCAACCAGGAGGATTGCTACAAGTGTGATGCCAGCCTGAATTATATAATGAGTTTCAGGCTACCTGAAGGATATGATAGACTAATTATGTCCCCCAAGAAAATGAATGTTATTTGCACAAATAAAATAAAGTGGCTATCAGACCCTGTTTCAGTTAAAAAGAAACAAATAAAAGCCTGCCCGAGTTCAAGGCCAGCCTAGGTTACTTAGTGAGAACCTGTTCTGAAATTTAAATAAACCACAAAAGAGCTAGAGACATAGCTCAGTGATCTTGCCTAGCGTACACAAGGCTCCAGGTTCAATTTGCAGGGCCACAAATAAGATTCTAGTCTCCAGTGGCCTTAATATTTGCTTCATATCATTTATTACTGTCCCCTTTGGGACACTATAGTTCTATGGGTGTGTTTGTTGTCTGTTTCCATCTCAGTGAAATAGTAGCTCAATGGGAAGATTGTGTGTGTGTGTGTGTGTGTGTGTGTGTGTGTGTGTGTGTGTGTGTGTGTGTGTATGCACAAATGGAGATAGGAGGAGGATGTCAGGTGGCCTCCTCTATCATTTGTTTGAGACACAGCCTCTCACTGAACCTGGAGATTATTGTTTTCAAGTAGGCTGACTGGCTTGCCAGCAAACCTAGCAATCCCCCTGTCTGTCTCCAAAGCACAGCTACTCTTAGCTCTTTATATGGATACTGGGTATCTGACAGTAGGTCCTCATGTGTGTGCAACTGCTCTCACCCACTGGACCATTTACCCAGGTCATAAAGACATTTTTTTAATTGTATTGAGAGTATTTAGGATGGACCCTCTCTGATGAATGATAGTGGATGGATGGATGGATGGATGGATGGATGGATGGATGGATGGGTGGATAAGTAAGTGAGCGAATGAATGGATGATGCTGCAGGTGAAGAGGCCTTGTGGCTGCAGCATGGAAATTTGCTGCTGGTAACTGATAGACACAGGGGTGAGGAGTCAGAAGTCTGGGAATAGGGGACATTCTAGTGGTGCAGTCCCCAAGGAGGATTTATCTGTATTTTGTCTGCTCTTGTACCTCTGTAGAGGAAACTGATGGTTCCCAGGGGGTCAGTGTGTGGGTAGTGCCACTGCAGCTGGAGCCTGTTGACATGGGATTTGGGGGTCTGGTGTGCCCCACTTCCTACTCTCCTGTGCTTCCCTGCCTTGCACAGGAACTTTCTCCTAGGCTGCCACAGAGCTCATCCGTCACTTGCCACAGACTAACTCTGTATCAGAGTCTGAGATAGACATTTACACTTGTGATCTAATGTGAGAGAGATGTGACTCACGGCCAAGGAAGGAACTTCTGGGCGCTCTCTTGGCTGGCTCCCCCATGCTGAGGGGGCTGTCTGTACCCTTTCCCTGGAGCTGCCCCAAGTGTTCTGGTTGGCATCTGAGCCACGGGGTACACACAGCAGGGCCAACGTGCAGGGAGCTGTTCCTCAGTTCAAGGCTTGGCAGCTGAGATGCCTTCTGGCACTCAAGGCCTGCTTCCTGTCTCCTCGTCCTGAAGCCACAGTTGCTGCCAGGACTGGGAGCCAAACAAGGGGCCAGGCAGAGCTCCCAGCCCGATCGTGGTGGGCTGTGGGCAATGGTGGAGAAGGATAGGGGAGCCTTGGAGCCATGTGGCTTCTGGGCATAGGGAAATGGAAACATGGGTGGCTTCAGCCTGACTCAGAACAGATTGCAGGGCATGGTTTGCAGAGGAAGGGGAGGCTCAGGACACCTGTAGGTGTGAGCCCTGCCCTGCCACCTATATCAGGACCCCTCCCTCTGGAGATGGGATGGGGTAGAACTAAAACAGTCACCCCTCCTTTAAGTGTATTTATACCAAGCTGTTATTGATATGAGCCAGCTTCTGGTTGGCAATAGAGGACAATTAATTATCACCACTTATGTCATTGTCATCATTATCATCATCACCATCAAAACCACAGAGGGACTTGGGCTTATCTGCACTGTGGACTTTACCACCTTGGGTAGCCACTGACTTGCCATTGGCTATCTGCAGTTCACAACCCCTCAGCCATTTCCTGGACCTCAAGACCCTCATTGTTTTTTGAGGACAGTTTTACAAGTTTTTTCCTTTTTGGGTTTTCAAGACAGGGTTTCTCTGTGTAGCCTTGGCTGTCCTAGAACTTGCTCTATAGACCAGGCTGGCCTCGAACTCACAGAGATCCTTCTGCCTCTGCCTCCCAAGTGCTGGGATTAAAGGTTTGAGCCACCACTGCCTTGCTTAGCCAGTTATTTTTCACTCAGAGGCATTGTCTTTGTGGGGAGGAGGTAGAGAGGTCCTGAGATGGCATGAGGCACAGATAGAGTGATCTCGAGAATCCTCGGTCACTCCCTACATGGGCGGGGATGCTCCCAATGCCAGAGGCATGCAGAACCACCCTGCCTTGGCTTAACCCCATTCAGGGCATGCACAGATGGTCCACTGGAGTTTCTATTTCCTGTCCATTTTATGCATTTCTTTCTGGTAACCCCCATGTTGACCTGTCCATCTTGTGACAAGGACCTGGAAGTCCTTAATCATCCCTTTGAGTGCCGTTCTGTGGTCCAGAAGCTTTCAGTTCCGGTGTGTGGTTCTTGGCCCTGACTGTATGTAGGAATCACCTGGGTAGCTTTGAGAGCATACCGATGTCCAAGCCCCTCCAATGGAGCTATGATGTCATGGACCTGGGGTGTGGCCTGGGTGGCAATAGATCTGCAAATTCCTCAGATGTTTGAAATGAGCATCCAGGCAGGAGGACAGCTGTCATAGCCATGTATTTGACAGAGAAGTGAGGGGCAGCTCATGGGGGATCAGGAAGGATGGGCCCAGGAAGGAAAGAAAGTGGAAAACCCCACCCTCCCTGGTGTCAGACCCCAGGGAGGCATTCTCCTGCCCCTCCTTTATTTTGCCCTCCCAACCCTTTGGTTTCAGATGTGGGAATTGAGGCTTGGAGAGGACCCGTGCTGACCCATGCCACCTAGCTCTGGTAGGGTCTCAGATGTGTCACTGACCCATGAGTTTTACCACTACTTGGCAGGAAAGTCCCATGGCAGAGAAGGAGGAGTTTGTTTTATTGCTGCTATGGTCAGAATCTAGAATGTTCCTCCAAAGGCTCTTGTGTTAAAGTCTGGTCACCAACTTGTGCTGCTACTGGGAAGTAGAGGATCGTTTGGGAGCTGCAGACTAATGGAAGTTAGGTCATTGAAGGCAACCCCTTGAAGGACATATGGGGACCCCAACTGCTTCCTGGCTACCATGAGATAAGCAACTTTGTTTTGCCATGTGTCCTCTGCCATGCTGCCCTATGCCACCACAGACTCAAAAGTAGAAGCTCCAAACCACCATGGATTGAAACCATGAGCCAAATATACTTCCCTTCTTTTAAACTTGATTTTCTCAGACATTTTGTCATAGTCATGAAAAGCTGATGAACATAGTTTTCCTTTTCAAACTGCTTTAGGGGAAGGGAGTTACAGACTTCTGTGTAGAACAGGGTTGCCTTTTAAGATAAGGAAACCATGGGAAATTCAGACAACACAGCATTTTAAAGAGAGAAATCACACCTGATTAAGGTTACCCTCTGCCAGTCTCCTATTCTTGGTAGGGACTTTTCCTACCCATTGGGATTTTTCCTCCTCTTCTTAGGAATGTCTTCCCGTTTACAGGCAGAGCATCTAGGCAGGTAAAAGCCAGGTTGTGGCAGAGCCAGGAGACAGGGGCAAACCTTTTTGGAGTTTAAGAATTGTGCTCCCATCTCTGGGCCTGCCATCCCTTTTCTGAGACCCAGGCTCTAAAATATTGGTTCTCAACCTATGGCTTGTGACCCTTTGAGGGAGTCAAGGGCTCTTTTACAGGGATCACCTAAGACCATCAGAAAACAGGTATTTATGTTACAGTTTATAATAGTAGCAGATTACAGTTATGAGATAGCAACAAAAATAATTTTAAGGCTGGGGTGATCACAATATGTAGAACTGTATTAAAGGGTCACAGTGTTAGGGTGTTGAAAACCACTGCTCTAAGTTTTTAGTGATGTTAATGACAACAACAGAAAATAAATATCAGACATTTGTCACTGGAAGGCAGAACTGATGTCTGGCACATGTCTTGCCTCTTTAACAGATATATGCACAGAATGTCACCTTAGCCATGATTATCTGAATGAGGTGCAGAGCCAGGATTTGAATTGGGGACTCTGCATTTCCCTACACCACCCACAATATCACTGCAGATGGGCTAGGTTTAGCCCCTCCCAGAGCCTGCAGAGGTCATGGCCCTGGAAACTGCGACTCAGTGGTCATCCCATCCCAGACAATAGCCCCAGCTGGATTCCTGATGTTTCTTCCAGCCTTTGTCCTGTCCTGGGAGTCCTCATGCTGCTGGGTTGGGGGATAGCACAGCACACCCATTGAGGACAAGTCTGGCCTTTTCAGCCCCATCCTGTAAGGGCTCCATGGTTCTGCTTATCGTCAAGGCTGCAGCTCCGTCTCAATCAGCCTGCAGACTTTCCTGGGCTCAGGCCGAGGCCTTGGCTGCCCTTGCCTCTAGCAGATCTCCCGCAGCAGTCAGGCCCTCACATCAGGTTTGAGTTTGTAACATCCCTGGGCTTTCATCTGAGCCATGCTGACTCACACTTCTGAGGAAGTGTGAGTAGGCAGCTTGGGTGCTGTCCTGTGTCTCCTCTTGTGTCTTAGTCTCCCTAGTACTTGGCTGCCTTACTGAGATGTGATTCATGCACCATACAGTTTACCTGTTCAAAGCACACAGTTCAATGGGTTTTCTTTTTCCTTTCTTTCTTTCTTTCTTTCTTTCTTTCTTTCTTTCTTTCTTTCTTTCTTTCTTTCCCTTCCTTCCTTCCTTCCTTCCTTCCTTCCTTCCTCCTCCCTCCTCCTTCCTTCCTTCCTTCCTTCCTTCCTTCCTTTTTCCAAGACAGGGTTTCTCTGTGCAGCCCTAGCTGCCCTGGAGCTCATTCTGTAGATCAGACTTAGAGATTTGTTTGCTCGAGCCTTCTGAGTGCTGGGTCTAAAGTGTGCCACCACACCTGGCTTTCAGTGAGTTTTCTTTAGGCAGGGATGCACAACTGTCTCCATAGCTGACACAAAGTTTTCATCCGCTTGTAGAGAAATGGGTGTCCCTTATTTCTTGCCCCCAATCAAATCTATCCCCCCCCAAGCCACTCATCTACTTTGTCCACACATTTTCCTATTCCCTTTCCTGTAAAGGCACTCATAGAAATCATCATCTTTTGTGTCTGGTTTCTTTCCCTTGGCACAGTGTTTTCAGGCTCATCTGCTCTGTGGCTTGCATTGGGACTTTATTCATTTTTTTATGGGCAGATAATACTGTATTGTGCAGATATGTCATATGTTGATGGTCGGCATCTGGGCTACTTGTGCTTGTTGATGACCATGAACAATGCTTCTATAAGTGCTGGTAGTCAGTGCTTTTCTGGTTGCTATGACAAAATGTCTGACAGGGTTTAAGAAGAGGTACAGTCAGTCCATCATGGTGAGGAGGCGTGGTGGCGGGAGTGTGAGTCGGCTGGCCACACTGCATCTTTGTTCAGGCAGCAGAGGCGAATGCTGCTACTCAGCTTGCATTTTTTACTTTTTTCTTTTTACTGGGGCCATGGGACAATGCTGCTCACATTCAGGGTGGGTCTCCCTTCCTCAGTTAAACCTATCTGGAAATGCCTTCCCAGACCAGTCAAGAAGTATGTCTCCTAGGTGGTTCTGAACCAACCAAGTTGACAATGAAGGTTAACAGTCCATTGACAAGTTTTTTTTTTATGTGGACATATTTTTATTTGTCTTGGGTCTATACCTAGGAGGGGACTTTCTGGACACTGCATTAAAGCTGTTTAATAGTATAAGGCGCTGCCAGACTGCTTTCAAGTGGCTGTACAGTCTACATTCCCACCAGCAGTGTATAACGGCTCCAGTTTCTCCTCATTCTTGCCAACACTTGCTATTATCTTACTTTGATTCTAGCCAGCCTAGTGGGTGTGAGGCTGCATTTCATTGTGGTTTGGATTTGAGTTCCCCCACTGACTAATGACACCGGGCACCTTTTCATTGGCCATTTAAATATATTCCTTGGAGAAATGGCTACTCAGATCCTTTGCCTATTTTTAAATTGGGTTGTTTGTCTTAATTATCAATTTGTAAAAGTTATATCATCCAGATATAAGTTCGTTAAGATTAGTAGAGACTTGTCTGGTTTTTTCCCCCTTCACTGCTCCTGTGCACAGAGGAGCCCTGACAGGAACCCTGTCCTACAGTGGTGGATGGATGACACTTCTCTCATGTCACGTCTCAGAGACAATAGTCCAGCATGGCCACTCAGGATCTGGGCCCTGAAGGACCTTTGCTTGCTTGCATGTAGTTGAATTGGCTGCAGGGTTAGGGTACCAGAAGTTGCAGGTCTGGTCCTGGCCTACCTTGATTTTTTCCCCCAGAAGTGGGTAAAACAAAGAAAGGAAAGCAGATCTGGACACAAGCCTAGAGTTCTCTGAAGTTTGCCTGGCTGGTCTCTATCCAGGGGGTTGTTGGGTAAACATGAAAGGAATATGTATATGTATGAGGAGTTCTGAAAAGGGTAATTGGGAATTATCTGCCAGCATTAGGTCTTTTAAGCCAGGATCAGGAATAAGTTTAGGGAGAACATGTGATTAGAGGAGACCAGGCCCCGCCAAAGAAGTGAGAACCAGCTTTGGCCACAGGGTAGTCACAGGTGAGCAGCACTTTTCAGGAAGTGGTGGTTCCAGAAGCCCATTTGCAGTGGTTAGAGGGAGACAGGGGATGATGGTAAGACACGAGGCAGTGAGTATAGACAGCTCTTTCCCATGAGAAAGGAGCAACAGCTGAGTAGGAAGGGGAGATACTAGAATGTTGAGGGCAATGGTCTAGCAGAGGAGTGTGTGATGAGACCAGAGAAACAGCCATGCTTGCAGGTGCCGAATCTGGCCCATTGCTAAGCTTGGATTTCCATTTCATTTGAGAACACATTTCCCAGGCCTTCCTGTGACCACCCTGGAGGTTTATTTGCTGTCTCAGTAACCCCTGACTTCTAGATCTCCATGCACAAACATGTTTATGCATGCAAAGGCACACTTATGAACAAATTTCAAAATAGTTTGGCTTCTGTTATCTACTAAATATCTGGGAGTTTGTCCTAATGGTAGACATGTAGCAATCATGAACTGGGCTTGCTCAGTTAGATCCATAGCAGGTCACAAGGTGATTTCTTTCTTTCTTCTTTCCTTTCTTTCTTTCTTTCTTTCTTTCTTTCTTTCTTTCTTTCTTTTCTTCTTTCTTTCCTTCCTTCTTTCCTTCCTTCCTTCTCTCTCTCTCTCTTTCTTTCTTTTTTCCTTACCCCCCCTCTCTCTGGTTTCTCAGGACAGGATCTCTCTGTGTATGTAACAGCTCTGGCTGTCCTGAAACTCGCTTTGTCCCAGGCTGGTCTCTCTGCCTCCCCCAGTGAGGGTTTTAAAGGCGTGTGCCACCACCACAGGACTTTACACAGGTGATTTTCTAAGCCTCACTCCCCTCCTCAGTTGTCATGGGACTGATTCTTCAGTTGTCCTGGGATTTCATACTGAAATTGGGAGTTCTTCCCCACCTGGGCAACTGGGAAAAACCTCAGTGTGGCCTGGAGGCCTCTGGGTATACACAAAGAAAAAGCTGTTGCCTTTGCCATTAAGTGATATTACTAAACGGCACATTGGAAAAATCCAACTAGAACCTCTGCCCCCATTAGCTGTATACCTCCCAGGAAGAACACTTCAGAAACAGCCACATTAAAGGGAGATCAGTGCAAGACTAGGGTGACCAGGCCTTCCCCTGAGAGTTTCCATCCCGAGTGACTGGCTGAGGGCCCACCTGGTATCTGGCTTTGGTAGACGTAACCAAGGATTCATTCTTTGTTTTGTTTTTGTTGTGTGAGGAGTCTTTTTAGTGTATATTTCCTACTTATGTACTGTCTGTGAAAGAATAAGCAATGAGTAGAAATAGATAGAGCCGACATTGATTTTCCAACCTTCTACAAATAATTTCCCCCCTTTTCCTTGAAGTTTCATCCAGAAATTTGATTTGATTTTAGTACTTTAAAATTAGCTACCACTTTTCAGAAATATAAACATCTCATAAATTGAGAGACGAAGTGATTTAGTGAGGAGGCAGAGAGCCAGGAGGCTCTGCTTGCCAGGCTGTCTGCCTTGCATGGTGCCTGGCTGCCTGGCCAGGGCAGGCATTCAAGGGAACTTGTGCCAAACCTCTCTGTGTGTAAAGGAGGAGAGCAAAGCTGGTGGGGAAGGGTCAGGGTTTGTGCTGTCATGGTCAGACCTAGAGGTCTCCATGAAGGTTAGGAATAGTTGGAGCTAGGAGTCAGGGCCAGGCTTGTCTTCTCACCCTTTCTCCAAGACAAGGGTCTCTGAGGCCTAGGCCCAGGCCTCAGCATCATGCCCCAGATGGGATAAGAACAGTCTTTGGAGAGGCTTTGCTCTTGGTCTCTGGGAACCAATGGGATCCATAGTCACAAAGTATGCCCCTAGTTGCTGGGTCCAGCTCTTTTGCCATACTTAGTAAATTGTTTTGGGTGATGTTCTTCAACTGTGCCCTGGGGCAAGGACAGGATGCTGAGCAGACAGGACTGAAGAGTCCAAGCTATAGGTGTACAGTGTGGTAGGAAGATTAGTGTGGGCTCTGGATCCTTTCTGGTTGAGAGATGGGAAGTCCCCTGGGGAGTGGGAGGGCACTCTTCCCTTTTGTGCTTTGGGTCTCCTCCGTTGTCACACTCATAGTGGGAGGTGTCCATGGGAACAGCTGGCCAGAGGTGATTAAACATTCTTGTTCTGAACAGCCAGATTTCAACTGAAGCCAATAGAGCTTCAGGTGGGACTAGGAAAGGACCCCAAGGGCAGGTCTCAGCCCAGATGAGCCAAGGTGGCACGGTGTATCAGTTAAGAACCACACAGACCTGGGCTTCTGTTCAATGCTGCCCCTTACTGGGTGATTTGAGCAAGCTGTTTTACTTTTTGAACCACTAAAACTTAATTATGAAATGGGTCTAGTATTAGTGCCTCTCTCATAGGGCTGTGAAGGTGAAATGGTAGAAGACAACATAAGTTGTAGGGACTATTTTTTTTCCCATTTTTTTGTGATGGGGTTTCTCTGTGTCCTAGCTATCCTGGAACTTCCTTTGTAGATGAGGTTGGCCTCAAACTCACAGAGCTCTGCCTGCCTCTGTCTCCCATGTACTGAGATTAAAGGCATGTGTCACCATGCCCAGCTGTCTTAGTTAGAGTTTCTATTGCTGTGAAGAGATGCCATGGCCACGGAAACTCTTATAAAGGAAAACATTTAATGGGTGGCTTATAGTTTCAGAGGTTTAGTCCATTATTGTCATGGTGGGACATGGTGGCATGCAGGCAGGCATGGTGCTGGAGCTAAGAGTCCTTACATCTTGACTTGTAGGCAACAGGAAGTAATCTAAGACACTAGGCTGTATCTTGAGCATAGGAGACCTCAAAGCCCACCCCCACAGTGATGCACTTCCTCCAAAAAGGCCACACCTTCAACAAGACCACACCTCTCATTAGTCCACTCCCTTTGGGGGCCATTCTCTTTCACACCATCACAGCCATTATTTCTTGTCCTTGCTCAACTTCTGCCTCTCTGGACTATGGCAGAGTCTATGCCTCCATATGCTGCCCAAGGTCCCCCTCTGCCTAACATTCATGCCCTTTCCATCTTAGGTGGCTTTCTCTGACTACCCTACCACTTTCTCCCTTCCTCTCCTGCAATCATGCTGTGGGTCTAGCCCAGTCTGTCAGTCTCAAGGTGCCTGTTTGATGCCTGGGTTCACCACAGCTCTCCTCTCCTCAGACTGTACACAGGCATTTGAGGGAGGTCTTGTTGTTGTCTGGTGGCAGAGTGGAGATGTGCTGTCAACATAGGAGAGAGAATGAAGCCATTGCCAGGACATTTGAGCCCCCTGCTTCTAGTCTGTATTCTTGCTAGTATTTCCACGGGGCCAACACAGGCCCCTTTGGGCAGGGGTGTCAGGTTGTTTTTAGCTCTTGTAACTAGTGCTTGGTGCACACCCATCCCTCAGGGCCACACCTGCCCTAGTGCTGGGCATGGTAGGACACTCCTTATCCTTGGCTCCTTCCCAGAGCCAGAGGCTGAGTCTTATACCTATTTTCCAGAGAGCATGGGGTAGGTGCTGAGTTTTTTGAAGGAATGCTAATGCTGACATTGCATGGCGCGCGCGCGCGCGCGCGTGTGTGTGTGTGTGTGTGTGTGTGTGTGTGTGTGTGTGTGTGTGTTGTGTGGTGCAAGCATGTGCATGCAGTCATACATGAGCTTCAGTGTGCATGCAATCAAAGAACAAGCTTGGGTCCAGTCCTCTTCTTCCACCTTGATTTAAACAGGGTCTCTTGTTCATAGTGCTTATGCCAGGCTGGCTGAAGCTTCCCTGCCTCAGCCTCCAGTCCCTACCCAGGCATGCTGAGACTATGGGGGTAGCCTGTGCTACTGTGTCTAGCTTTTATGTGGGTTCTGAGAATCTGAATGGAGGTCGTCAGGCTTCTATAGCAAGTGTTTTGTACTCTGTCTTCCCAGACCATCATATTACCTGACATGGTGTGTGTGTGATGCCACACACCATCACAATGCCACCATTTTTCTCTGGAGCATTTCTTGGCCTCCTGAATGGGTCCATAATGAGGTGTAAAGGTGATCATCTTGGTCCTGACCATCTTGGTTTTCTGCTTCACTAACGAATGAAAAGGGCCCGATGCTGCAGGGGCAGGTGCACTGGGACCTTGGGAGGACTTCTCTGAGACACAATCCCAAACAGGCCGGGCTAGGGAGGTGTGGGGAGTTGAATGGTGTGCTGTGACTGCTTTAAGAAGGGGAGTTCCGGTTCAAATGGAGAAGTCTCGTCAGCTTATAAAAATGTGCCTCTGAGCACGGCTCTGTGTTCACAGCTGGGGCCTGGTGTCTGGGATGCTGAAGGCTTTCAGTGGGTATCTGAGCAAGTGAATGAATTCAACAAATATTTATTTGTTAAACATCTGCTATTTTCCGCGTGCCGTGGTAGGTGGGCTGGCCTTCTGCTTTATAGAGATGACGTGTGTGTGTGTGTGTGTGTGTGTGTGTGTGTGTGTGTGTGTGTGTGTCTATATACATTTGCAAGCATATGCATACCAACACACATCTCTTTATATGCCTTATTGGCCTCTTTCATTATGGTCTTGGTTGGTGGCTAATAACACATTTTCTGGGTTTGGCCAAGGTTAGATTTTCATGTTTTGATTTCCAAGACCAGTTCTTGATTTTATTTTTTTGGGAGGGAATATTTTGACGTGGACAGAATATGAGATTGAAAGCAGAGCCTGCGCCCTTGGTGCACCCTCTTGGCTAGGTTCCTGTGGGGCCCGTAGCCCCTGCTGTACCATGCACGTGTGCTTCAAGTCTGAAACAATAACCCTTTGTACTGCAGCAGGCTCCACACCTATCCCAGGGCTGATTTCCCTTTTTGTTCTGGGGTTTTCCCTCTTGCCTTCAGAGGGAGTAGGATACTGTCAGAATGCTGCTGTGCCTGGCTGTGTGTGTCCCACTTACCTTGAAAAGTAATAATAGAAGTCTTTGTTCATATGAAGCCTCAAATGGCTAGTACAAGCAATGCAGGTCATGCTGTGCTTAAAATGGGGGCCTCCCCCTCCCACAATCAGCCTTCCCAACTTCCCTGTGCTTCCCAGGCACAGGACTCCCTGGCTCTGCAGGAAATGCTCATGCATGTGTCTGCTTTGTGTTCCGCATGGTTCTCACCTCTTCTGTCTCTTGCCTTGCTCCTGCTCTCCCTGGCCCGCAGGCTGGCCTCATCCGCACAGACAGCTCCGACTACTTCATCGAGCCTCTGGAGAGAGGGCAGCAGGAGGAGGAGGCTGGCGGGAGGACACACGTGGTATACCGCCGGGAAGCTGTCCAGCAGGAGTGGGCAGAGCCTCATGGGGACCTTCACAATGAAGGTAGGCTATGGGCAGGGGCCCCAGGAGTGACCTGTGTCCCTATCTCTGGGGTCATTTCCGGTTTAAGCTTTCAGTACACTCCCTCAGTCTTCTCATTTGTGAAATGGGCCTGGGTCATAACTAGTGGCCAAGCCAGGAGAGAAGCCCCAGTGGATT
The DNA here is from genome assembly GCF_003668045.3 of Cricetulus griseus. Classification (NCBI taxonomy): domain Eukaryota; kingdom Metazoa; phylum Chordata; class Mammalia; order Rodentia; family Cricetidae; genus Cricetulus; species Cricetulus griseus. The sequence goes on from NW_023276807.1 coordinate 200,948, forward strand.
GAAGGGGCTGCTGGAACTGGCCAAAACCTGGTGTTAGAGAGAGCCATTTGGGTCTCAAACAGGGCTCCTCAGGATTCCAGTATCTTTGAGGATGCTCAGTGTTGCTGATGAAGGCTGTGGCTAGGCAGAAGCAGAAGGTTTAATGGCCATTGGTTCTTTCCCCCCTCTAAAAACCAACTCTGCTGTGTGGGAGCCACAAGAAGATCCTTAAGGTCCTTGCTGGTCAGTTCCTGGTGTTAGAGCGGCAGGGACAGCTTTGTGTCCAGTGTGCCTTTTTGGATTCTTGCTCTGTGATTCTAGGCAAGTGATTTAACATCTGGGAGCCTCATTGTCCAAATGAATGAGGCGAAAATGATCAATGCTACCTGCTAAGGCTGTTGTATGTATTGGTGAGTGTATACCAAAGTGTGTACAAAGCCTAAACAGCAGGTCCTTGATGAATGGTGGGTCTCACTGTGATCATTGGAGCAGCCGTCGGCATGCTCAGGTAGGAGCCCCTTAGAAGCAGGCACAACTTGTTCCCTGGTGAACAGTACTTGGGCACCATTGTTGAGAGAAGGATGTAGGGAATGTGATAGGTACTGCTCCAGGCCCTGTGGCCAACTTCACAGTGAGTCTTAGCTTTGTCATGGAGTTCCTTTGACTGAGAAGTAATGATGAGGGCTGGATGGAATCTGGTCTTGAGTGGCCACACCCTCATGCCAGGGTCCCGTGGGGTGGGACCTCGTGTGAAGAAATGCCCAGAGACCAGTTGTTCCATATGGGGTGACTTCTGTGAAGCTCCAGCTGTTGTCCAAGTGTCAGTTGTAAGAGTTGCAGGCCAGCAGGTGGGAACAAGGGGTTGGGTGGACACTCTGACCAGTGTGAGCGAGGCTGGAGATGGGCACAGTACCTCCTTTCTAAGGAGAACACTAAGTCTTACTTGGGATTTTTTTCCCAATTCTGAAGCGAAGGGCCATAGCTCTACCTTTGAAGAGAGACTTGGGGAAGCCTAGCTCCTCTCTATTAGCCTGACCCCAGCCTCCTTAGTAGCCACACAGATGGTGGCCCCAAGGCTTAGCATGCAGAGTTGAGGTATCGGCCCAGGGAACTGTGCCTAGTGTTCTGAACCTCAAGCTACTTGGGTGAAACCCCTGTCTATCAGCCAATGGTCAGGGCCTGGCCACCCAAGGTCTTTTGTCTAAGTGGCAAAGGATGGTTGAGTGCTTTATGGGCAACTGTGACTCTGAAGTACTCTGGTAGGAACACTTTCTGTGAGAAGATCCCGGATGTGCCTGTCCCCTTGTGATGGGCAAGCCGAAGGAAGGTTTCTCTTAGACCTGATTTCTGCCTGGCCTGTGGGGAGCCACCTCTGAGCCTGGCAGAGGAGCCCCAGGTTTGGGCCACTCCATATCTGCCTGTCCTTATTCTGTGAGCATGTCCCTCTCCTAGTCCCTCAGAATCTGCATTGCTTCCCATTGTTCTATCTTCTGCAGACCCTGGGGTTTCTGAGGGAAAGACCCCAAGGGTTCCTCACCTTTGTGTGCCCCCCATGGACTCTTGTCTCTGTGTGTGTTGGGGGTGTCCAGCTGTCCTGGAAGGAGACAGACGGGAGGACTGAGGGACTTTATATGGGGGGTCTGTTACTCAAGCTGCCTCTGGAGAAGACCACCTTCAGGCTTCTTTGTTAAGGGTTACAGTGTTCACCCATGAACTTGGGGTAGAGGGGACTATTCTTCTAAGGCCTCAGGATGTGGCCTTGGCTGCAGCTTCTTGAAGAAGGTATACATGCAGCATTCACATACCTGTGCACCTACACACTGTTACTGTATACATACACAAACATGTACACACACACACACATACACACACACACACACACACACACACACACATGTATTCCCATTCTTACATCTATACACACACACATTCTTGCACACTAGAATACCCACCAGAGTAACATCTCCCCTTATGAACCCCCGAATATTCATATTTACAAATGCAAACACCTCCTCGACTCTCAAGCCATGCACCCACACAAGTGTATGCAATGCACAGATCCCCAAACTTTTGCTCTCTGACACCTGAGACTTGGGCCCCCAAAGAATTGCTAAGCGATGCTCTCTTCTAGGGTGTGGTCAAGCATGCCATGGCCTGACTTCGGTGTTATGGTGTTGAAAACCAACAGCCATCACCGAGATGTTGCAAAGTAAAAAATTTAATAACAGCCGGACCATATTTTCAGTCTCCCACAGTAGGAGAATGGAAATGGCCCATGTTAAAGGCAGAGTGGCCTCTTTACATCAATGAGCAAGTGATTAAAAGTAAAAATTTGAAGTTATGTTATTTTTATTTATTTATTATTTATATTATTATATTATATTAATATTAATTAATATTAATATTATATTATTTCTATATTTATTTATTAAATTTATTTATATTTTATTTTTTATTCATGTTACATACCAACCACAGCTCCCCCTCCCTCTCCTCCTTCTCCTTCCCCACCTCCCCCTAAAATGTTGTAGTTACTTTTATGATCACAGGAAAGGTACATGTTAGGGGTTTATGGTCAGACAGTTATCATACCACGAAACATCTTATGGTCAGTCATTTCTCAGAACAGTGGAAATGGTTTATGATGTGTAATTCACAAGATTATTGAAGAACCAGTCAAAAAAGTTGACTTCTGGCTAGGGACATGGTCAAAGTCTAACATTGTTTGACTAAAAAGAAAATGGAGCCAGCTGTCCCTTGACATTCAGGAGTCTGAACCCCTGGGGCCAGGCTGTTGGGGAATGTCCCTATACTTGGGCTGTCCCTATGCCAAGCTCCCTGTCTGTCACCTCATACTTCCATCTTCTTCAGCCCTGGCCTGCCCTGTGCCTCTTTCCTTCCTCCTACATCCTTCGTGAGAGGCAGCTGAATGTTAACCACCACAGACTCCTATGGCAGAGCCTGGGCCTCGGCCATAAGCATATGTATGTGTGGTGTATGCCCACGTGTGTTCGTGTGCATGCTCTGCTTGTGTGTCCATGAGTGGGTACTTGTGCGAGTGCGTGCATGTGACTGTCATCCTCCAATGTTCTTTACCTTATATATGGAGGCAGGCTCTTTCACTTGGAGCTGGAGCTCAAGGATTTGGGTAGTCTAGCTAGCTAGCTTACTCCGAGGACTCTGCCTCTGCCTCTGCCTCTTGCATGTTAAGACTACAAGCAGGCAGCCACACATCCTCAGCATTTATCTAGGGGGTCAAGGATCCAACTTTGGGCTACACACTTGTGTAGAAGCCCTTTACCGGCTGAGCCATCTCCTTGCCCCCAACCCCAAACTCACCATTTTAAAATACATCATTGTGTGGCTTCACAGTGTGTGCAACCAAGACCCTTGTTTAATTCCAAAACATTCCTGTCACTCTCTTTAAATCCTTCAGTCTTCCCCACAATGAGTGTTGATTCCTGTGAACACAGGCATACCGTCCAAGGCTTGTTTGGTGTCTTCATGTTAGCATTCAAGGCTTCACATTGCAGTGGTCTTAACACATCACTCCTTTTCATGACACAGTGGTTTTCCCCCTTGTGACTGTACTCCTCTGTCCACACACCTTGGGAACTGCTGTGACAGGGCTGGCCCAAACATATGCATGTACTTTTCTGTGAATACAGCTGGCTTTGGGTGTGGTCTGGGAATGGAATCTGTGGGTCCCTCTAGGTTTCAGGGGTTGGAGATTAATGATGGTTTTGGGAAGCTGTACATTTTCCATTTACTTGGGGCTTCTTGGGTGGGCTCCCTCATAGCTCTCAGCTCTGGCTCACTGTGCCTGGAGGGTCATGGAGAAGAGAGTATGACTGAGTACCTATGACACCCCAGTTGACACAAGACTCCCCTTTTCTCATTTGCTGAGAGGGAAATCTGGGTGGTCCTAGCCTATGTGTGGTAATGAGACTCAGGTTTACAGTCTGGGCTCCTGCCACTAATTTGCTGTGTGACCTAGGGTGAGTAAGGTAACCTTTCTGAGCATCCTTTTAGTAGACATGGAGGGAAGGGCACCAGGGTTGCTGAATATCTGAGTGTTGCTCACATGCTGGGTTGGCTGTTGCTCCTCTCTCATGGAGAGAATCCTTGCTCCCCCCCCCCCCGGGGGGGTTCTTCCCTGCTTCCTCCCAATGATCTGTCTGAGCTACTGGAATCATCATTGGGCTGCTGGGAACCTTTATCATTTTGGATTTTGGAGCATTTCCAGTTTGGGAGTTTTGAATCAGGGCTGCTCAGCTGCCCTGGTGTATGTGAGTTCCAAGATCTAAAAGTGCTGAAATATTTTGGAGAAGAATCCCTCATCCTGGATGTTGGCCTCATCCCATTTCTGTCACTCGATCTAAACTGTAGGCTCAAGTGCAGCCCTCTCCCCATTAACACCCAACTGCCATTTGTCCATCTACCCATCTGCTAGCTGCTAGGAATCCAATTGTGGGATCTTTATACCCCCAGCTCAGGGCTCAATCTAGTGGGTAATTTTAGGTAAGTGGATTCTTGAGTGTTTTGAGGAGCAGTTCAAGGGACTGGGGATATATATGGTTCCATTAGGAGAGAGATTGCCTCACGGTCAGGAAGTCCTGGGTTCACTCAACTGCATCTCATGAAATGGGTGTGATGACACATGCTTGTCATCCCAGAACTCAGGAAGTGGAGGTGAGAGAATCAGAAGTTCAAGGTCATCTTCAGCTATATAGTAAGTTCAAGACTAGTCTGGGCTACAGGAGACCCTGTCTGAAAAAGAAAGAAAGGGTCGGATGGTTGAGGTGAAAGCCTTTAATCCCAGCACTCATGAGGCGGAGGTGGAGGCAGGAGGCAGGAGGCAGGAGGCAGAGGCGTCTCTGAAATTGGGACCAGCCTCGTCTATGGAGTGAGTTCCAGGATGGCAAGGGCTACAGATTTAGAGACACCTTGTCTCAAAAAACCCAAAAAGAAAAAAAGAGAAGAATTGATTCAACATGTGTCACAGTCTTCCACTCTTTCTATCCCTGTCCTAGCCTTTGGCCTTGGTGACCTTCCCAACGTGTTGGACCTGGTTGGAGACCAGCTGGGTGACACAGAGCGGAAGCGACGACATGCCAAGCCTGGCAGTTACAGCATCGAGGTGCTCCTGGCAGTGGATGACTCGGTGGTTCGATTCCATGGCAAGGAGCACACACAGAACTATGTCCTCACACTCATGAACATCGTGAGTACCCCTGGGTGGCGTGGGCGGGTGGGTGGCTGAGCAGCCACCAGGACTGATGTCTCTGGCCTGGAACTCCTCAGAGAGGGTTTGGGAGAGTGACAGCTTGTAACAGTGCAGGGAAGTGTGAGTGCTACAAGTCTGGCTGGCCACCTACATGTGGCTTCTTCTAGCCTGGTAGGTAGCTTGGGACACATAAAAGAATTCCAGGAAGAGGAAGTGAGGATGGCCATGGATATGGACACACCTACTTCCTTGGAGTAATGACTGCTCAGCCCAAGAATAGAAATTCAGGTCCAGCTTGGACCACACAGCCGGGTGTAATAGTGTTTCAAGAGGCTGGGGACCAGCTGGAACTTGCTGGTCTCTTGTGGGGTGGGATCTAAGTGCTACTGTGTCCACTCAAAGCCTGGACTCTAATGGTGGCCTTATGCCAGGTGGTGTTCATGACTGGTAACCCAGGTATGTGTGTGTGTGGGAGGGGGCTAGGAATGGGAGAGGATGTCTTCTCTCTCTCCTTATATCCAGTGTCTGAGACAGATTAGCAAGAGGAAGTAGTTTACCAGATCCTCAGGTGTGGGGTATGGGTGTTGTTTGGGTAACTTAGATGAGTTACTCAGAGCAGTGTCCTAAACTGGAAATTTGACTTAGGTCAAACAGATTCTTTTAAAATTATATTGTGCGTGCGTGTGCGTGTGCGTGTGCGTGTGCGTGTGCGTGTGCGTGTGCGTGTGCGTGTGCGTGTGCGTGTGTGTGTGTGTGTGTGTGTGTGTGTGTGTGTGTGTGTTACAGAGTACCAGTGAGGGTCAGAGGACAATCTGTGTGGGGAGTTGGTTTTTCTCCCACCACCACGCAGGTTCCAGGAATCGATCTCAGATCTTCATGCTTGGCAGCAAGCTCCTTTGCCTGCTGAGCCATCCCTCAAACCCTCAAATGGGCTCTTGAAGAAAGGAGAGAGCAAATGGAGAGGAGGAAGTCTGTGGTTGTTGCTTAGTCAGGCCCTAGGGCTCTGTCTTTATGGTGTGAAGCTTTTCAATGGGGATTTTCTGTGTCCTCATTTTCTGGAAATTGCTGCTGTTTCAGTAAGGGAAGTTCTGGAGGTTTCTTGCTGTGTCTGTTCAACTAGAGATATTTTCATCTTAAAGTATTCTGACCACTCTGGGGTTCCAGGTGAGTCCCCATAGTCCAAGAGCTGCCCCAAGAACATGCATGCATGTATGTCGTGGAGGGGCCTTCACCCTCTGCTGGGTCACTGAGTCATTGCTTAGGGTGGTACCCATGTGTGTGGGTTCTTGGATGTGAGAGATGGGCTCAAGTGACCAGGGGTTGGAAACTGGGAGGTTTAGGGTTGATGGGTGATAGGAGGATGAGAGGATGGACAGGAACTTGGCACCAGCCAGATATGGGGCTTCCCTTGGCCACAGGAAGGGGTCATGCCTTTTTGTTGTTGTTTTAAATGTATTTATTTTCTTTTATGTGTCTGGGCATTTTGCCTGCATGTGTGTCTGTGTACCACATGTGTGCCCAATGCCCTAGAAGTTCAGAAGAGGGTACTGGATCCTCTGGAACTGGAGTTATAGATAGTCGTGAGCTACCAACTCAGTGGGTGCTGGGAACTGAACCTGGATCCTCTGTAGGAGAAACAAATATTCTTAACCTCTAAGCCATCCCTCCAGCCCTGTTTGTTTGTTTTGTATTTTGAGACAGGGCTTGTCTTTGTAACAGCCCTGGCTGTCCTGGTGCTCGCTCTGTAGACCAGGCTGCATGCCCAGCTTAGCCCCTATTTTTTTGAGAGCAGACCTTGCTAAATAGCTCCAGCTGGAGTTTCTTTTCTTTCTTTTCCTTTTTGTTGTCCTGGGGAATTGAACCTAGAGCTTGGTACAGAGCTCTGACCCTACCTCCTTGCTTTTTTATTCTTTATTTTGAGACAGGGTCTTGCTAAGTTTCCCAGGCTGCCCTGGAGCTCACTCCTGAGTGCTGGGATTAGAGCCTGGGCCATCACAGCTCATCCAAGGTGAGGAAGAGATCTTTGAATGAATCATGAAGAGACCGCTGCTTTCTAAGGCAGAGCACTTCTGAAGCTAGCTCAGGGAGATGTGGTCTGGCAAACCCCTCAGGTTTCAGAAGGATCTGGGAAGCCCCTCAGATTGGGAGCTGTAAGATAATGTCATCTGAGTGGTTCAGAAGGGCTGAGAAGTTCTTTCTCAGACCTGGTGGTTAGGTGTGTGGAGGTCAATGTCACTCTACTCTCCTTTCCTTCTGCACTTCCCCATATTTTACTGTTGGACAAAGAATGCCTGTGGCCCACCCTGGCTCTCCTGGCACGTCCAATTACTGTGTTCTGATTTTTGACCCCTGACCCCTAACCTATGGCTTATACCCTTGTCCAGGAATCATTGCTAACTTCCCCTAAAGACAAGGCTCTGAGGGACTTCTTTGGCAACTGCTATGTGGATATCCTAGGTTTATTCTTCCTTCCTTCTCTCTCTTTTCTTCCTTCCCCCTTCCTCCTTTTATTCCCCCTCCTATCTTTTTGCTTCTTTATTTTTGAGACGGTGTCTTCCTGTGTATCCTTGAGCTTAGTATGTAGTCCAGGCTGATCTTCAACATTTTAAAAATATAATTTATTTATTTTATGTGCATTGGTGTTTTGCCTACATATATGTCTGTATGAGGGTGCCAGATCCTCCTGAAGTGGAGTTATAAACAATTGTGAGCTGCCATATGGGTGCTGGAAATTAACCTAGGTCCTCTGGAAGAGCGGTCAGCTCTCTGAACCTCTAAGCCTTCTCTCCGGCCTGGCCTTGAACTCTTGATCTTCCTGCCACTCTCTCCCAAATGCTGGGATTACAGGAATGCACCGCTGTGTCCAATTTGGATTCAACACCATAGGTTGGGTTGCTTGCTCACTGCTGCCTTGCCATATGGATAGGAAACACAGGGCCTGGGATGTTGTGGCTGAGGCCATGCTTCGCATGGAACCCAGCTTCCAGAGCACAGATACTCATGGTACACACAGGCTATGGCTTAAGGGATTGCTATACATACCTGCCACTGCCATCAGGCGGCAAGCCATTTATTTGTGTGAGGCTGTGACTTCACTCAACAGAGGATGGCCAGCCAGACTTCCTGCCCCAGGAGGTGAGCATATGGGCAGCAGACAGCCTCATCCTCCCATGGGACTCACAGCTCATCCTCTTCATTGTGTGAAGCTTTTATTTAGTTGGGATGCCGGAAACACAGACACCCCTGGGGAGACTTCATGAATCCAGGTACACAGGTGTCACTTTACTTTTACCTTGAAGCTCTGCCTACCTGAGCAGCTTTGTCTCTGCCAAGGCAGGCCTGGCGGGATCATGGATGATATCTGGTTGCCAGGATGGATTCTCTTATTGTGCTAGTGTGTGGGGGTTGGGATGGGATGGGGAGGAGTCAGAGCAGATTCCAAGGGTGAGGCAGTCACCATCATCCAAGAAAATCCTGTCCCCAGAGTGGTCAGGGCTGCACAGAGAGTGGCAGGGCTTTCATGCCAAGCCTGCTTTTGGGTTCATTCTGCACTCACTTGGGTTGTTAGAAAGATCCATAGCTACAGATGATGGGCAGGGACTCCCTCTTTGTTTTCTTCTCGTCTTTCTCTGTGCCTTAGTTTACCCATTTCCCTGGTTCCTTTCCTTAAGGCTTCTTCAGATCTCAGTGCTAAGGAACCCTTTGATCCACTGAAACATAATGAGTAGTTATTTTCAGGGTGTATCATGAACCTGCTGGGAACCTGACAGCTGACAGACTGTCATTCTCAAAGTTTCAGTGGGGCTGCACGGAAAAGCCTTGGTCCTCTGGGATAATCAGAGACTCATTGAGGACAGTGCAGAAGGGATTTAGAACCAGCAGAGGCCCAAGACACAGGATCACCTGTCCTATGCAGGCAATATTTTACAGCTGGTTTGTCGGGCCCCCTACCCATCCATTGGCTTGTTGACCCCCTACTTATCCCTCCTTAAGAGGCCACATTCATTACCTCCAGGGCCTGGAGGGGTTGAACAACCAGCTCAGAATCTATACAGCAACTAAATGGCAGAGCCAGGCTTTAAACAGAGTTCTGCCTGGTTCCAAAGTTTGTTTCCTATCTACCACTGCTACTGTTGCAGAACTTGCCAGGCAGGTGTGGACAGGGGAGAAGGAAGATCCTGGACTCCCAGCCTGATGTGCAGGGGGTGTGGATCACCACACACACACACACACACACACACACACACACACACACCACTGCCTTGAAATGGGTTTGCTTTTAACTTTTATCAAAAAAAAATCAAAAAAAAATAACAGTGGGCTTTGGGAGAGATAAAGGAAAGTGACCAAGGAGACGGAACAGGCAGCTTCAGGCTGTTATTTCTCTGTTATAACAACTGAGGGAGGTGGGATCTCATGAGTAGAGACCAGGGAGTCCCCTGAGTATTTTACAGTGCACGAGGCAGCTCCTCCACCAATGTCAAATTGTCCACAGTGGCAGGTGAAGCTCCTGCTCTAACGTCTATGTCCCCATAGCCGCACAAAGGTATGGACATTTTCCAAGTCTTCCCACCCTGAGGGGAAACAGCTCTCACTCCAATAGAAAGCACAGAACAGATGCTCTCCCCACCCCCAGCACAAGACTCATGCTAGCAATGAGTGAAGAGGGCGCTACTGTCCCCAGAGTACTTTGACACATAGCATTCCACTTTGTCGACCACAGAGAGTACTCCTGACATTCTGTTTCTGGGGTGATGTAATGGGCTCCCAAAGTAGAAGGTTGTTTTAAACCAACAGATGCCATTGACTAAGCCCAGGCTCCCAAACTGGACATTTGTCCCCCTTCGTGCTCCACACCATAGAGATGCACACTGAGCTCCAAAAGCTGTGTCCAGGAGGCAGGAAGTGTTGCGCTCCAGGCATGCCAGGCCTCCTCGTGCCTCTGTTTATCTGCAGACGGCCTGCGGGAATAAATGCTGAGCGTTGTGGACTGATGAAAAGGACTCTGTTAGGCTGGGTGTGTCTGTCCCTGTGCTCTCGGAGCCACCCTGCACAAACAACCTGGATCTGAGGTGGGCCAAATAAGCCCGATCCCAGGGGAGCTACTCAGGCCAGCCCTTGGGCTCTGGGGAACCTTGGAGACACCACTTCCCTTAGTGTGTGGTGATTGGCAGCTGGGAGACCACTCACTGGGAGCCTACACCCTTTGAAATATAAGGTCATGGCCATGAGGTTGGGCCAGGGGACAAATTAGGAGACTCAGCATCCTCCTTTCACCTCGTTGATGTTGACTGGAGGTAGGGCTTGTTGAGGTGATACCTGAGGAAGATGGCACCTTGGCAAGGTGTGCTCTGAAGGACAAGATTTTGGCTCCAGGCCTGGCAACTGTGTGGGTCAGACTGAGCACCAGGGAGACAGACTGATCCTGGGGAATCCTGTGTTAAAATCTGGCCGGGACTACCTAGTGAAACCCTGTCCCTTCCCTCGTTATACAAAAGTGAAAGAAAAGGGAAAGCTATATCTGGTACACCCAGATTGGTAGATGATCTCTAAAGTGCTTTAGTTCTCCACGAAATCATTGAAGCCACTAAAAGCCAGGAAGGGCTAAGAAACTGTGGTAGATGTGTGACCTGATGGGTTATTGTATCCTAGATGAGGTTCCTCCCAGCAAAAATAGGGTGTTAGGGGGAAACTGGAGGGCCAAACTTAATAATTGCCTGCCAGTGTAGGTTGGCTCACCCTGACAACGTTAACCACGCTTATGCAAGATGCCGGTAAGGGGAACAGTTGGGTACAGGGTGCTTGAGATGTCCCTACTAGCCTACCAAACCTAAAGCTTCTCTATAAGGAGAGGTTCCTTACGAGTTGAGTATCTCCTCTCTGAAACGCTTGGGACCAGAGCGTTTGGAGTTTGGAATGTTTGCATGTCAGAGCCAGCAGCAATCTTGGGGAGAGGACTCAAGTTGGGACATGAAGTCCACATGTGTTTCATGTTCACCTTAGATACACAACCCGAAGGTAATTTTACATGTTATTTTTAGTGCACCTGAATTTTTGACAGTGACCCATCGCCAGCCCAGGTGTGGGATTTTCCACTTGATAGTGCTACTCTGGCACTCAAAAAAAAAAAAATGTCTGGAAATTAGAGCCCATTTTCAGATTTAGGATGTTCAACCTGGAATTCAAAAGAAAATGGGGCTGATGTCACCTGCACAGCTCTTGGCCATGACAGACCTGGGATGCTCTCAACCCTAGTTAGAGAAGATCCTTTTGCCATGTGTGGTGGTCGGTGGGGAGATGCTAACTGGGTCACAGTGCTGACGATATACCACCAAGTGCTCAGCCCTGAACAGGACATCCTTATCAACCCCACGGCCAACATCCCAGAAGGGGAGGCAGAGGGAGATGTCAGATGGAGGATGGGGACGGAGTGCTGTGAAATTCTGTCTTCTGGGCATGACCTACTGCAGCTGTGGTGACTCGCACAAGATCTGTACAAGAACAAGCCAGTCAAAAATCCCTACATAGGTAGGGCGGGCCAGTGATCTTCAGGGTAATGGCAGCGGGTGGTCACAGGGGAATGGAGAATTATTCCTTATTGAAGATGTGTCCACTGGCAAGTTTCCCATGCTCCAGCAGATGGCCCATGCACATGTGGACAGTACTAACATATATATATATATATATATATATATATATATATATATATATATATATATAGAGAGAGAGAGAGAGAGAGAGAGAGAGAGATGAAGTTGGGAGGGGATATGTTTTTGAAGGCATGAAGAGAGTCGAAGGAGGGACATGGGGAATAGATATGGTCATATTTCATTATTGTACGTACATGGATTTCTTAAAAAGCAAGCAAGCAAGGAGGCAAGAAGTGCTTCCTCTTCTGTCTGGGAGGATTGCTGGGACTCAGGAGGGAGGTGGCGCAGGAAGGACCCTCGTAGGCTGAGTCAGCACTTAGTGGCAGTTGGTGCCTTTGCCTCTGTGAACACAGGTGGCTGCAGACTCCAGAGTCTTGGCTCTTGGCACTGTCCCTACTCTGTATCTTGTCCTGAATCCTGCCCGAGCCCTCTGATATAGTGGGGCAGTCTACTCTATGGTTCCTCTTAGCATCGTCCCTCAGGAGACAGGCAGTGCAGATTGCTGGACACTGTGCTCTCTGCTCTAGCTCTGCCAAGGACAGGCTGGTCTGGGTGTGGAACTCGAGGAAAGACTGCCCACAGCCCCATCATGTTCTTCTGGGGACCTGGTTTACCCCTCCAGCCACAGACTGAATGACACTCAGAGTCTGAAAAAGTATAGTTCTCATGCCGCAGGACTGTGGGGGCCTGACACCGCCAGAGTTACAGGGTGATGGGGAGGGGACTCTCTCTGCTACTGCTTGGGTGGCTGTGTTGTTGTCCATTGGGCTGGGAAACCCCCTTTTGCAACCTGGGAAATCTTCTGTGATCTAGAAGTTAGGCTGTGTGTTTTGGGAAGCAGGGGTTGTTTGGGAGAAGGTTCCAGAAAGCTCGGAGGCATAGAGTCTTGACTCAGTGTCCCCTTCCCTACTATACTCTAGTTCATTCCTCCCAGTCACAGAGGATGCTTTTTCTCCATCTCTGTCCCTCTGAAGGCTGCTGTGTTCGGGGCTCAGGTGCACGGCACTTCTGTGGCGTCCCCCTTACATCTCCGTGTGCCCCCCACATCTTCCAGCAGTGCAGCTCCTGTCAGTGGGCCTGTCAATCATTGGGCAACAGGGTTTCCCCATGAACCTACCCTCCCAGGAGCCATATTTCTGAAAGCAGGCCCGAGGAGACAAACTCGAGGTGCGGTGTACTACTGGCACACCTGAAACCTGGCCAGGAGGAGTTCAGCTTTGTCTGTTTCCTCCTGGTGCTACCCTCCACTAGCTCAGGGCTTCAGTGCCAGGAAAAGGCTGACGTTGTCCTCTGAGCTCTCTTCTTTTGTACTGGGCTGTGAGAAGCCTACTCACTGTCACCCAGAAACTGTCTGAACAGCCATGAGTGTAAACGGGGGCCACAGAGTCACAGAGATCTGCTTAAATCCAGCTTCCTACTTCCCAAATGGGGGGCCTTGGGCAGTTAATCAGCCTCACAGAACTTGCATTTCCCCTCCCTCCCTCCCTTCTCCCTCCCTTCCCTTCCCTCTTTTCCCTCCTTCCACAAGATCTTATGACATAGCTAAGGATGACCTTGAACTCCTGATCTTCCTGCCTCTACCTCCTGAGAGCTGGGATCACCAGTGTGCACTCTACACCCTGTTTACTCAGGTCTAGTGCATATTCTGCGAGCACTGTACCACCTAAGCTACATCCCCAGCCTCCAGGAAGCTTCATGGGGTATGGGAAATGGCTCAGTGGGTAAGAATGCTTGCTGTTACAAGTGTCTCAGTTACAGGTTTCTTTTGCTGTGATAAAACACTGACCGAAAGAGGCTCCCAGGTTAAGAGCTGCTCTTCCAGAGGTCCTGAGTTCAAGTCCCAGCAACCACAATCATCTGAAATGAGATCTGGTGCCCTCTTCCAGTGTGCAGGCATATGTGCAGGCAGAACACTGTATACATAATAAATAAATCTTAAAAAAAACAAAAAACATTGACTGAAAGCATCTTACAGAGGATTAGGGTTTATTTCATCTTACACTTACACAACATAGACTGTCTTCAAAGTCAGTCAGGGCCCTAACCTGGAGGCAGGAACTGAAGTAAAAGCCACCGAAGAATACCTTTTACTGGCTTGTTCTCCATTGCTTGCTTAGCCTGTTTATATACCGTAGGACCACTTGCCTAGGGCTGGCACCATGCACAATGGGCTGGGCTCTCCCACATCAATCAATAATTAAGAAAATGTCCTCATAGGTTTGCCTACAGGCCAATCTGGTTGGGGCATTTTCTCAGTTGAGGTTCTCTCTTCCCAAATGACCCTAGCCCATGTCAAGTTGACATAAACAACAGCCATTACAGTTAGCATGAGGACCTAAGTTCAAATCCCTGGTACCCACATAAAAAGCTGGGGCATGACTTTTAACCTCTGCACTATGGGAATCAGAGACAGGAGGATCACTGGGCCTTGCTGGCTGCCAGCCTATGTTCAGGTACAGTGAGAAATCCTGTCTCAAGGGAATAAGGTGGAGAGCGACAGAGCTGGACACCCAGTGTCTTCTTCTGGCGTGAACATGTACATTTGCCCATGGGGCACACATACTGGCACACACACACACACACACACACACACACACACACACACACACACACACAGAGAGAGAGAGAGAGAGAGAGAGAGAGAGAGAGAAGAAAAGAAATAATGAATGAATGAAAGAGAATCTTATTTTCTTGCTTACAAGATCAGAATAGTTCTATTCTCAGAGGTGATGAACAAAGCCTGGCATGGTGCCCAGCACACACTAGTTATTCTGGGGGCAACCGCTCACCCCTCCAGCCCCAGTGCTCACCACCTGTCCTCTCCCTTCTACTGTTTTGTCTCTCTTTGGCCAGCGCCTTGACCTTTGCTTGTTTTTCTGGTACACACCCAGTGGCTCTCCCAGGCCAATAGGTGGTGTCAAACCCTAACCTAGGAGTGGCCACCTTGAACTTGGCTTAGAGGTGAGAAGCAAGGGAGCCGGATGTGTTGTTCTTTCTGCACTGTGGGTGTGTCTTGTGGCCATTCTGTGTCCAACCACCGGCAGCAATTTCTGCCTGTTCCCTGACTACCTTTCCCCACAGCCATGGAGGCTGAGGGTGCTGGGCCAGGCCCTGGGTGTGCAGCCAAGGTGGAGTTTGTCTGTGGGCCCCTGTGAATGTGTCCTAGGGAGGATAGGTTCCTGGGCCTGCCAGGTAGCCACACCCCCCTGGCTGTGGCACCATGTGTAGGGGCAGTTTCTGCCAATATGGTGGCTCTATCCAGTCACTTCTCTGGCCCATCTAAAGCCCTGCGGTAGTTCCAACTCCAGGGCCAGGACTGGCAGGGGTATTTGAAATGAACATGCCAGGGCCCAGAGGACAGCAGCAGGGAGCTTGGGAGGGCAGGGCCAATATAGCCTGCCAATGACCTAGGCTGGATGGCAGTTGGAACAAGGGCCATTGAAAGCATTGATGAGGGAGCTGGAGAGATGGTCCAGAGGTTAAGAGCACTGGCTGTTCTTCTAGAAGACCTGGGTTCAATTCCCGGCACCTACAACTCTGTAATTCCAGTTCCAGGGATTTGACACTTTCATACCAATGCACATAAAGTTAAGTAAATTTTATTTTTAAAAAAGCCTTAATGAGTAGATTTGGTCTGTTGAGCAAGTGACTGAAATGAATATGGTTGTCTCTCTGTCCTAATGGAATCCGTTCTAAGACCCAACCCCGAGTCCCCAAATCTGTAGATGCTCAAATCTCCTTTGTAACTGACTGCCACCCTCCCTCCTTCTGTCTCTTTTGTTCTGACTCTCCCTCTCCCCCTCCCTTCTCTCTCATCTCTCCCCTCTCCTCCTTCTGGATTTTTGGCCTGGTTAAGATTTTATCAACTTTGCTGGGCATCGGTGGCACACGCCTTTAATCCCAGCACTGGGGAGGCAGAGGCAGGCGGATCTCTGTGAATTCGAGACCAGCCTGGTCTCCAGCGAGAGTGCCAGGTCAGGCTCCAAAGCTACACAGAGAAACCCTGTCTTGAAAAAACAAAACAAAAACAAACAAACAAACAAGATTTTATCAACTTAATACAAACTCCAGTTATTTGGGAAGTGTAACCCCAACTGAGAAAATGCCTCCGTCAGATTGACTGTAAGCAAATGTGTAGGACATTTTCTTGATTAATTATTGATGTGGGAGGGCCCAGCCCATGTGGGAGGGGCCGCCCCAGGTGGTCCTGGGTCCTATAAGAAAGCAGGCTAAGGGAATGAGGGGCAAGTGGTAAGCGGTGTCCCTCCAGGGCTTCTACTTCAGTTCCTGTCTTGACTTCCTGTCATGATGACCTGTGGTTGGGCTTGTAACTGGAAATAAATCCTTTCCTCCCAAGTTACTTTAGTTCATGTTTGTTTTTTTTATCACAGCAGTAGAAAGCAAACCAGGACAGGATTGAACCAGGTCCTTCTATGTGCTTGGCAAGCATTCCACCCCTGAGCTGCAGAACACTCATCTGTGTGATTAACAGCATCTCCAGATGACTTTGATTGAATTTTTATTTAAGATTTACTTTTATGTCATGTTTATAGGTGTTTTGCGTACGTGTCTGTGAGCTACATACATGCAGTACCCATGGTGACCGCAAGAGGGAGTCAGATCCCTGGAACTGGAGTTACAGATCGTTGTTTTTTTGTTTTTTGTTTTTGTTTTTGCTTTTTTTTTTTTTTTTTTTCCCGAGCTGCTATGTGGATGCTGGGAATTGAATCCAGGTTCTTTGGATGAGCAGCCACTGAGTCATCTCTTCAGCCCTCTAGATGACTTTGAAAAATGGATGCTATTTAAGCACTGTGCAAATAGCTGCTACTCTGTATTGGTTAGGAGTCATGGCAAAGAAAAACAAAAACATGTGTTTCATATAAACAGTTTTTCCTAAGATTTTCAGTGAACAGTTGGTTAAATATGAAGGTGCAAAGCCTTCCGACACAAAGGGCTGGCTGCCACATGCAGGATTCAGACAGTATTTTCAACAACCCATATACTAGAGGGCACATGGAAGAAGATGGTGACTCAGGAGTTCCTCCAGATGCCCAGAACCAGTACCTATCCCCACTTAAATGTCCCAGTTGCCTCTTTCACCTCTTTGTCCTTGGACAAGGTGTGGAGTGTGTGTCGCTGATATGGTTGAGTAGTTTGTGCCTCTCCTGTCTCCCTTGGGTCATCTTAGACTCCACACACTGTGCTACTCCAGCCCCGTGTAGAAGAGAGGCTATGTCCTGGTGCTGGAGGGGCTGAAAGGTCAGGTTGAGAGTTGCTTCTCATGGGGCTGCAGAGGTGGCTGCTCTTCCGGAGGACCTGGGTTTGATTTCCAGCACCCACATGACAGCTCACAGCTGTCTGTCACCCCAGTCCCGGAGGACACAGTGCTCTCTTTTGCCTTCTGTGTGCAATAGATATGCATTTGGTATGCAGACATACATACATGCAGGCTCATACATACAAAAAAGGTCACTTCCCTGCAGGTGGCTGCCAGGTATCAGTATTGTCCCGAGGTTGGCATTCTGTGTGTGTGTGGGGGGGGTGGGAGGGTCTGGGAGATGCTGCAATCCTCCTAGGATAAGTCTCAGGCATGTGGGTTGAGGAAGCTGCCCTCATTATACATGAAACACACTTTCTTTCAATGAAGTCTTTGCTCTGGAAGATGGGAGGAAACCCTGTGCCCTGTGCCTCTCCATCATGTCTCACGGTGGGGATTGGCAGGGTCTGTTTGTCCACAGCAGGCACTGGGCTTTGGTCTCAGCACTCAGTTGGATCTAGTGCTAGACTTTGGTCTCAGTACTCAGTTGGATTCAGACACAGGCGCCAGGAAAGCCGATGGCGGAAGCCCAGTGTTGGCTGCTGCTGGCTGCTCATGTACACGGGCCACTGCCAGCTCTGGGCACTGGAAGGATGGGCTGGGGCTGGGATCTGTGGTGTAGGCAGCTTCTAATTCATGGCTGTGGGCCCACAGCCCGGTTCCATCCTTTGCTGGCCCACCAGGTCTCCAGTCTCCGTCCTGAGTTTTCCTCCTTGTAGGACTCCCATGTGTGGAATTAGGATGATTCCTCTCTGTTTAGTGGCCACCCACCCCTTCACAGCCCGTAGATTAGTTACTGCCCATATACTTTCCATATGGTGATAAAGGGCACAGGAGACTGAGATGATGAGGCAAGAGCAGCCGTGAAACCATCCAGCTCCCAGGAAGCCATGTGGCAGGAGTCAGAGGTCACCACTGTGTGTCACTGATGGTGCCTCTGGGCTTGTGTCTCACTTGTGGTTTCCAGACATTTATACAGGGCAGCCCTCTGATAGCCATTGCTATTTTCATTTTGCAGAAAAAGAAAAGGGAACTTCAAGCTGTGCCCCAAGCCAGCTAGGGGATTACAACCAAACAGAACTGATGGGGCTGGAGCGATGCTCAGCAGTTAAAAGCACTGAGGGCCAGGGTTCAACTCCCAGCACAGGCATCTTACAACCATTTGTCACTCCAGTTCCAGGGGATCCGACATCGTCTTCTGGCCTCTGTGGGAACTGCATGCCCTTGGTACACAGACATACATGACAGGCAAAACACTCATTATATAAAATTAAAAATTAGAAGAAAAAAACAGAGTCAGGATTTGACCCCCAAGACTCCAAGTAGCTGCTTTATTATTGGCTACACTGACTGGCTGAGGGAGCCATTTCTTCCTAAGACTCTCAACTACTATCTGGGATGTTATCAGTGACATGTTTTTATGCAGACACCAGAAGTCACAGATAAAGATACAGAACATTTTCCATGAAGCCAGCAAAACACCAATGGTATGTTCAGTGTAAACTAGCACACAGGCGTGCACATGTGACAGGAAGTTTGTTAACTGTGGTTATTATATAGTTGGTTGCTAAGTGATTTAATCTTTTCTTTTGTATGTTTGTGTGTATGTGTGTGCTTAGAGTCAAATATTTTGCTTGGTTTTATGCCTTTAAAAAAGCCTTTGTGTGTGAATATGTGGTGTGGTTTGAGTGAGTGAGTGAGTGTGTGTGTGTTTGTGTGTGTGTGCGCGCACGTGTGCTCGGGTGCGGGTGTGCTCGGGCGCGGGTGTGTAGGTGTGTGCATGGCACAGTTTACGTGTGGAGATCAGACAGTAATTTGGGGTGTCGGTTTCTATCTTACTTGAGTCCTTTTCATCATTCATCATTCACTGCTGCAAACACCAGGCTGGCTGGTCCGCAAGCTTGTGGGGATTCTTCTGTCTCCATCTCCCATCTCCCTATAGGAACACCGGGATTACCAAGGTGTGCACTGCTTTTACTCAGGTCTCCAGCCCCTAAAAAGGCCAGGTTCTAACATACAGCACTGGTTCACCCCTCCATGACCTTATCCAGCACCTTAAAGAAAGCAGGTGTGAGCTGGGTGTTGGTGGCACACACCTTTAATCCCAGCACTCGGGAGGCAGAGGCAGGCTGATCTCTGTGAGTTCGAGGCCAGCCTGGTCTACAAGAGCCAGTTCCAGGACAACCTCCAAAGCAATACAGAGAAACCCTGTCTCAAGAAAGAAAGAAAGAAAGAAAGAAAGAAAGAAAGAAAGAAAGAAAGAAAGAAAGGAAAGAAAGAAAGAAAGAAAGAAAGAAAGCAGGCATGTCTAACCCAGTGTCCTGGGTTAACTCCGGAGGTGGACATCCTCAGGAGAGGGTGAATGTCCCATCCTTGGAAGTAGACAAACAGCAGCCGACTCCCTCTCTATCCAGACTTCCTGGCAGGGGAGTGCCTAGGACTGGGTTTCTGGATGCCATCTGTGGGGAACTCCTCAGTGTTCCAGGCCCTGGTAGACAAAGGGATTGTGCTGAGCTAAGCTCCTTCCTTAGTTAGAGTCTAACTAAGCATGTCCAGGCACCTTGTTCACATGCAGATCTGACTGGGGCTCAGGGTAGGAAGACTGTTTCTAACATGCTCCTGGGTGATGCTGTCACTGTCCATCAAGCACTCTTACTTTGGAGATTTACCTTGGAGTAGGGTCCACAGCTGGGACTGCACTGTGCGGGTACCACCTAGTAATGCCATCCCAGCGATAATCAGAAAGTACTTATATATGTTACAACAACAGTGAGCTTCAAAGGGGGACTCTTGTGTCAGGTGACCTCTCTGGAAGAGACACTTCAGAGGGGGACCGTTGAGCATCTTGTTGAGCATCTTGGTCTGTCACTGCGTGAAGCCAACCCTCTCCCCATAGACTTGGGCTCTGTGGAAAGAGCTCAAGGTTGGGAACAGTGTCTGAGATTGGAATTCCAGCCATGTGTCCCTGGGCAAGTCATCACCTCCCTTAGACTCAGTTTCTTTTCTTGGTAAAGTAGGGAGGAAAAGGCCTGCTGGATAAGGTCATGGAGGGGTGAACTGGTGCTGGATAAGGTCATGGAGGGGTGAACCAGTGCTGTATGTTAGAACCTGGCCTGATATGTGACATGAACTAGCCCCTCCCCGCCCCCAGGGAAATGTCCTAGCTTCACTTGGTGCTTTTCTTGTAGGTGGATGAGATTTACCATGATGAATCACTGGGGGCCCACGTGAACATCGCCCTTGTCCGCTTGATCATGGTCGGCTACCGACAGGTGAGCTCCTGCTGACTGGAGGGAGGCAGGGTGGATGACAGGCAAGAGACTTGCCTACCAAACTCGTCTCCTTGAGGAATCTGTAGGACAAAGAGGCTTTCGGGTGGGGCAGTGATCGAGACAAGTCCCGTCATTGTTGAACTTAGGGACCCTGATCTCTGCAGCACTAAACCAGGCTAATGGGGGTGGAAGTCACACTTTCCTCACAAGCTACCATAGAGACCAGATGAGGCAGTAAGTGTTCAGTATGGGGAAATGCTCAACACAGTTGACGCCTTGCAGGTTAAGGAGAATGGAAAGAGTATGCATTGAGTCTCCAGTGGGTATATGTAACAATGCTTAGTAAGCACTAGTGTGTTTGTGTGTGTGTGGCGGGGGACCATGTGCCAGCATCAGCCAGGTGTGGACAGCTGGCGATCTCTAGGAGAGGTGCTGCTGTCCCCTGGGCCTCAGTGTTCTCCCTCTAAGGAGAGCTCCTGTGTTGTCTGAGGTCTTTAACGTTTCCACCCTTCCGGTCCCTGCAGTCCCTAAGCCTGATCGAGCGAGGGAACCCAGCACGCAGCCTGGAGCAAGTATGTCGCTGGGCACACTCCCAGCAGCGCCAGGACCCTAGCCACACTGAACACCATGACCACGTCATCTTCCTCACCCGCCAGAACTTCGGTCCCTCAGGTATGCAAGGGACTGTACTTACCATGGCCAGGTGTGAGCAGCCTGCAGGGCAGAGTGGGAATTCAAGGCTGGACCTGGAGAGCAATGTTCTGCCTGTGGGGCCCACCCCAGGCAAGAAGAGGGGACAGGACCTAGACGGGCAGAGGGGTAGGCCTTGGAACTTAGGGACTGTGGCCAGGGAATGTACCACACTTTGGTGGTCACTGCCTCAGTCCTACCTGGAGCTGCTGTTTGAAGACCCCCAGCTGCTTGAAGACCTCAGAGACCTTAGCCATGCTTCTGCTCACTCCAGACTGTGAGCACCTGGGGAGATTGTATGGCTGTAGGAAAGGAAGCCATGCCCCATGCCACCCCACGATCCAGGAGCTCTTCAGCTTCTGGATTCTTCCAAGTTGCAAATGGGGGAAAGTATAATATTGACTGTCCTCCATCTGCCAGCTGCTCACTGGATAGAGGGTAGAGAGGCTGCACAGAAGCCCACGGCAGTATTGACAACCGTAAGCACCTATATTCATGCAGTGTTGATCACAGTTCCCATATGGGGAAACCGAGGCATAGTGTGGTGAAGAGACACACCGAGGCCACACTGGTTCTCTACATCTCACATTGAGGGCCTTTTAGGTGTTTTACTAGTTTGATGGTGGAAATGAGTCAGCTAGCCTGCCTACCCAAAGGCTGCTCTGTCTGAACCACCGGCTTCCAAATGTATATAAGTGCATATGTGTGCATACACATGCATAGACATGCACACACACAGTGACACTGTACACAGGTGTATGGTTACATTCAGACACCCAGACATATGTACACAAGTGGACAAGACACAGACAGGCACATGTGTGTGGAACTGTATGGTGTGTAGTGCTAACCCCAGAGCCACCAGCTGAGAGGCTCCATGACCTTTTTGCTGCACCATTGCACTGTGTCTCCCAAGCCCTGTCAAGATGGGAAGGTGGAGTCAGTACAACTGTAAGTCACGGAGAGCTCTCTCTAGTTAGTTACTGCAGGCCTGGGTGAGGAGCCCTTCCTGTCCACACCTCCATCTCCAGATTGTCCCAGCCTGCACTCCTGCTGCGTTGTTTTTGCCTGGGGTGGACTGCACGGTGCCTGGCAAGCTCAGCTTAGTCTTAACCCCTGAGCCCCAGCCCTCAGTCCTAGAGGTGTTACTGAAGGCAGACCCTTGGCTCAGTGGTGCCTACTAACAGCATGGCTGCTTGCTCTGTTTCCTGCATCATCTCCTCAAACTCGGGAGAGTTTATCTTGCCTGTTCTCTAGCTTGGCCCTCAGAAGTCACTCCTTTGGCTTCTTCCTCTGGGCCCGTCAAACTTTCCATGGGGACCACTCCATTCCTTTCCTTCACCTCTCCCTAGAACTCTCGATCGTTGAACTGTGGTCCTTAGGCACACCTGTACTCAATTCCCATCCCCCGGCTGAGTTAGACCCTCCTTAATGATGGGATGTGTTGAGTGTAGAAAGGTGTGGTCTTCTTCTCTGTTTCCCCCATGGTAGCTACAGAATTCTTCTTCTTCTTCTTCTTCTTCTTCTTCTTCTTCTTTCCTTTTTTAAATTTTAATTAGAAAGAAAATTATTTTACATGTCAATCCCAGGTCCCTTTCCCTCCCCTCCTCCCCTACCTCCCCACCACTAATGCCCTACCCACCCCATACCCTTTCTGTTCCCAAGTGAGGGTGAGGCCTTCCATGGGGGGGGGGCTTCAGAGTCTGTCTTATTCTTTGGGATAGGGCCTAGGCCAACCCCCTTGTGTCTAGACTCAGGGAGTATCCCTCCATGTGGGGATGGGTTCCCAAAGTCCATCCCTATGCTAGAGGATAAGTACTGATCCACTACAAGAGGTCCCATAGATTTCCAAGGTCTCCTCACTGACACCCACATTCAGGGGGTCTGGATCATTCCCATGCTGTCTTCTTCTCTTTCTCTTCCTCATGCTCTTTCTCCTCATCATCTTCCTCCTTCCTCCTCCTCCCCCTCCTTCCTTCTCTCTCCTCTCTACCCCCTTTCCCAACTCCTCCTCCTCTTCTCCCTCCCCTACTTTGTTGCAGTTGTTAGGTGTGTCTCTCTGTCTTGTCCAGGCTGGTCTGAAACTCCTATACTCATGTGGCCTTCCTTCCTTGGTCTCAAGAACAGCAGGGCCTATGGGCAGGTGCCTCTGAACCTGGCTGCCCACTGTACCCAACACAGGGCCACCCCTGACTTCCATAGAGAAAGTGTTCTGAGCTTGTTTGTTGTGTGACTTACAGAATTAGAGTATGTGGAGCCTTGGGTCTCCCCTGGATGTTCCACTTGTTCAAAGGAGTTGCTTCTAGAACGAGGAAAACTATAGGCCAAGAGCAAGTCCTAATGCTGGGGAGTGGTGGCAACAGGCCCATGTTTGTTCTCTGGGAAGAGATTTTTGAGACCCTTTCTTCTCAGGAACCTCCAGCACCCACCAGGTTGGGATGTCTCTGTGTGGTTCAGGCTGGGCACACAGGTCAGCACACCCCACCTCATCTGCCTAAGATCTCTCTCCTTTTCCCTGACAGGGTATGCCCCTGTCACTGGTATGTGCCACCCCCTAAGAAGCTGCGCCCTCAACCACGAGGATGGCTTCTCTTCAGCTTTTGTGGTGGCGCACGAGACTGGCCATGTGTAAGTAGCTCTGGGAGGGTGGGAGAGTGAGTGGCTCTAAGGTTATGGGCCTAGTATTGAGCTCAGAGGGAGCCTTTACTCCCAGGCTTTTGTCAGGCTGGTGGCAAAATACCTGTCATAGGTGAGACCTGCTGTCTGTATGGCCTCTGTCCTTGCTGTTTCTCCACTCTCTGTCTTTATCCCAGTATCCTTTAGAGACCAGTTCCAGCTCACCCTGGCTTGTGCCCTCTGAGGGCCTGGCCCAAGCCCACCATAAACAGGCACACTTTGAGCCCAGGCCATAAGCCAGTTGGGGCTGGCAGCCGGTTCTGTGGACTCGGACGCTGTTTAGAACACATTCATTCACTCCCTTGCCAGTATTTGGGTCTGAGGGAGGGGTGAGTCTCCAGAGGGGAGGAGAGGAGCAGAGGCATGGGCTGGGAGCTGAGGCTAGTAGGCCCACTCTGAATTCCTGGTCAAGGCAGTGTCTGCTGCTTGGGGTCCATCTGTCTGTTCACAGGGTCAGTACCCACAGCATGACTTTCCCTTGCCCTCTAGGCTTGGCATGGAGCACGATGGCCAGGGAAATGGCTGCGACGATGAGACCAGCCTGGGCAGTGTCATGGCGCCCTTGGTGCAGGCTGCTTTCCACCGTTTCCATTGGTCCCGCTGCAGCAAGTTGGAGCTCAGCCGCTACCTCCCGTAGGTTGCCTCCGCCTCAGGGGAGGGATGGGTGGGCAAGCCCAGGCTATACAGCCTGAACTCTGTCCTGCCCTCACTCCACCTGCCTGGCCTGGTCTTTCTGTGTCTCTTTTGCCCCCATTCCCTCACCTGGCCTGAAATTCCCACATTAGCAGACAGGTGGGTTAGTGAGCCTCTCACCTCAGTGTGACAAAGGGACCAGAGTCGTGGAAGTACTATTACAAGCCAGGGTTCCCTACCTACCCAGGGTCTAACTAACTAACTAGCTTCTCTGTGGGCTACACCTGGGAATCTGTGTTCACTAAGTGTGCAGGAGACACCGTGCTGCAGATGGAGCTAGGGTAGCTTCAGTTCCCCAGGGTCCCAGAGACAAGGATGTAGGAAAGGCATGAGGAGGTGAAGGACAGGTATTCCAAGCAGACAGAGACAGGGACACTGAGCACTGACCTTCCATAGCAGTTGGCTGGCACTGTCTACCCAGCATGCCTCTTGTATGGTGGATACACTTTGACTCAGGCAGTGTGCCTTCAAATTGTCTGTTAGTCCATTCCTAATCTTATCCAGAGTGCATCCTTTTATGTGTGCAAACCAACACCACAAGCCAGCTGTATCTATGAGGCTGTATCTATGAGGCCATAGTCACCAGGAAACATAATCCTGGCCCTACCCTGAAGGACAAGGCAAGGGATGACCCTTGACTCTAGAGGTCAGTTTGATCCACCCTGAGTTCTTTCTCCAGGCCTTGATACCCTTGCCCCTGGAATCCTCCTGCTAGTCAGTCACAGAGGAAGAGAGATTCTGTGACAGCCCATCCTCCTTGTCAGAGACAGCTGGGGCCCAGGACAGTGGGCACAAGTTCCTGTAGACCTTCCTTGCTAGTTAAAGGTCCCAACCTGGAGAGGGAAGGCTTGGGATTTCTAGCCCTCCAGCTGGCTGCTAACTTCCCTTGTTCCCACTGCAGTTCCTATGACTGCCTCCTTGATGACCCCTTTGAGCGCACCTGGCCCCAGCCCCCGGAACTGCCTGGGATCGACTACTCCATGGATGAGCAGTGCCGTTTTGACTTCGGCACTGGGTACCACACCTGTTTGGCTGTGAGTAGGCTGGGTGCCAGGCTAGTATGACCCAGGCTGTTGCTTTACAGGATACTTTCAACCCTGCCAGCAGTGGGCCTAGAGATGGGCTTGCAGCCTTGGTTCCAGCATAGTTGGAAGAGATGAGGGGCAGGGTATATACTCCATCCAGTCCTACCTTCAAGCTGCATGGATAAAGAGGCCTGGGCACAGAGGCAAGGAGGGCCAGCAGCCATTGATGCCCGGGCCGGTCTGGTCCCTTGAGGAGTTTACCTGTGAGGTAGACCAGGTGTCAGGCCAGGGGTTGGGCCTGTGTTAGAAGAGTTACCACCTCTGGACATTGTGGTAGGGCATGGTGGTCTATCTCCTTAGCCCTGTGTCTGCAAGTTACCTCTCCATGGGGTCACACCCATGTCTTCATCCTCCTGCTGGAGGCCATAGGTACCAAAGAGCACAATCCTGCTCCATCTCTCCAGGACAGGGCAAGGGGTGACCCTCAAGTCTGGGGGTCAGCTTGATCTGCCCTGAAGAGATTCACACAAGAGGACATTTCAGCGTAGGGACATCTAAAGAATAGGCTCTGTGGCCCTAGGACTTTGTATCTATACCCTAAGAATGAAGATTCCCTCCCCTCTTTTACCCTCTCCTCTGCAGGGTAGGGTGCTCTGTTTGGTAGCAGGGAACCCTTGTGTGGTTATTTTTCCCACAGTGGGACATGTGCCTTGACACAATACTGCTTTGGGGCTAAAGAACAGTGTAGACTCCAGTACTCAAATGCTGTACTTGTGGGGTGCCTGTCTGCCTTAGGAGAGATGCTAAGAAAGTAATAATGAAATTGGGGGCACCCTTCCAGTCTGGAGCACAAGGTGACTGACCTCTGACCTCACTGGGTGTCCATATTAGAAGAAGATGGAGGAGTCTCTACTTCATGTGAGATCCTTCATATGCCCAAGGATCAGGGCCCAAGTGGCTGTGTAAAGGCTTAGGAGAGGACAGAGTATGAGCCCTGGGAAGAGTCCCTTCTCCAACTGCAGGAGGGGCACAGAGGAGGCCCAGGAGCTGTTGGCATTTAGGGTTGAGTGGAGTTTGGTAGTACACAAGGTTCTGACTACCTTGTAGTGTCTCGGATCCCAGCAACCACCATGCCTTCCCTTCTCTCTGTCACTACTTACCTCATTCCCTGCCTCACAGTTCAGGACCTTTGAGCCCTGCAAGCAGCTGTGGTGCAGCCATCCCGACAACCCATACTTCTGCAAGACCAAGAAGGGGCCTCCGCTGGACGGGACGGAGTGCGCACCAGGCAAGGTACTTGTGTGAGGCTGTGGAGGAAGTGGCCCTCCTAAGGTGTAGACCATCCATCCCTGGCATGGGTGTAGGTGCTAAGGGTCCAGCTTCTATGTGGCATGGATCGTACACATGCTTAGACCCCATACTTCCACAATGCTCTTTGCCCCTCCCTTGGCCTCTATGGTTGGCCTGGTTTAGTGTTTGGCTATAGGCAACAGACTTGGCTCCTACATGTCTATGGTCCCTAGGGAGGCATTTCAGGGTTACAGGTAAGCTTCTGACAGGGTGAGACGATTGTCTTTCCTTTCTTCTCAGCCCTGCCCACACCAGACAGGGCGATGCATGAAATAGTGGTCCATTCATCCTCATCACTAATCTCATTGAGTAATGAATGCTGGCTGTTTCTGGTGAGCCGTGTGTGCTGCTGTTGACTGCGGTGCTGTTACCAGCACTTCACTGGAGAAAGATGGCTACACCGGTGACAGCAAGCCTTTGGTTTGAGGTGGCTCAGCTACCTATATTCCAGTAGGGCTGGCATCCTGTCCAGTTCATTCCCTAGCCTAATTTCTTAATGGCTCTCTCTTTCTGGGTTTGCCATGGTATCCATCAGCTATGCTGTGTGCCCCAAAGAACACCCTTGTTGCAGGCTCCACTATGGTGGCCCAAGGTGACCACATGCCCTCTGCTCTACCCCAGTGGTGCTTCAAAGGTCACTGTATCTGGAAGTCACCGGAGCAAACTTATGGCCAGGATGGAGGCTGGAGTTCCTGGACCAAATTTGGCTCATGTTCTCGGTCATGCGGAGGTGGAGTGCGATCCAGAAGCAGGAGCTGCGACAACCCTCCGTGAGTGTGGTGGCCTGAGTTGAGGTGGGCAGGGCAGAGGACACCACTTACCCAGAAGAGAGACACTCAGAGGGGAAGGCAGTGGACAGGGCACATGAAAGTGACTCCTACAGATAGATAGTCACTTGTTTCCTGGATAAGAACCCAGAGCGTTGGAGCAAGGAAGGTCTCTCCTACCTGCATTTGCTAGTGAGCCATTGGGGCTGGCTTCCAGAAATGTGCCTGAGATAGCATTTCAAGTGCTCATAGCCAGAGGGGTCCCCAGAGAGGCTGGATGGGCCCAGGACTCTGTCAGATATTCAAGACTTCCCACCAACCCAATTTTTGGCCACATAAACTTTCATGTTTTCAAACTTCTGTCTAACGCCAATGCGGAATGGGTAAATGAGGGTGAAGCTCCCACGAGTCCACTGGCCTGGGACTTGCACAGGGTGTGGCCCAGGCCCTCCTTACACCAAGTGGCATAATGAACATTCACAATAACAGGTCACAGGGCCACAGTAGATCCAGACCTTTAGGAACAGTAGTCATTTGGGGCTCAGTGGATAAAGTACTTGTCATGCAAGCTAGACCAGAGTTTAGATTCCCTGGAATCTATGTAGAAGTTGGGCAAGAGTGATGGCTGCTCATAATCCTAGCACTTGAAATATTGGGGATGCAGGATTCCTCAGGGAAAACTGGCTGGGAAGACTAGCCAGAACCAGCAAGCACCAGTTTCAACATGAGATCCTGCTGCCATAAATAAAGTGGAAAATGAGGATAGCCAATGTCAACTTTGGACCACCACACACATGCACACATGTATACATCCATATACATGTAAACATGCATGCACACCACATACTCATGCCCATGCAGAAAGAGAAACAAAAAGAAATAGTGGTTATTGGTGGTGCACTGTTTACCTGCAAGGATTGGTGGCTCACTGCCACCAGAGCAACCGGTGTCTTTGTTAGCCGTGTTATGCAATGACAATCAACATGGACTAACTTGTAGTTTTCCTATGATGGAGCCACCACAGCCAAGGTTGTAGTAAGGCATAGCGGTGCCTACTCTGATAAACCACTTTGCATTTGCCAGCAAGTTATCCCCTGTAGTAATAGCTTTTCATTTTATGTGGCTTAAATGAAAGAATGCGTGTGCTCAGCACTGGAGTGTGGGTTAAATACTCCAGAGGCAATAGCTGCTGTTATTTGGAAGTGTTCTGAACACTGTGTGCAGGATGTTATGTGCTCAAGTGATAAGCCTGGAGTTCTCCTAGTGCTCTGAGGAAGGCATTGCTACCTCCTATACATGCATACTTTATACTGATAGGTTGCCTTTTTTTGTTTTGTTTTGTTTTGTTTTGTTTTGTTTTGTTTGAGGCAGGATCTCACTAGGTAGCTTTGGCTGGCCTAGAGCTCAATGTGTAGACCAGGCTGGCCTCAAACTCATAAGGATTCATCTGCCTCTGTCTCCCAAGTGCTGGGGATTAAAGGTGTGTGCCACCACACCCAGCTTCATAGTCTTTTTAAAGAAGGTTTATTTCTATTTTATGTGTTTTGCCTACATGTATGTATGTGTACTGTGTGTTTGCAGTGCCTGAAGAGGCCAGAAGAGGGCATCAGATATCTGGGAACTGGAGTTACAGACAGCTGTAAGCCACCATGTGGGTGCTGGAAACTGAACCTGCAGGAGTAGCCAGTGTTCTCAACTGTTGAGTCATCTCACCAGTTGCCGTATTGATAGTCTTTTCTAATCCTCTCGACTAATGGGGATGAGTGTCTGGTTGCTCTACCCTATTATATTTTGTCGAAACAGAAGTTGAGTTATGGTGGTTCCATGTTTCAAGGTGGAAATCAAGGTGCAGCAAAGCCAAGTGACTGACCCAAGGCCACATGGTCAGGACTGGGATGTCAGCTCTTTTGGTTCAAAATCCAAGTCTCTTTGGCTGCTCCTTAGTTTATTATGCTATGAAACAGAAGTGGATGTGGAGAACTTCTTGCCCTTGACTGTCTACACACAGTCTTCAGTGAGGACTGGAGGGATTTAAAGAATAAGCAAGACTGATAACCAACTGATGGAGAGGGCTAGCCAGTCCCTGTCTCTGTCTGTCATTCTTTCCTGTCCTCCCCGCTCACACACAGGGTGATAGGAGCTAGTTTTCCTCCTGCAGGTGAAAGTCAGGGAGGAAGAGGGTCTGGAGAGGCTGGGGTTGCATCATATACATTGGGTATGATGGCCAACACCTATAATCCTGATATTCGGGAGGTGGAGGCCAGAAGACCAAAGCCATCCTCAGCTACATAGTCAAAAGTCAACCTGACTCTGTATCGGAAAGAAAAAAGAAATAAAGAAAGAAAGAGAGAAGGAAGGAAAGAAAGAAAAAGAAAAAAGAGAGAGGGAAGGAAAGAAAGAAAAAAAGGAAGGAAGGAAGGAAGGAAGGAAGGAAGGAAGGAAGGAAGGAAGGAAGGAGGAAGTCAGTTCAGAAGGGTCTGAGTTCAGCAGATCCAACACTGTAGGTCACTACTGAGTGGATAAGTCAGTGGAGGTCTCTGGCCGCTACTATAGGACTGAGTCGTCCCAGGTCTCATGTAGGAAGCTCCCCTCTTCCCAGGCTTCCCAGCCAGCCAGGTCACCTGGTCTCTCTGCCACTGCAGTCCAGCCTATGGAGGCCGCCCTTGCACAGGGCCCATGTTTGAGTACCAGATCTGCAACAGCGAGGATTGTCCTGGGCCCTACGAGGACTTCCGGGCCCAGCAGTGTGCCAAGCGCAACTCCTACTACATCCACCAGAATGCCAAGCACAGCTGGCTCCCCTACGAGCCTGACGATGGTGAGTGGCCCTGCTCTGCCCAGCTCTTGAGCATGCGCCCATTTCTGTTCTCCCACCTATCGAGGCACAAGGACCCGAGGGTGCCGCAGGGAGCCGGTGGGCAGACTCACCCAAGTCCTTTGGGTGTGCCTGTGTATCTCGTGTGTACTTCTGGAGCCACCACCACCACTGAGGCCATCCCTGGTCTGCATGCTTATAAGCAGCTTGCAGAGGGGCCTGCTCTCCGGAGATGCTGATAGATGGGTGTCTGTCAGATATTTTCCATTACCTGTATAAAAAGGTGTTGCCCTAGAAAAGTGACTACAGAGAACATTTAAGAAAAAGCTAGTCAGATGTGGTGGTGCACACCTTTAATCCCAGCACTCAGGAGGCAGAGGCTGAGGTAGGCAGATCTCTGTGAGTTGAATGCCAGCCTGGTTTATATAGTGAGTTCTAAGCCAGTCAGAGATACATAGTGAGACACTGTCTCAAAAAACAGGAGAGAGGGAGGGAGGGAAGGAGGGAGGGAGGGAGGGAGGGAGGAGGGAGGGAGGGAAGGAGGGAGGAAGGGAGGAAGAAAGAAGGGAAAAGACATAGTTCACTTCCTGGAGTCTGTCTCAAAGTCCTGGGGAAAGCCCACTGTGCAAACTCTGGGCTTGTAGCACTCCCCAGGAGTATAGTACCCTATCCAGAAGAGCTTCAACCCACTGCAGGCCAGGCTTCTAGGTGTCAATGGGTGACATCAGTTGCTGAAGGTCATTTGAAAGGCAGGAGGGTGGGAACCTCAGGGATCCTCATGTTCCCTCACTCCAGGCTGCCCTAGGATAGACACAGGCCTTAGGACTTGGACGGTCTGATAACCCAGTCTTTTCAAGTATACCCAGTGAGAGCCCCTGCTGCAGCATTAGAGCAGGAATGGCCGGGATGCCTGGCTCTTCAGGCCTGAGGCTGGAAGGGCTTTGCTGGTGTGGTGATTCCCGCCTCTTGGATCCTAGGCAGCTCCTTTGAGAATAGTGGCTTCCCAAGCTGGAGTTGACCTCAGCACCCTGAGCTCACTGGTTCAGGCTTATGGCAGATTCCTCAGGTTGCAAGGGACTTCAGAGCCCCAGACTTCTCAGCTGTGCCCTTGCAGGAGCTGGTAGAAGCTTCCTTCTGCTTGGATTCCTCCCACTCTGGGGAGCTCATCACTCCTTTGCCTCTTTTGTTTTGTCCAAACACCTGCCTGCTGGGTCCACTGGAAGTACCCTGCTCTCATCTGAAGGTAAAGCTGTCAGACTCAGACCCCATCAGAAATCTGACTCTCAAGCAGGTTCTCCAAAGTGGTCTTAGATGTTGTGACTCCATACTGAGTCCTGTGTGAGGGAAGCAAGAAGTGACCTGGTGTTTTGGGATCTTGGAGAGAGGAACAGACATTGACTGGGCTCCTTAGGATGGGCTTTGAATGTCTTGCAGGTCCACTGGGAAGACAACTAAGCAGAGAGGCCTGGGCAGGCAGGGCAAGGAGGTCGAGGGACAGCTGGACCTCAGGCTTTCCCAGGACTTTAGACCAATTCCAGGAAGTGAGCTAAGCCCCCAACCTCACTTTTTCTAAGAAACACAGCAAGTGTTTATATGTTCTCTGCAACTTCCTTTTTAGGACATTATCAGCGGGAGAGAGAAGGGAACATTTCATTTTGGGACATACAGTTCTCCTCCTAGTGTACCCAGCGAGGTTGCAGAGCCAAAGCAAGACCCAAGTGACTTTGCAGTTAGAAGCTTGGCTGAGCCACTCCATGTGTGTGGCCTTAAGCAAATTACTTAGCCTCTGGTCCCCTGTTTCCTCTGTGGTGGTAGAACCTGGCTTGGGGTGTTGCTCAGTGGTGGAGCACTTGCCTAGCATGCATGAGACCCTAGTTTGATTCCCAGTACCACTCAGAGGGGGGAAAAGGATCTGAGAAGGTAGTTTTATTGGTAAAGTGTTTGTCTTGTGAGTATGTGAAGTTGAGTGACTCCACATTAAAAAGATAAGTCTGGGCTGGAGAGATGGCACAGAGGTTAAGAACACCAACTGCTCTTCCAGAGGACTCAGGTTTGATACCCAGCACCACATGGGGACTAACATCAGTCCGTAACTCCAATTCCAAGGGGATCTGATGCCCCCTTTTGGCCTCCATGGGCACTGCACACACATGGTGCACAGACACACATGCAGGCAGAGATTACCCATATACATAAAAATTTAAAAAGATAAATCTAGGCATATGCTTGTTATCCCAACATGAGGGAGATAGAGAAAGTTGAGTTCCTGGAGTTTACTAGCCAGCTAGCCTAGACTGAATGGCACATTCCAGATCCCATGAGAGGCCCTGTCTCAGAAAACAAGGTAGGGACTAGGAAGGGACGTAGTAAATAAAGAGCTCACTACATAATAGGACCCCCAGGACCCACATAAAAGCTGGGCACAGTGGCACACCTCTATTATCCCAGTACTGGTCAGGATGGGCAGGGAGAGACTGGTCCCAGCCAAATCAGGGAACTCTGGATTCAGTGAGAGACTCTGCCTCAAAATATTAGATGGCGAGTGACTGAGGAAGATACCTGATGTCCATCTCTGCCCTCTACATGGCTTATACATGTGTGCATATATATTCAACACACATACATACAAACCCGAAGTGGATGGCTCCTGAGCTAACACTAAGATTGTCTTCTAGTGGGGAGCAGGTGTGGCAACTGTAGGTTACCCCTCACCAATGTTCATGCAAGTGACCTTAATTAAACTCATTGGGTCACTAAAAAAGTAATTG
Organism: Cricetulus griseus; assembly: GCF_003668045.3. Taxonomy (NCBI): domain Eukaryota; kingdom Metazoa; phylum Chordata; class Mammalia; order Rodentia; family Cricetidae; genus Cricetulus; species Cricetulus griseus. Next base: position 234,177 of record NW_023276807.1, read on the forward strand.
TATGTCCTATAGTGCTAGAACCGTCCTCACTCGGATGTTGAAATTAGATGAACCAAGTCATCATGACAAGCATTTACTATTGTTTCTCAAAGGTACAAAAGGGCTTTGGGAGGATCTGGTATCCAGTGAGCATCTGCTAGGCCGATATATTTTTGTGTGTGCACACACTCGTGAGAGCAAATGTGCTTGCAGGTATCCACAGAGGCCAGAAGATGTCCTGGAACTGGAGTTAGGTTGGTTGTTAGCAGCCCATCCTGGATGCTGAGAATTGAACTCAGGTCTGCTGGAAGAGCAGCAAGCGTTCTGAACCACTGAGCTGTTTCTCCAGCTCTAGGTGTTGGCTTATTGTCGGTAGTTTGTCAATAGATTTTTCTCAGTAAACTGACAATATAGTTTACTGATCGGAGATGATGAAGATAAGGGAACTGAGGCTCAAAAAGTCTCAAGACGTTTGCCTCGGGTCACAAGACCAATCCTTGGATGGCACAGCAAGGCTCTTAAACCCATCTTCAAGACAGAGCTCCTATCGTACCACGGCCCCAGAGCTGGCAGGGGACTTCTTGGCTAGGCCACATTGAGATGGCGTCTTGAATCATCCGTCTGACTTTCTGTCAACCCTGTGGGGCTTAGTCATTTCTCTCTCCTCACAGATGCCCAGAAGTGCGAGCTCATTTGCCAGTCTGCAGACACTGGAGATGTGGTATTTATGAATCAAGTGGTCCATGATGGGACGCGCTGCAGCTATCGAGACCCTTACAGTGTCTGTGCACGCGGCGAGTGTGTGGTGGGTACCCCTGCAAGCTGGTTATACTCTGCTGGCTCACGGGGCCTGGAGGGCTACCCTGCCGCCTTTTGCTTCGATGATAGGCATTGCTCACCTGCCACACCTAAGGACAGCTAGGGCTACTGCGGGGGTGGGGGGGAGGGTCCCTTTCTGCCCTACACCATTAAGAAGAACATCCTTAGCTACCACACTGGGTTAAGACTTCACCTGGGTCACAGGGTGAATTTCCAGGCGTTCTCATGTGCCAGGGTTCCCTATTTGGCCAGGGCCAGGAGTCTGAGGAGGGAGCCAGGGGACTTAAGAGGTGGAGTCAGGGCAGCCTCCTTCTACTAACCTCATCTCTTCCCCCAGCCCTTTGGTTGTGACAAAGAAGTGGGATCCATGAAGGCAGATGACAAGTGCGGTGTCTGCGGTGGGGACAACTCTCACTGCAGGACTGTGAAAGGGACACTGGGGAAGGCCACCAAGCAGGCAGGTAAGCACAGCTGGGGTCTGTGGGGGGATATGTTTCTCCTTGACCAATGCTGGGGTGGGGAGGGTTCTGGAATCTGTCTGCTGACCTTCTCAGGCTGCCTGGGATTGCTCCCTCCTCTTCCTGGCATGCTAGCATAGACCAAGAGCCCAGGAGCTCAACAAGCTTTTTGTTTTGTTTTGTTTTTTGTTTTTGTTTAGGTAACATGGGAGGACATGTGCCCAGCCACCTCTTTGACCTTGGGCCTGTGGTAGGAATGAGGGGTTGGACAGTATTAATGGCATGGCCATGACTAGACTGCTCATTTTTATTCTCATTTTAAAAACAAAGTCTGGACATTTTCTGGGACAATTTCTCGTACCTTGAGTTCTTTAGTTTCCACCTCCATCCTTACCAAACCCTGTATAGATGAGGACCAGTACCCTTTACACTCCTGTGTGGAGTAAGTCTGGTCCTCTTGGAGGACGGTACAGCCGTGCCTCACTCTTTGAAGCAGGGGAAGGTTGGTGATCAAGAAAGGCTTGTTTCTGCGAGGCATTGGTGGCACATGCCTTTAATCCCAGCACTCGAGAGGCAGAGGCAGGTGGATCTCTGTGAGTTCGAGGCCAGCCTGGTCTCCAGAGTGAGTTCCAGGATAAGCTCCAAAGCTACACAGAGAAACCCTGTTTCAAAAACCAAAAACCAAAACCAAAACAAAACAAAAAAGGGCTTGTTTCCAAGTTTTGGATTGGCCCTAGAGAGCCATGTGGGATCTTCATGGCTGATTTCATCTAAATCCCTACAGTAGCTTAGGAAGGAGAGAAGGGGAGGGAAGGTCAGAGGAGTGAAAAAGAAAAGAAAGCAGAAAAGCAGACCAAGGACGGGAAATCAAAGCAACTTATATGTGTGAACATTAGTACACGAGGGAGTGACCCGTAGGGGGCATTCGGAGACTCAGCATCTCATGTGCCCTCCTGTCCTTGTCAGGATGGTCCCAGCCCTGGTTTCCATCCAAGGATGTTTCCTTGTTCTGAAAGGTCCTATGACTGAGAAGTTGTTATGTTCCTGGTGGTGTGGGGTGAGGTGGGTGGGGTGCTGAGCAGGGAGCCACCCTCTCAGGACTCTCTTTGCTTTTCTGAATGCCCCCGGTTGGCAGCTGCTCTCAAACAGGTGCAGATCCCGGCAGGTGCCAGGCACATTCAGATTGAGTTGCTGGAGAAGGCGCCCCACCGCATTGGTGAGTGCTGTGTGGGGGAGGATAGGGTGGATCCCAGAGAGCAGGTGGGACCTCACAGGATTAGGTAATGGCAGACAATCCTTTTTAATTCTTTAATTTATGCTCAATGGGTGCACTGTTCCATAGCTCAAATTTCTGAAGGTCTAATGGGGAATGCAGTAGACACACCCATTCTTTGGGACTGGTCTCTTCCCACTAGGAACAACTACTGTTCGAATTTCTCATGTGAGCTTCCAAAGAAAAGTCATTTTTCCAGAAGAGCTCAGGCAGCTCTTGCTGCATGGCACATCACCCAGAAGATAAGGGTGGGAAGCAACAGTTGTTACAGGATCTCAGTTCTGTGGCCATTGTCATAGCCGGCTCAGCTGGGTGGCTCTTCTAACAGGCAAACACTGGCAGCTAGTGGATTGGTTGGGAGCTACTTGGTCTAGGAAGTGTGGAGATGGTATTGGCATTCGGCCGAGCCATGACAGATCCCAACAAGCAAATCTGGGAATAGTCACTGGGTGTCTGTCCCATGCCATCTGCAGTAGCAAGGGAAGTTGGGGACCCAGAGTGAAAGCACTGGGCAAGCCTCCACATTGTTTCCTAACATTTCATTGACCCAACTCATGTGGCCAAAGTCCTTCAGTGGTTAGAAGCACACTTCTTCGTGTTTCCTCATGGAAGAAGTAGTAAAATCACAGGGCTAGGAGGAGTGGTCAGCCATTTCTACAGTCCACCATATGGACCTTATATCCCTATTACAATGCTACTTAAGCAGTTACTAAATAAGGTGTAATGGTTATGAAGCCAAGACAGAATGAAAATTAGGTCTCCAGAGGCTGGAGCAGAGTGTTTACCATGTAAGCATGAGGCCCTGGGCTTCGCTCCCCAGAACCCATGTAAAAGTCAGCATAGCTGTGTGTGTCTGTAATTGAAGCACTCCAGCAGTGGTTGCAAAAGATCCTCAGAGCTGGGCTGGAGGGATGGCTCAGTGGTTAAGAGCACTGGCCGCTCTTTCAAAGGTCCTGAGTTCAATTCCCAGCAACCACATGGAGGCTCACAGCCATCCATAATGAGTTCTGGTGCCCTTTTCTGGCCTGCAGATATACATGCAGGCAGAACACTGTATACATAATAATAAACAAAAAAAAAAAAAAAAAAGATTCTTGGAGCTGGACCCAGCTGAATTTCTGAGCCTCGTGTTCATCTAGAGTCCCCGTCTCAAAAATAAGTAAATAGATAAATAAGGAAGAGTACTGAGGAAAACTGTGACAAAGATCCCCGACCTCCATATTACACCATACACAAACATGTACATATATGAAAAATGTGTACACACACAAATACATACACACACCACACACATACATAAAATGTACATATATGAAAAATGTGTGTATACACACACACACACACACACACACACACACACACACACACACACACACGCACGCATTAGAACTCCCAAACAGATTAAACTTAAAAAGTCAAGGCCAGATGTAGTGGTTGGTAGTGGGGCACACCTTTTATCCCAAAACCCAGAAGACAGAACAGACGATCTCTGTGAGTTCAAGGCTAGCCTGGTCTACAAAGCAAATTCCAGGCTAGCCAGGGGTACATAGTGAAACCCTATCTCAAAATAAAACATTCAAGTTAAGAGCCATCAAGAGGGCTCCACAGGTAAAGTCTCTTGCCACACAAGCTGGGTGACCACAGTTTGATCACTGAAAACCACAAAGCTAGAAGAAAACTGACCTCACAAAGTTGTCCTTGACCCCCACACATAGGCCATGGCATATGCTCCCTTCACCGATAATAATAAATAAGCATTTTTTTTTCAATTTTAAAAGTTCATGTTAAGACATTAATGCAAAATGAAAGATGTTTTTATTGTTTGGTTTGGTTTTTACTGAAACCAAATTGGCAGTCGAAAAAACAAAAAAGCATGCCCGAAAGAGATTCCTTTAAGAGACACCACATAGATCTGTGGTTGTGGGCCTGATATGTGCTGGGGTTCTCTTAGGGTGGTAAAGTACTCTAGGATTACACAGCGATGGTGATCGAATGTGGTAAAGAATCACTGGGCTGCACACTTTAGTAGGGTGAATTACAAGGTGTGGATTGCATCTCGGTTACAAACTCAAGAGCACAGTTTGGAACCCCTCCTGGCAGCTGTGGGCAGTGGCTGCTTCTGCTATGTCAGTCTGTGCTCAGACCCCCTTGTGAGGGTATGTAGACTACAATATCACGGTGGCATGTCACAGAGGCCTTTCTAGCCTGTTAGGCTACCAAGTCCTGCCACTTCCCATTTATGCATCACAAACACTAACATGAAATGTGGTGTTTCTTGACAAGCACAGTTATCAAGAAAATGTTCCCAATCATCGTTTTAGATTATTATCAGTAACATGAGAAGCTTCCTGGAGCTGTGTCTCTTTCTAAAGCAGCTGCGGCTGTTCCCACTCTTCGGCTTTGAGAGCACCTCAAAAGCCATACTATGTCCACACAGTAGCCATGGGGAAACTGAGGCCTGGGGTCAATCCATGGCCTCCTCTGGGTTCTGAGTCACCCATGGAGGATGAGGCAGAACTATCCTGGGTCCTGGTCTCCCAGCACCAGTGCCATGGCATTGTCAGTTCTATGGCTACAGTGGCAGCAACTGGTGTACATCACAGGTTGCTGAGGCTGTTAACATACATGAGTTCCTTCCATAGCCTGGGAGGGGTGTGTGTGTGTGTGTGTGTGTGTGTGTGTGTGTGTTGGGGGTTAGGGAGGTTATTCTACCTGGGCAAGCAACCCTGTATGCTGGCTACAGCAATCAGTCTCACTTTATAAAAGGTAAAACTGAGGCTGCACAGGGGCAAAGTAACTTCCCGGCGATTAGCATGTTCTCCTGTGTTCTGCGCTTTGCAATAGATCCTACAGGGACTGGGCTTTTAGCAGAAGGTTAAACTGAGTCCTAACTACAGGGGACCATTAGTCAGTGTGGAAGAATAGAGGGAGTGATGCCGGATCACTGGTGTACATCAGGGCCCAGAGGCAGAACAGGTATTTATATGGAGGGCTCCTGGGTAGCCCTGATGGGAGAACTCAGGGGGATAAGTAGGCAAGGAGCCGAGGAGGGGCATCTTGGGAAAGTCGCGAGTGTCAGAGTCACTGGCCTCTGTAGAGGGCAATAGAAAACTCTGCCCCTCGTCCAGACCAGGCTGGTGAAACCCACAGAAACAGCTGACCTGAACATTGGGGAGCTCTTGCTCCCCAGACTGATAGCTGGGATACCAGCATGGGACTGATCCAGACACCAGGAACGTGGGATTTCATTGAGGAAACCTCGGAAATCTACGGGACCTCCTGTAGTAGTTCAGTACTTATCCCTAGCATAGGAGTGGACTTTGGGAGCCCATTCTACATAGAGGGATACTCCCTGGGCCAAGACACACGGGGTGGGCCTAGGCCCTATCCCAAAGGATAGGATAGACTCTGATGACACCCTATGGAAGGCCTCACCACCCAGGGGGAGCAGAAAGGATATGTGATAGGTAGGGTTTTAGTTGGGGGGGGGTGGTAGGAGAGGATGAGAGGGAGAAGGGAACTGGGATTGTCATGTAATCTTGTTTCTAATTCAAATAAAAAAACAACAACAACAAAAAATAAAGAAAGAAAGAAAACTCTGCCCCTCTCCCTTGGCTAGCCGTGAAGAACCAGGTGACTGGAAGCTTCATTCTCAACCCCAAGGGCAAAGAAGCCTCTAGCAGGACCTTCACTGCACTGGGCCTGGAGTGGGAGCATGCAGCAGAGGACACCAAGGACAACCTTAAGACCAGTGGGCCCCTGCCTGAAGCCATCACTGTCCTGGTGAGCATCCTTGCCCACAGTGACCTTTCCTATCTTTTGTGCCCACTTTCTGGTCAGTGCATTTTAAAAATGGCCTTTCCCAGGAGGCCAAATATAGCAGTTATATGCTCCCTGGCATGGCGTGAGAAACTGGAAGGGCAACCCTGTGAAGCTGGGGCTAGTTCCCGTGTCCTCACAGCATCCTCGTGCATTGTGGCAGGGTAAAATGTGTGAGACCTAATGTGGTTTTGGGCCTTTAAGGAAACTGGCCTGAAGAGACCATGGCAGTGCCAGCTTCTGAGAAAGGGACAGGGCCATTATCCTAACTGAGGTCCATTGCCACCTATGCTCCCTTTTCTATTCCTAGGCCAGGGCTCATGGAGCAGGAGTTGGTAATTCAGCAGATTGGCCTATAAGAGTTTTGTCCCCCATGTCACCAGCCTGAGCTGACAACAAGGGGCCTTGGATAGACTTTATTCCTGGTGTTGCCCTCAGTGGTTGGTGTTCTGGAAGGCAAATTCTGAGGCTGTTGGTATAAGACCGCCATCTGACACACACTTTCCATTCACCTTGTGTGTGTGGACACCGTATGTCTCGAGCCAGCTGATGTTTGCTCAGGGTACCATGAGACAAATAGTCTCAACAAAGGATGCTGAGACAATGCACTATTCACATGTAAAAGGCAGAAGTCAGACCTCTACCTCATGCCGAATACAAATAACTCAAAATAGACCAAAGACCTGAATGTAAGAGAGGTAGCCTGTAACTCTTAGAAGGAAATGGGCAAGTTTTCGAGACCTTCTGTTTTTCAGTAATGAGATAAGCCAACAAAAGGAATAGATGTAATACGTTAGACTTCGTCACCCTGGAGACATCTGTGCATTAAAGGACACTGTAAGAAGGGAGGCCATCAAGATGGTTCCTGCTGCAAGGTACTTGGTGCCAATGCCAAACTTGATGGCCTAAACTCAGTGTCCAGAGTTCACATGATGGAGGGAGAGAACCCACTTACTCAGCTTGTTCTCTGACCTCCATACTCAACCATGGCATTCACCCCTTCCCCTGTCCTGACCCAAATAGTAAGTATAATTTAAAAGAAATGGTAAGAGGTAAAAATAGGCGTACACCTATAGGCATACACCTTTGTCTTTAAAAAAAAAAAAGAGAAAAGAGAGAGGAAGATGGGGGTAGTAACTCAGTTGGTAGAATGCTTGCTTAGAGTGCATGAAGCCCAAGGCTCAGTCCCCAGTACGGTATACCAGGCATGGAGGTTCACTCCTGTGATCAGAAGTTCAAAGTCATCCTGGTCTACATAGTGAGTTCAAGGCCAATGTGGGCAATGTGACACCCAAGAAGAAAGAGTAGAGAGAAGGAGTAGGAAAGAGGGAAGGTTAAAAAGGTTGCTCACTGGTTAAGCCTGGTTAAGTCAGACAGTTTGGATGTCAAACACTTGGGCCTCCTTAGGATGTAGGTCTGTAGGAGAGAGAGCAGCTCATGGTCCTGGTCCTGGTCCTGGTCGCTCTTGGGTTTGGTACATAGCAGGTGCTTATTCTGGGGAGTGGGAGTTTGTGACAGTCCCTCCTGCCCCAGCCAGGTACTGAGCAATCACTGGGTTGCACATTTTAATAGGGTGAATCACAAGTCCAAGAGTGTGCTTTGGGACTTGGTGGCTATGGGCCGTGGCTGTTTCTGCTTTAGGTGGTGGCTGTGTTCTCCCAAGTCTGTGATCAGACTCCCTCTGGAGGGTTTGTAGGCTACAATGTCACCATGGCATATCACAGGCGCTCTGCCTAGTCCCCAGTGTAGTTCTGACCCCCCCTGCAACCCATTGGCCCTGCTTCTGTCTCTGGCCTTGTGCTGCCTTCTTCTTGTCTCCCCTCAGGTGCTACCCCCAGCTGAGGGTAAACCCCGAAGAAGCCTGGCCTACAAGTATGTCATCCACGAGGACCTGCTGCCCCTCATCGGGAGCAATAATGTGCTCCTAGAAGAGACAGACACCTATGAGTGGGCTCTCAAGAGCTGGTCTCCTTGCAGCAAGGCCTGTGGAGGAGGTATCAGCTGTTGTGGTCCTATGGTTCCTTGTGGGGAGTAGTGGGGGTAGGATTCTGGGTGGAAATCAGGAAGCAGTGTCTCTATTTGATGTGTCACTGCTCTTGTCTCAGTTTCTCCTTGACGATCTCCCATGCCTGGAAGCCATTCTGAGCAGGGCATTGGGTTGATCTGGGGCTTGCAAGAGCAGCCTGCATTCAGGGCAGGTTGTCTGTTCAGCTGTCCCAAGCCACATCTCCCTCCACCAGGGCTGACAGAGGGAAGTGTCCTACAGGAAGTTACTTGTGTAGGTCAGAGTGTTGGGGCAAGGAGGGAAAGTCCCCCTGAGGACAAGAACAGGGCAGGAGGCCTGGAGCAGAGAGGCCTTGAGCTGGCACACAGCAGCGCAACCTTTGCAGGAATCCAGTTCACCAAATATGGCTGCCGGCGCCGCCGGGACCACCACATGGTGCAGCGGCACCTGTGTGACCACCAAAAGAGGCCCAAGCCTATTCGACGGCGTTGTAACCAGCACCCGTGTCCCCAGCCCACGTGAGTGTTCCAGGGGAGCAAAGTCTGGCCCCTTCTTCTCGCCACCCTGGCCCATAAGGAAGGTAGCTAAAGTTGCTACCCTGGCACTTCCTCATGCAGGAAGCCTGCAGCCAGGTCCTTGGGGGACACACAGCAGCCCACAGCAGGCACTGTGGCCACTCTCCATGGCCAACCATACCTGTTGGGTTTCTTCATTTTCAATCTACAATGCCAGAAAAAGGATGTCACCACCTGGTTTGCCCCAACTAGCATTCTTACACTGATAGGCCCGGGTTTTCTGTTGGTGAGGCAGGACCTTATTTAGATCTCCAAGCAAGAATACTATCTACTGCCTTCTCCCTACTTGGTCACTGGGAGTCCAGCCCCCAGCAATTCTAATCCCTGGTTAAGATTCCCTAGTCTGAGGAACAGGCTGTTTGGAGCCCAAGGTTGTGTTTTTTAGGATTATTCAAGAGTTTGAAGGGAAGTACTTGAACTGGGCTTAAGAACTCCAGGTTGGTCCCCTTAGTTTGTAGCAGTGCTGCCTGGGGATTCCCAGAGGGGTGGGGGTAGCTGCTTGCTAGGAAACTGCTTGGGAATGGCCCTTGGCTGGGGACAAGGGAACCCTGAAGCTTGGGGGATCTCCAGGGCTGGACATGTGATTTGGGGCTGGGGTGGGAATTAATAGTCAGCACTAGTCCACTGTGATTCCCCTAGTGCACAACCAGGCAAGGACATAGTGTCATCCCCTCTGTCTGCCGTCCCCTTCCCCCCTCACCCCATTAGCTTATGCTGACATTCATAGGACTTCCTACAACTGGGATCATGAGGCATGCATGCCGGACTAACTCTAAGATTCTGGGTGGGTTATTCCCCAACCAATCTTAGGGGTTTTGGGGGATTTTCTTTCTTCTCCTTTTCTCCCTCCCCTTCCCCACTCATCCCCGCTTTTCTTCATCTTCTTCCCCTATCTCTGGTGTGTGTGTGTGTGTGTGTGTGTGTGTGTGTGTGTGTGAGAGAGAGAGAGAGAGAGAGAGAGAGAGAGAGAGAGAGAGACTACAACCCTAGGCAAGCTTCCAACTCTCAGCCATCCTCCTGATTCAGCCTCCCAAGTGCTGAGATTACAGGCATATGCCACCTGTCACGATTCGTTCTTTAAAAAAAAAAGGGTTGACTTTGAGAATGTCCCTCCCACTCCAGTCAGCTAAAAGACAAGGAGTTGGGGCCCCTTTCCTCTACCCCTGGAATGCCTAGGCTGTTGCCTGACATCCCTGGCCCTGCTGCTGAGAAGTTTGCAGACCCCCACTAGAGAGCTGCAGGTGCTGAAGTCCTGTGGGTGCTGAGAGCAATCTAATAGCACTCTTGTCCCCACCAGAGGGAACATCCATAAAGAAGTGTGGCTTTGGTGTTTGGGGGCACCCTTGAGTCTCAGTGTCCAGCACAGTTCCTTCCGATGGTAGCTCTGAACTCTTTATGGGGTACTAAAGCAATCCTGATGAAAATGTGGGGAAACTGAGCCTGGTGGAGTTAATAGCTAGTTGCCCAAGAACACTTGAGGGGCCAGGATTTAAATAGGTACCTTTCCCTTACCGAGGGAGACTGCAGGAAAGACTAGCGACTTCTCAGAGGCCACCTAACCAGGCAGCAGCAAGCTGAAGAACATGCCTTTTTTGGTGGGATGCAGCCCCAAGGGGAAGTGTCCCTATGGTCCCACCTCCCTCCATCTCTGTCCTGTCTGTCTCCAGGTGGGTGGCAGAAGAGTGGGGTGCCTGCAGCCGGAGCTGTGGGAAGCTGGGGCTGCAGACCCGGGGGGTGCAGTGCCTACTGCCCCTCTCCAACGGCACCCGCAAGGCCATGCCAGCCAAGGCTTGCCTAGGTAACCGGCCAGAGGCCAAGAGGCCATGCCTCCGTGTACCCTGCCCAGCCCAGTGGCGGACAGGAGCCTGGTCCCAGGTGAGTGGATGGGAAGCTTATAGGGCAGAAATGGGTGTGGCTAGGGGAGGAGTCCTCTGAGTTCTGTGTATGCATGGGCAGAGTTCCTGGACCCATGGTTGATGTGACATTTCTCAGAAGGAAGGAGAGCAGCCCTCAGGCACGCCATGCATGATAGTTCTCCATGGAGACTCCTGCTTCTGTTTTCACCTCCTCTAAGTGTCATGCCCCCATGTCATAGAGGAGCAAATTAAGGCACATTCTTATGTTTCAGAAATATTTACTGAGCAATAACTGTATGCCAGATGTTGTTCAAGGAAGGCTGGGAGCCTAGTGTACTGGTCAGGCAGGCCACTCACCCTCACGGAGCTTTAAGACCAGTGAAGGAACAAGGCAGACAAACAAGCCAGTGGCAGATGTTACACACCACAGCTGGACTTGCTAGGCTTACAGGGGATGTGACAGGCACAAGGGAGGAGGAGACATGCGGTCCCTGACTCCCTTTGGTTCTTCTGTGACATTTGTATCTTGATTGGAGGTCACGTGCCTCAGTACAAGTTCTTCCCCGTCCTGCTAAGAGAGGCTGTAGGTAGGCAGTGCCTAGAAGTGACCCAGTCACGGTGAGTGATAGGGCTTTCCCAGGGACTCTGGCCCGTCACAGCAGTGCCCCCCTCCAGTCCATTTATCACTGTCAGGAGTGTGTCAAATACAAGGAAGGTGTGTGAGTGGCATCAATGGCCTTGTACACAGAGATCAGTTTGCCTTCTGTCCTCGAGTGATGCTTTTCCTGGGAAAAAGACCCTGTGGACACACCCTTGTGAATCAGTGTTGGGTAGAAGGAGCCCCAACATTACTGAAGGTCTGGCCCCCAGCTCTCCTAGTTTACAGAGTTAGAAACAGCCAGTGTGGCAGCAAGTGCCACAGTCCAGGCTCCTGCAAGCCCCAGGTCATGTCATGGGCTAAGGCAGAACAGAGGAGCCTGCCAGAGTGAAACATAAAAGAGTTGAGAATTGGGCATAGCCTGGAGGCTGTGAACACAGGTCGCAGTCGATGGAATGGGGTCCCAGAAGCCCTCTCCTGAGACATGTTCACAGTTTAAATTGTGGAAAGATCTAGGGAGTTCCGCTTGGGTAGCTGTCTTCATACTGGCTCAGGAGAACCTGGCAGTGGCAGGGTCTTGGTGAGGCTATAGGCTTTGCATGCCCATCTGCTCGAGTGAAGGCACAGCAGCCTTCTTGGTACTTTCTGTTGCAGTTAACTGTCCCCTCTTCTCTCTGTCTCATATCCATGTGCCTGGCATTGTGGTTCTTGGCCCTCCTGTTCCTATACAGTGCTCTGCCACCTGTGGAGAAGGCATCCAGCAACGGCAGGTGGTGTGCCGGAACATCTCCAATACCCTTGGGCAGTGTGAGGGGGTCAAGCCAGATACGGTGCAAGTCTGCAGCCTGCCAGCCTGTGGAGGTAAACAGATGGGATGGAGAGGCCCAGCCCAATCCTCTGGCCCTGACCGTGCAGCAGCACGTATCCTGGCCCTTTGAAAGTCCAAAGACAGGTTGAGCATCCTTAATCCAAAATCTAAATTGCTTCCCGACCTAGAACTTTTGGAGTGCAAGCATGCTGTCACGGATGGAAGATTCCATTCCTGACTGCACAGGAGATGGGATCAAAATATAATGCCCAGATAGCCAGCATCCTTGAGGGGAAAAAAAAAGACCTTCCCAGTCCCTTCCACTTTTGATGTACAAACCTCATTTCACTTCCCAAATCATTTAAAACATTGTACAAAATCACCTTCACACTTTATGTGTAAGAAACAAATGGGGTCCTCAAGACGGCTTAGTGGATAAGGGCACTCGCTGCCAAACCTGATGACCTAAGTTCAGTCTCCTTGGAGATTCTATCTTCACACAGTGGAAGTAGAGAACTGACTTCTTTAAGCTCCCCTTTGACCTCTGCACATGCTCCAGGGCACACATACTCATGCTTGTAAACACACAACAAAATAGAAATAAATGACATAAAAAAAGAAACAGATGCACCCATGTTTAGACTTGGGTCTCATTAAGTCTTTGCAAATATTCCAAATTTCAGGAGAAATAATTCAAATTGGAATGCTTCTGGTCCCAGGCACTCTAGATAAGGGGTGCCCATCTGTGTGTGCATACTAAAGCTCCGTCTCTGTTCACAGGAGATCTCCAGAACTCTACAGTGAAGGCCGAGGTCCAGTACCCTGTGACCAAAGTGGGACACTGGGAACCCCAATCCAGGCTCCTGACTCCCACAAACAGGATTTCAACAAGTAAGCCTCTGTCCCCCCCGCAACCTTTCAGGCACCCCAGGGTTTGGAGCATGACAAAGGAATGGACCTAGAGCCTACCTGCTTGGGTGGCCTCAGAGAGTATAAATGATGCCATTCTGGTCCATGTCCTCTTCCATGATTCCCTCTAACCCTGAGAGCTTTGCTTCTAAGTTTGGTGTTATTCCTATGGTGGCCAAATCTGATCTGGTCTAAAAAGAAATCACATAGGCTTCTGCTGCAGAGACATTGCCATGCTTGGTGACAAGGTACTGTCCCACTGTTGTGAGGGTGTCCTGTTTTATAAATCCATAGATCATGCCCCAGAGTTCTGAATTCTGAATCCTGTCTGCTTCTACACTTCTGAGGTCTGCCTTCCCAGGGCAGCTGGGAGAATGAACCATGGGAGAGAGCATCCTCTGCTACTTCAGTGAGCTCTTCACAGGGGTAGCAATTAATTCATCCTGTGGTCTCTCAGTTATGTCTCTATGAACAAAGACTTGCCCGGCACCCGCTATGCTACGCTCCCTTCCTAGGTTACCAGAGTCCCTCTCTACTCCCTGCGACTGGGGTCTGGCAAGATGAGTTGCAGAAAGATCAGGACCCAATTCTAGTTAAGGAATGTGACGTTATGCAACCCTTTGACCTCTCTGCCACCTGCCCCCCAAAAGGCTGGGCAAATCCCTCAAAGCAGAAGCTGCCTTTCTGATTCTGGCTCTGGAGCTTTGGCGCCATCTACTGGTTGCTGGTTTCCATTACTTCGACTCCTGATCCCAGCAGTCCTAAGCACCAATTAGTTACAAAGCTGAGCTCTTGCCATCACATTCTTTCTAAAGAGCTGTGCCTGGACCAATCATAGCAACAATTTAGAACACTTCAACCTCAATGGTTTTGGTTGAGATTTAGTGGTAGAGTGTGAATGCTCCACCTGTACCCCAACAAGCGGCTGGATGCCAATCTGCTGGTTACAGGTGAGCTCACGGGACCTTCCCCTGACCACTGGCTGCAGGGATCATTGGGTGGCTATGAGAGGCAGGGGCTCTGGCTTCCTCCTAGAGCAGTGTTCTCACACTTGAATCTAGACTTTCAGGCCCCAGCTCAGACTCCCCAGACAGAGCTTCCTGATGAAGACCGTGCATAGCCGAATATATGGTTGAACCAGACAGAGCCATAGTCCTTGGGTTTTCCCATGCACTGGGAGATGTTAGAGAATTCATTAAAACAGTGCTGCCCTACCCCAGAGGTTTTGGTGCAGTAGGTCTGCATAGAACCCGACAATTAGCCTCACCGCCAAGGTTCCAGAATGTTGATACTGGGGGGCGGGTGCACTTTAGTGTCTCTTCCCTGTGGAAGGGTTCTATCCTCTTGGGTGGAACTATGGCCTCTCTGAATAGGCTATGTAGTGATTCCCGCTAGGGTAGAAAAAGGAGGAAGGACTGCTGGTGGAACAAGTCATGGTGTCCCCCTTCCTGATGGGCGTCCTTCTGCCTTGGTGTATGTACAGTGGAGCCCTGTGTGGGAGACAGGTCCATCTTCTGCCGGATGAAAGTACTGGACCGCTACTGCACCATCCCTGGCTATCACCGGCTGTGTTGTGAGTCTTGCACCAAGAAGACCTCAGGTCCCAGTGCCAGCCCGGCCTCACTAGCCACCTTCTCCACTCCTGGGAGTCCCTTGCCAGAACCCAAGGCCACCCAGGAGGATATGAAGTCTACAAGGGGGCCGACCAGAGTGGAAGACCGTCGGCAAAGCCATCCCACACAGCTACCAGGGCTGGCGGACAGGATCTCCTCGGGGACTCAGCATCCCTTCACCCCCCAGATGCAAAGCCCTAGCACATTTGAGGGTAATTCTCCTGCCACCCCACCACCTTCAGGCTGGACCCAAACAGCTGTGCCAGACTCTGCGGGCCAAGGACAGTCCAAGGAGGAACCGGGACATGGAGGCACCAGCCTTCCTGCTACCTCCCCAGTGACTTGAACCCATCCCTCTGGTCATGTTTACACTCTGCCTGTGGTCCCAGTGACCCTCGCTCAGAGAACTCAAACGCAGGGGACAGGAAGTAGCACACGTTTCTTTTTAAATTATTTGCCCTCTTGTTCTGTTTGGGGCTGTGACACTTTTGACCCCATGATAGGGTTGGGGGAAGAGAGAGATCAGGGATTGCCCTAACCAGAAATACCTCAGACAGCAGGACTCAGGCTCCACTTCCAAGTGGCTCCTGAGATCCGTTCCTCCAGGCTCAGTAAAGCTCCTTCCTATAGCCAAGCTATGGGGTGGGGGTGTGAAGCTCATGCAGGGGCCTGTCAGAGATGCTTGCTTGTTCCTGACTTCTGACTACCAGGGAGACCTGCACAGCCCCCTCCCCACAAAGGCAAAGCAGAGTGGGGTGCTGGGTGAGATGGGGCTACTCAAAGGCAGACTGGGGAAGGGGGCTGGGATGGAAGCAGTGGTGATGTTTCCCTTATGCAGGGTTGGACAGAGGAGAGGAATCTTCACAGGCCTAGCTCCTGTCAGCTGAGGGCTGCTAATAACTCTGTGACAGAGACCAGTTCACCTTTGCTGGCTGTGGGGTCACTTTTGTGACTCACTCTGTTTTTTGTAGATATCACTGCTGGTGATTTCAAGTTATAGACTGACATCCCAAGATATTTTTTTTAAGACAGGGTTTCACTGTGTAGCCCTATCTGTCCTGGAACTCTGTAGACCAGGCTGGCCTAGAACTCACAGGGATCCATCTGCCTCTATCCACCTGTCTCTGACCTCCCAATCTTGCATCCAAGCCACCAGAAAAGGAAGCCTGGATACATAGTTTCAACATCCAGGAGTTTCCAAGCTGGGGCTTGACCCCTGGTTGGACCTGGAACAGCAACTTTACTAGGCCTTGAAGGAGGCCCATCCTGAAAGGTGACCACCAGGTACCAGAGAGATGTCACTTCCCAGACTGTACCCCTCTGTTGTCACTCTCTGCTGAGGACTGCCTCTGATGGAGTTGGAGGTCTTCCCTTCTGGATCTATCTGGGACAGAATGTGTGATGCTCAGATGGTCAGGCAGATGGGAGTCACAAGGCCAAGGACTAGAGTCCACTCATCTTGACCCTGTGGATGGCCTGGGCAGGATGCCAGCTGCTGCTCCTGGTTAGGGTAAGGAGGATGTGTGGAGCCAAGCTCATCTTCCATGCCCTCTGGCTCTCAGGAAATAGCTTAGATCCTCCTTTTCAGGGTCAGTGGCAGGGGTGCTTATCTGTCTACCTTCCTCAGATGGAGGAAGGAAAGCCTTAGACTTCCGGCCTGTGAGCTCCATGGGGAGAAGGGATGCTGGGGACTCTGCATGCTTTTCCCATTACTGCTCTCCCCTTGGCAGGTGGCTGGAGCTACTCTGAGTCAGTCCTGTGTGGACCAGTCTGAGATTCTGATTTTTAAAATGTTACCTATTTATTAACATTGCCCTGGGTGTTTTGTTTTGGACTCCAAAAGTGGTGCGTTCTCTCTCTCTCTCTCTCTCTCTCTCTCTCTCTCTCTCTCTCTCTCTCTCTCTCTGTGTGTGTGTGTGTGTGTGTGTGTGTGTTTCTTGTTTTGGAGAATGGGGACAATGAAGCTCACCATGCGATTTTAAAGTACCAGCTCATTGGGTTGGATACAGCTCAGTTGGTAGAGTGTTTGCCTGACATGTAAGAGTCCCTGGTTCCCCAGCCCTGCAGAGGTAGGGGAGGGGGAGAGAGAGCCAGTCTGTGCCTCACCTCCTCAACAGGAGTAGGTTGAGTGCTTGTCTTGTATGCCTGAGACCCTGGGTTTAATCCCCAGCACTGCCAAGAGAGAGGGGCTAGGTGGGGCTGGGGGGCCAGGGATGATGGAAGAATCAATCCATGTTTTGCTTTGTGTCTGTCAGACATCAATAATCTATCACTATACTGGCTCTTCCCTGACATTTGTGGGAGCCTGGCCAAGACTACATAGACACCCACCACCCCCCAACCTAGAGCACCTGCCTCTTTTCTTCCCACAGGGCAGGCTTCACAGCCAAGCTCCATCTCTACCACTTGACAGAATGCCTGCTTCTGAGAGCTACCTCTCTGTGAACAGCCACATGGGCCTGGGACTGCATATCTCAGAGGCCCGACCTATGGAGATGGTGTTAGAGCCCCAACTCTGGCGATGGCCTGGCTTATTGAACAGGGCAGAGAGACATGTAGAACACACCGTGTGTCCCCAGCTTGTGCTCACAAAAGACATTACCAGTCCATCACTGCACTTTTACCCTGAATTGCTTTGGGCAGTGGCCAGTGGGTCTGTCTAAATGTTATACAACAGGAGAAACCTTGGCTCCATCAGCATCTAGATTTCAATGTCCCCAGCAAGGAAGAGGGACCCAGAAACCAGCCCAAGGGACCTCTGGGGTGCCACACATCCTTGGGGCCCACAGGGTGCTGGTTAGGTATGAGGCCTTGCCAAGGAGTCCTCAGGTCTAGCATTCCTGGGGTCCCTGAGCCCGTCTGTACACAAGAGCAAGGGAGTGGGTTAGGGGTATAGCTCGGATGGTAGAGAGCTTGCCTAACATGCTGGCAAGGTTCTGTCGACTCGACACAAACCTAGACTTGTCTGGGCAAAGGGAATCTGGGTTGACAAATTGTTGCCATCAGATTGGCCCATAGGCGTGTCTGTGGGGTCACTTTCTTGATTAATGATAGGAGAGGGCCCAGCCCACTGTGGACAGTTCCACCCCAGGGCAGGTGATTCTGGGTGGTGTAAGCAAGCTGAATAAGACAGGAAAATACTTTCCTCCATGGTATTCTCCATGCCTCTGCTTTTACTTGAGTTCTTGCCCTGACTTCTCCCGGATGACTGACTGTGATCAGGGCATGTAAGCCCAATAAACCCTTTCATCCCCAAGTTGCTTTTGGTCAGTGTTTTATAAGAGTAACAGAAAAGCAAACTAATCCATCTAGCATGCAGGAAGCCGTGTGTTCCTTCTCCAACATCACATAATCCAGATGTGGTAGTGCATGCCTGTAATCCCAACACTTTGGGAAGTAGAATCAGGAGGATCCCAAATTTAAAGTCCGATGCTACATAGTTCAAGGCCAGCCTGGGATACTTGAGATCCTGCCTCAGAAAGAGATGGAGTGGGGGTGGGTAGGGGGTGAGGGAGGCACACTTTTATCTTGACTACCTTGAAAACAGCATGACTGAAAAATGGGCCTATGATAAAGGCCTAACAGGGGTGTCACTGAGCTTTCTACTGTGTAACTGTGGGAATAGCTTCCCTTCCTGGGGGCTTGGCTACTACGCAATTGGCTACTACTAGGCAATTGAGCTAAAGACTCACCACTGGGCAATGGTGCAGCCAAAAGACATGGAAAGCACCTGGGAGCTTCTTCCAGCCTGGAAGCTGCTGGTGCATGACACCCCATTGAGCATGGGGTGTCAGAGGGCTGAGTATTCCAGAGTGGGCAGCCAGGGCCTGCAGCAGAGCTGAGTGGGGCTCTCGAACTCCAGGCAAACCATGAAAACAAGCGTGTATTGCCTGAGAGCTTTAGTCAAGAACAAGAACTGGGTGTTCCCATGTGTCCAGAGCAGACTCAGCCCTGGTGTTAAATGTTCAAAACAAGTACTTCAGCCTTCTCTGGACCTTAATTGTTTTTCAATTTGTGTGCGGATTAGAAGCATGGACCACTAATGCCTTTTAAATACAGCATCCTACCCAGCATGTTCTATGGATTATCTCTTTGAGTACTCATGGTGAGGTCACTGCTGTAATTATGCCCATGTACATGGGGTCCAAGACAACCTCAAGTGTCAGGCCTAGCCTTCCACCTTGTTTGAGACAGAGTCCCTTGCTGTCTACCACTTTGTGTAGAAGGATAGCTGGCCCACAAGCTTCCAAAGAATCTCCTGTCTCTCTCACCCATAGAAGTGCTGGGATTAGAGATGTACACTGCCATGTCTAGCTTTTCTGAGTATCCAAACCCAGGTCATTCAGCCATCTCCCAAGCCCACAAATTGTTTCTTTAAGTGCCTTATCTAATTGCAACGAGAGTACCTACCTTCTAAAAGTTCTACGTAGATTAAAGATTTAAGAATTGGAGATGAAACCAGGCTTGGTGGTGCATGCCTGTAGTCCCAGCACATGGGAAGTAGAAGGATCAAGAGTTCAAGGCCATGCTCCCGTACTTACTGAGTTCGAAGCCAGACTATGGGACAGACATGCCTGCCATTGATGAAAATGTTTCTCTGTCCCTTTGAAGTGGAACAGGGAGGGCCTGATTGTTGAGTAAGCAGACTGGGTGTGAGAAGCAGGAACTGGAACATTCCTATGTATGTCCACAGAGCTGTCTTCGTGGTAACACTATTTCACCATCTATTCCAGCCAACACTCTCCAAGGTGTGGCCAGAATGTTCTGTTAGTAGCAGAATAGAAGAACTTAGGTGATGAAGAGAAACATTTATTTAGAGTAAGTAGGACTTTTTAATTTATATTATTCATATTCTTCCCTTCCCCGAAGTCCTTCCAGATCCTCTTCCTCCCCTCCATACCCAATGTATCTTATTGTTTAAAGCTTTTATTACAAGAGAGAGAGAGAGGAGAGAGAGAGAGAGAGAGAGAGAGAGAGAGAGAGAGAGAGAGAGTGTGTGTGTGTTTGGGGACACTTGCTATGACACAGTTGTGGGAGCCAGAGAACTTGGAAGGAGTATGTTTTTCCTTCTACCATGTAGGCCCCGAGGAATCTAACTCAGGTCATTAGACTTAGCAGCAAGTGCCTTTACCCACAGAGCCATCTTGCCAGCCCCAGAATTTATTTTCATGTACAGGAGAAACTTTTACAAACAATACACCAAAACCATGATGTGGAGGACTATTGCTTGGAATGGAATTACATCCAGGAATATAATGGATACATTTAAAAAAAGAATAGGAATTGAATAGGTGATCAGCACTTGTAACAAAATTCGTGGTGGGAAGGTGGGCATAGTTCATATTTAGGAATGAAGGGTTCATCGGGAACTGAGAACAGGCCTCTGATGATAAAGATTCGAATTCTAGAGCCTTCTCTCTAGTGACCTACCTTTAGGTTAATTCTGGGCTCTTTAGTTGGCATGTGATGTAGAAATCTATTGTTATACTTGTGATACTTATCCCCAGAGAACCATAGGCAACAGGCAAAAGTGGGACCCACCAAACACCATGCATCAAAGGAATAGCTACAGCAACAGTATGACCTAGGGTGGGGATGTAACTCAGTGCTAGAGTGCACCAGGCTTTTTCTTTTGGGCCACCAACCAGCTCCCACATCATGACACAGAGACTTTTATTAGTTTTGAATGCTCAGCCTAGCTTAGGCTTGTTTCTGGCTAGCTCTTTTAACTTAAATTAACCTGTTTCTCTATCTACCTTTTGCCTTGGGGCTTTTTACTTTTCTTTCCTTCAGTATGTTTTACTTTTACTGCTTCTTGTGTCTGGCTGACTTGACACTTCTGAGCTGTGCTCTTAAACATGTCAAAGACGGTAAAGTTTAATGAAAAAAAAAAAGCATAAAAGTTAACAATTGGTTGTTTTTGGTTTTCAAGACAGGATTTCTCTGGGTAGCTTTGGCTATCCTGGAACTCGGAGACCAGGCTGGCCTTGAACTCAGAGATTCACTTGCCTCTGCCTCCCACATGCTGGGATTAAAGGCCCGTACCACAACCATCCGACAGCACTTGGTATTTTAATGTCTCAAATATGGGAGCGAATGTGGGAGAATCAGGGACATAGAATGGGGTGTGTCTAGCGCTTTCCCTCCATGGAATGGTGATGACCACTGATAGACAGCATTGTGTTCAGGGGCCAGCACAAAGTCTTCCCAAGGTCAGCTTGTGCTTAGCTCAGTGCTTATTTTCCCCATTAGTCAGTACTGTGCCAAAGGACCGACCAGGCTCTAGTTGGACAGAACTCAGCT
Organism: Cricetulus griseus; assembly: GCF_003668045.3. Lineage (NCBI taxonomy): Eukaryota > Metazoa > Chordata > Mammalia > Rodentia > Cricetidae > Cricetulus > Cricetulus griseus. The sequence goes on from NW_023276807.1 coordinate 255,192, forward strand.
TTCTGCAAACCTTGGAAGAGGAGGAGTAGACATCCCAGGTTGTCACTGCCCCCACCCTGCAAATGGCTAAACCCATCCAACTCTGAGTAAATTACTTACAAGGGGCTCCTACCTCAAGGATAACCTATTGTTGGATTCCAGTTGTTGGGGGGGTGATGGGGGAACTTTGGGAGTTGGATGGGAACTTGAGGACTAGCTGGACAGTGGCACCCATGGAGGGGGCATGTCCTCAGAGGCTATATCTATTCTCCCTGCTTCTTGGCTGCAATGAGCACCTGCCTCTACCCTGTATTTCCAACACACCATGGCATTTTGTTGTCATGACTCTGCTTCTCAGGACTGTAGCAGGGTAGCCACTGACCAGGGACTGAAACCATGAACCACATTAAATGAGAATCCATAAGTATTCACCCCATAGTAATACACCTTGAGAAATGAAGGAAGGGCCTACATAGGGCCAGGAGTTTTGTGCCAACTATGGTTTATTTTTGAAGCAAATGCAGAGTCTCACTTCTGCAAGATGGAACAGCTTCAAAGATGGATGAAGTGATGGTCCCACAATGGAGGGACCACTACCCTTCTGTCTTAGTCAGTGTTCTGTTGCTGTGAAGAGACACCGTGACCACAGCAACTCTTATAAAAGAAAGCATTTAGTTGGGGCTGGCTTACAGTTTCAGATGTTTAGTCCATTGTCATGGCAGGAGGCATGGCAGCACTCAGACATACATGGTGCTGGAGAGGTAGCTGAGAGTTCTAAATCTGGATCCACAGGAAGGAGAGAGAGAGAGAGAGAGAGAGAGAGAGAGAGAGAGAGAGAGAGAGAGAGAGAGAGAGAGAAGAGAAGAGAGAGTGGGAGGGAGGGAGGGAGGGAGGGGAGGGAGGGAGGGAGGGAGAGAGAGGAAGGAGGGAGAGAGAGACTGGGCCTGGCATGGGCTTTTGAAACCTTAAAGTCCATCCCCAGTGACACACTTCCTCCAAGGTCACACCTCCTAATCCATTCAAATAGTGCCACTCCCTAAGCATCTAAATATATGAGCCTATGGGGGCCATTCTTATTCAAACCTCCACACCTTCTGGGTGGCTAAGATGGTAACTTGCCTGTTATATTTGACTACATTTTCCAAAAATGGATGAGGTAAATGTGGGAGCAACTAGTGGCAAAGTGACGATAAAGCCAGAGAGGCACAGTTGTCACTTACACTGCCACTGGGGGAAAAAAAATAAAGCCACGGGCTGGCTAAGGGCTTTAATATTGAAAAGCTGGAGCCAGGCATGGTGACTGGGATGGCTCATGTTGGTCGTCAGTTTGACAGGGTCTAGCACAGCAGTTCTCAACCTTCCTACTGCTGTGACCCCTTAATGCCTTTCCTCACATCGTGGTGGCCTCCAACCATAAAATTATTTTCACTGGTATTTCATCACTGTGATTTTGCTACTGCTACAAATTGTCGTATACATATTTGATATGTGCCCCTCCCCCAGAGGAGTTGTGACCCACAGGTTGAGAATCTCTGATCTAGAATCATCTACAAGACAGACCTCTGAGCGTGCCCATGTGAGATTGTCTTGATTACATTAATTGATGGGAAGATCCTTGCTAACTAGGAGTGGTACCCTGGGCTTTCTCCATGGGAGGGCACTCTTCTTCTAGAGGAAACCATCCAAACGCAGACAGTACTGTTGGAGGGTTGAATTGCCCCGATTCAGGGAAGGCAGCCTTTTATTTAGTAGAGTGTGATTGGAGACCAGGGGCTGGTGTTGATGCAGCAGGACAGGAACCCCCCTCTTCCCAAGCTTAGAAGCTGCCTCTGAACCATGAAGAAATCTCTGTGCTCTGGGCTGTGCTTCTCAGCTCTCGGTCTTTGGCTTGGTTGTTTTCTCCTCTGGGTCCTCGCTGGGATGCACACGGAGCACTTGGCCTTTGCCCATGGTCTCTGGAGGATGGGAGAGGCAGTGGCAAGAGAGGAAAGAGCAGACAGGGAGGTAGGCCAACTTCAAGACCAGCTTTGCCTTCAGTTCACTGGGGGGAGGGACCTGGGACAAGCTGGCTCACTTCTGTGAGCCATAACACTCCCCAGCCCTTTCTTATCTGGATACCAAACATGAGTCAAGTAGCTACTGCATGCCAGACACTTTGCTGGGCCCTTGGGATGCTACATAGTCTGGCAAGGGAGAATCACGTCCACTGTTGACAAGCATTCTCTCCCCTCCAGCTGCCACCCTGCCCCTACACTCTCTGGTCTAAGATACTATGTCCATTGCAAGGGCATCCTCTCTGGGCTCTCTTGTCCAATCTTGTCATCACCACCCCTATCCATGCCTTGCACAGTGACCATGGGGACATACTACATCCTGCTCATAACCTCCAGAGTGTCCTATGCTCTTCAAAAGGCTGGCTCTGTCTTGTCTTACCTCTTACTGCTGCCCCCGCCCCAAGATGGCTCAGATACCCTGGCCAGCTTGTTCTTCCATCAGTATACAGGGCAGGAGCGAGCTCTACCAGAAGGCTCTCCCTGGGCATTCCCAAATGGACGCTTTTGTGGTCCATTAAGCATAGGGAGCCTCCTCCCCAATTAACCTGCTGTCCTCCTGGAGGTTCTTCCCTTTGCACACTCCCTCTCTAAGATGTCAGCCCCAATGACATAGGAACTTGTCCCAGTTCTTCCCTCGTAACTCCCCAGAACCTGGCACATAGTAAATACACAATAAAGGTTTGCTGCCTGAAGAAGTGACCCAATTTCCTTGGGCAGGAATCCATCCAAAGCTGGCCTCCAGTGTGCCTCCAGAATAATTAACTCCCTTTGAGGGCTCTTACCTGGTTTTTCTGTCTTGGATAAAGGTAGTGTCTTTGTCGTCTTCAGGGATGGACTATAACCAAATACAAAAGACAGGCTTGGGGGGCTGAGTCTACAGATGGCAGGTTGACTGGGAGTTGGGAGGTGGCATAGGTGGCACCAGCTCCCAGAAGAGGCAAGACACCCCTCCTGAAGAGGTGGTGCAGGACTGTGCGTAGATGGACCCAGATAGCCTCCTGCACCTCCAAAGCAGGAACCAGACAGCTGTGATTCTGTGTCTGCTGCAGCCATGGGGAACCAAGGTCGCCTTATCTGGGATAGCCCTAACCCTAACCCTAACCCTTTCCCTTGCCTGCCAAGCTGGTTCTGGACAAACAACTAATGTTCCTCTACCTTGTGTGAGCTGTAAACTACTATTAGCCTTCACACACCCACTTCATTTTCCCTCCAACTCTGGTAAGAGGCTTTAGAGAGAGGTGAAGAGGCCGACTTGGGGGTCTCTCTCGTCCAAGCACAGTAAGTCTTCCCCGTCGTGCTCTTCTTCTATTGACATATTTACTATGTTGCAGCACTAGAATTGAACCCAGGGCCTACCCAGGGCCTGTCCAACTGTCTGCCAATGAATCCCCAGCCCATGATCTTCCTTTATTCTCTCAGATAGAAAAAGAAAATCAATTCTAGGGCCTGAGCGAGAACCTATGCCCTAGGGTTGAGGTTATAGCTCAGGTTGTAAGAGTGCTTGCCTGACATGTGTGAAGCCTTGGGTTCCATCCCCAGCACTCTTTTAAAAAGATATGGTGGCACATACCTGTAATTCCAGCACTTAGGAGGCAGAGGCAGGAGGGCTGAGTTTAAGGTCATCTTCAGATACAAAGTAGGTTCCAAGCCAGCCTGATCCACAAAATAACCACCCACCAAAATATGCCTCCCCCAAGCCTAAGCCATTTTCTCAACCATGTCCCAGCACCCCAACAATTAGCCCCTGCAGTCTGCCAGAGCCAGAGCACCTCCCACCTCCTGAGATGGGCTTTTCCCAGCCTCTCAATTTTGCAATTTCCAATCCTCAGTGTTTGGCTGGGGAGATGGCTAAGCCATAAGGCGCTTGCTGTGTGAGCATGTGAGGACCAGAGATTCTGTGCCCGCATGGATGTTCTCCATCCTGCTCCTTGAGGCAGAGTCTCTGCACTGCGTCCAAAGCACCCTGATCCATCTAGTCTGGCTTTTCTCAAGGATCCTGCCTTTGTTTCCCACTGCTACAGTTCTGGAATTACAGTTGGGTCACTAAGCCAGAGAGGGTGGATGCTGATGGCCAGGGTGTGGTTCTGGGAACAGGAGGACAGGTAAAGGGCCCTGAGCCCACCTGTAGGTTGCCTGTTGTGTCTCTTGAGGAGGTTTTTGAAGCTCTTGGAGTTGGTTCAAGAGCTGCTCTGCTGGAAGACAGGGGGAAGGCTGAGAGATGAGCTGAGCCACCGCTGTCTGCAGAAGTCCCAATGCCAGGTCTTTTTCTGAAAACAGCATAGGGCAGGGTCCTCAGCCCTACTCCTTTCCTATCTCATCCAGCTAGTCCCCACCCTGGGGAAGGACAGTGTCCTCTAATCATTCTACAAACTTCCTCATTGGTTCTCTGCTCCCAAGGAGGGTCCCCACAATGCTTGTAGCTCTGTGCAGAGCCCTCAGCCCTATATCACCCTCTCCTACCACAAAAACCCATATGCACTTTGGTTTTGGCCCCTTCCACCCAATCCCATCTCCCTCTCTACTCCAGGACCACATTCGGAAGTCTGCTGGGTTTTACCTCCCCCCTACCCCCATGCCTCCTTTCTCCCATCCCTTCCTCCAATGAGCTTTTAAGCTCCTTCCCTGGGGATTCACCCCTCTCTCCTTTCCTCACTGTTCCAAAGCAGAAGTGTATCTGCGGGCTCAGTGTACAGGCCTATGTGTTCTGGTGTTTGCACCTGTGTTTCCTGCAGTGGCCGGGAGGGGCCGGGTCTACTAGGAACTATCTTTGGCTCTTTCCCCACTCCCAGACACCTATGCCTGAAGTCAGCACTAAAAATGGGGTTCCCTCCAAGGAACCGGGCCACCAAAACGCTGCTGAGAAGTAGGGGAGGAGGGAAGACTGATGCTGGGAAGCCTTTGGGACTCCCAAAGAGAAAAGAGAGAAGGCCAAGTGACATCTGCAGGATCAGGAACAAGGGCAAGGTCTTGGCAGTCCCTGATATAGAGGGAGGGCCACCCATGGTGTCCTTACCCTTTGGTGGAGCATAGAGGAGCCAGAACTGGATAGCACTTAGAGAATCCGTTTGTAGAATCTGACAAAGAAGCTCCAAAATCTGTGTGAAAGATGACATGGTATGGTCACGGGTAGCCCCTGTCATACTCTAGCCAGGGAACAGCAGCCTCCTCCCCTTGACATGGGGTCCTTGGGCCATATGCTCAGCTAAAGTGGTTCCCCCTAAAGGTTCCTCCATGTGACCTAGCACTTTGAGGAGGGGGTCTTTTTCTCACAATTGTCCTTAGGATCCCTGCTGGCAGGTAAAGAATATGAGGCCTCAAGCAAGGAAGGCATCAGGTGGGGATGTTAGAACAGAATCAAGCCTCAGATATTGGAGAGATGAGACCTCTCAGCCCCATAGTCTCCACTGGGCTGGTTGGAACCTTGGGCCCCTCACTGAGACAGCAAAATCAGAGCTGGCCAGTCACCTCCTCAGAGACACACCGAGTCCTACATGCTGGTATCTTTTGGGTGGTGATTTGGGGTACCCCAAGGGCCTCCCCACCCAGGAGCTCAAAGAATCTGGAGATGTTTGCCAGGAGGTGGGGGACTTGCTGTAGGCAGCCTGCTGGCCAGAGTGGGCTGTTTTGGCCAAGTGCCTAGTGAGGGGTTCCATCCAGTAAAGTAGCCGGGACTCTTGGCTCCTAGCTGCCTCCTCAGCCAGTGGCTTCCCCTTTCTCCTCCAGTCAAGTAGCCGCTGTGTATGGTCCAGCTGTGTCCTGGATGTGCTCTGGGGACTTCCTAGGCCATGTTGCAGGTGGCAGCTGTAGCTATGGAGGGCTGGAGGGGGGACCCGCCATGGGAGTTGGTTCTTTGGGAATCCTAGGAAAGTAGGGTTCCCTTAGCACTGTCCAGGCAGCCTTCCCAAGGCCATGGAGGGTCTATCAAACCCTGGCAGGCCCACCTTATCCTTGGTGGAGTAGGAACTGGCTTGGGCTTCTCCCTCAGGCCTGTAGCCCATCCTAGCCTCCCCCACCCAGCACCCAATTGGCAGTTCCCACCCTGAACTGCCCTTTGGCCCTTCCCCATTCTCATCCTCCTTACCTGCCCTGGGCTCCCTCCCTACGAGAACTGAGAACCTAACTCCAGGTGCGGTGAGGCCGCCCTATGGTGGAGAAAGTACTAGTTCTAGCCTGGCTATGCTGGTCATCCGTTGGGGGACCTTGCCACAGAACATCACCCCAAAGAACCTAAACCTCTTTTTCTGTTGAGTGGGGAATCCTGAGATCTGTCTGATCTACCCATGTTGCTAAGCCCAAAAGCACTGCTGTTCAGTGAGAGGTGGCAACACTTTGGCTCTGGGGGGCACTCATGTACTCTCACAGGGTTCGCCAATGCCCTCATCCACTGTCACACAGTGGTGGTGGTGGTGGGGCTAGCCTTGCAGGCTGTAAATTGACAATGCTCTGGGGGTAGGCCCTTCCCTCCTAGGTTCTCAGTTCCCTGCAGCTTTCTCGAGAACAGTGGATGTTGACACTGGGAAGGTGCCTCAGTGGTAATGCTGGGCTAACATACACATGCTCCCAATTTAGCCAATGACCCATGAGAGAGGAGGACTTACACAGAGAGGGTCAGGATGATGGTAGGCTGTCTAGAGGCAGTGGAGCTCAGAGCCCAGGATGAGGACTCCTGGGGCATTGTCTTTCTGGTCTTACAGTCTTAGGGGGCAGTGCCTCTGGAGAAGCCACCCTAAGGCAGGCCAGAAATGTGCTGGCTGGAAAGCCTGGAAACCTGGAGGCTGAGACCATTGCAGTCTCTGCCTCCAGAATGGTACTTACCAGCAGTTCCTGATCCTGTAGAATGGAGGGTTGGGCTCCTCCATCTTTGCCAGAAGAGTGGCTCCGCTGGCCCTGGTGGTTGCGGCGGCGGCTGAGGGCCTGGCTGGAAGCTGGGATAAGCCTACCCGTCTCAGCTGAGTACTTTGCCCCCTGTTCCCTCAGAGGAGGCTCTTCCTTCAGCTGGAAGGAAAGTGACAAGAGACTATAGGAACTGGTGAGAGTGGGAGAAGGCAGGGGGAAAAGATAAAGAAGAGGCCAGGCAGCAGGGGTGTAGGATGCTATCAAACCATCTGCACCCTGTCCCAGGTCCTCTTTCATTGGCCCTGGCTCCTCCTGCATCCTAACTCAGCATCCCAGGGTTGAATGAAGATGCCCCTGGTGGTCTTTGTTCTCCCCCAGAGGCAGGTCCTCTTCCAAACATCAGAGGTATGGGAGGTAGTGTCCTGTGCCCCTGTGTCAATTCTGATTCTTAGCTCTACTGCTCCTATGTCTGAGGTCTGTTCCTCACAGTGTAACACAGTGAGTTTTGAGGACTGAACTTGGGTCTTCATGCTTATAAGGTAAGTGTTTTGTTTTTGAGATGGGGTCTCTCTACATAGACTCGACTATGTTAGAACTCACTGTGTAGACCAGGCTGGTCTCAAACTCACAGACTTACAGATTCAAGTACCTCTACCTCCTGAGGTGTTAAGTGCATGCTGCACCATGCACCTAAGGTAAGTGCTTGTCTTTCTTTCTTTCTTTGGCAAGTGCTTTTGGAATGAACTGCCTTCCCAGCCCTGGACACCCTTTTCCTGCCCTGGGAAATCTCTGGGTATAGGGCAGGCTTAGAGCCTCCTGTCAGAGTAATTCCAGCTAAAGCATGTACTTTCTCCCATTGTTTTTTTGTTTGTTTGTTTGTTTGTTTTTGCTTTGTTTTTATTTGGTTTGAGACAAAACCTCAGTAAGTAGCACTGACAGGCCTGGAACTTGCTATGTAAAGCAGGCTAGCCATAAACTTGCAGTCATCTTCCTGCCTCTGTCTTCCTAATGCTGAGATTAGAGATGTGATTGCCACAGCCATTTTCCTGCACATTTTAAAGCAAATAAGACCTGGACACTTAGCTGATTTATCCTGAGCACCCTAATGAGTTAGTTGCAAGCAGGGACAAGAAGCCATGTCCCCACCTCTGCAGATGGGTTACTCAGAACACTCCATTACAAAGGGCCAGGTCTGTCCCAAGACCATCTGCCTTTACTACTTTGTCCCTGAAGGGCACCTGTAAGATCATCCCCACTCTGTCTGAAAACCTCCAACGATTCTCCACTCCTGATAAGAGTGGATGCTAACCTGTGCGGGGAAGTTAAGAAGAAATTCTTCCTCCCCAATCAAAATCTGCCTCCTCTCACATCTCCGTCACCACCTGCTTCTACCCTGTGCTCCAGCCTCTGTTCTCTAAAGATGTCCCCAACTGGGCCAGGGGGCCTTTGCTCAGAAGTCACCTTCACTGTCACCATCCTTCGTCAGGAGTGCCCCCTCCCATGCCAGCAGCAGAGCTTTGGAAGCGACTCACAAAGGCATTATTTCCAGGCTCACTTCTTTGTTCAGCACCAACCTCATTGGTCCTTGTCTCAATTTCCTTAGTAAAGATAGCCACTCGGGAAGCTAGGTCCTTTAGATTCTTCTTCCAGGCGTCTGAAAGGTCAGGACAAGGTCTTGGGGGACCCTGTTTTCCCTCCCTGTGTCATCAGGACTGGGATGGAGAGGAAAGGTTCTAGGCAGAAGTGCCTGTCCCCAATTTTGCAAGCCTTTCTGCTCTGGAGGGAGAAGCATTAAAACTGCCATGGAACAAGGGTTGCTAATGTTGACAGTCTCCCTGAGTCCTCTCTGGGGGCTGTTGGAGGACATCAGGCTTCTGTGTCTAAATGTAAGTGGTTTGATCTGACTTCTCTTCCCTTTTTAGATGCCTGGGGCCAACACTGAGATTCGGGAAAGATGCCATGCCTGTTGTTAAGACATTGAACCACTCTCTAGACAGGTAGAGTGTTCTGCAGCCAGCCCTCAAACGTCTCTGCCCTGTTCTGGCTGTCCCCCTGCTCCACAGGATTTCTACCACACCCTACCCTCCTGACTTTCCCACACCTACCAGCAGAAAAGTATGGCTTGGCCTCCAAAGTCCTTCCAACACTGTAGCTGGAGGTCCTGATAAACTACTGCCTGAGTGTACATGTCACTAAATATTACAAGTGTCACTTCATCTCTAGCTCCAAGTCACATGACTATATCCAAAATCAGCTTTTTGTTACTCCTCAAATACCTCAAATCCAAGCAGATGCGCTTTTTGAGGGTTAGAGCCTGGGGAATAACAAATGAAATTGGCCCAGGAAAGGGGGAACCCCAATTGAAGAGCAATGACCTTTTCCTTCTCAAAGCCCCTGCCCAGCTACACACTTTGGGAGAATTATGAGGCCCCAGGTAGACAGGTGTAGCCAAAATACCCACCAGAAGGAAGCTGAGGGTTCCGATTGGACTGTGGGTCCCCAATAGGGGCAGAGATGGTAGGCATCCCCATCAGACAGCTGGATAAGAGTGCAGATTGAGTCAAAGGTGCCAAAGAGAACTTGTCCCTGACCATACAGACAGGCTTCCCCGTGAAACCTGTAGAGAAGATAGGATATGTGAATTGGGGGGCCTAGTAGACCCCCAGGACCTTCTGAGGGCTAGAAAGAGGTGGTGAGGGGCAGGGAGCCCTTCAGGTCTTCCTCTTCCTGTAACCACAAGTTCATGTCATCAGAGCCAAAAATCTAGACCAGCAGCCACCATGTTCATGGGCACAAGAACAGGAAGGACCTGCTCAGGGTCACCTGTGAGTTGGGCAGAGGCAAGACAGAGTCAAGCTTTTGTGGTGCCTCCGGAGGTACTTCTGGCTTCCTGTGACAGGTCAATAAATTGTATATGGCTTAAAGATGAAGACTCTGGGGGCCAGGGAGTCAGTTCAGTTGGTAAGTGCTTGTCTTGAAAATGAGAGGATTTGAGTTTAATGCCCAGACTTATGGTTTGTTTGTTTGTTTTTTAAGGGGCTGGGAAGATGGCTTAGTGAGTAAAATCACTTGCCATGCAAACCGAGAGGATCTGAGTTTGAATCCCCAGAACCCATGTGTAAATGCCAGATGCATAGTGTGTGAGCATCTGTAATCTAGTGTTCCTATGGGGAGATGAGGGGGAAGAGAGAAAATATCAAGGAGGCTTGCTGGCCAGCTAGCCCGGCATATACAGGGAAAAACAATGATATTCTGTATCAGACAAGGTTGAAGGCAAGGATTGGCCCCTGAGGCTGCCCACTGACCTCCACACACATACCTTGACATAGGTACACACGCACATTCATTAAGTGTGAATGTGTATACACAAACATATACACACAAAGTCAAGCCACGAGTGTGCATGTGTGTGTGTGTTCGTGTGTGTGTGTGTGTGTGTGTGTGTGTGTGTGTGTGTGTGTGTGTGTGTGTACACAAACATACCCATGCATGTTCATGTGTGTGAAGATGAAGGCCAGACAACAGCCTTGGGTGTTGTTCCACAGGCACCATCTACCTTCTTTTATTTGAAATAGTCTCTCTCATTGGCCAGCAGCTCACCCATTTAGCTGGGATGGCTGGCGCCATGAGCACTAGGGATCCTCCTGTTTCCACCTCCCCAGCTCTCGGATTGCAAGCTTAGGCCGTCATGCTTGGCTAGGCCTTGGCTGCTTTGGTTCCAGGATCTGCTGGCTTCTCCAGGCTCTTTGGCTTCTCCTTGTCATCTCTCATGTCTCCTTATCTCAATCTCTTAATCCAAAGCTCTGCTGTCTTGTGTCTTCACAATGCATTGTTTCTTCACAAATGGCTCTCACAGTTGTATCTCCCTAGCCTGCTGTTTCTGGCCGGTTCCTCCATCCATGGCTCCTCCCCACTTCTATCCCCTCCTCCACTGACCCTTGATGGCATCTGGTATTTGTGTACTCTGGTTCTCTAGTTTCTCAGGGTGACCATTAAGGAATGACGGTGATGCCTCTCGGCCCTATACGTCACCTTCAGTCATTGGTCAAATCCTGGGGGCTTTCCCTTCTGTACCTCTAGACTAGAGCTGTGGAATCTTCCATGGCTTGATGGTTCAGCTTCCATCAAGGCCAGCGCGACCTTGTTCTGTACTGTCACCCTCCCAATGGCCCCACTTGATTCAGTGAAGTGATTGTTATGAATTTTAGACAGACTGTCACTAGGTGGCTCAGGCTAGGCAGGACCACTTATGTAGGTGGCCTTAAACTTGTAGTGATCCTTCTGCCTCTGCATTTCAAATGCCATGGTTATAGGAGTACATACCATGTCAAGCTGGGGTGGCTTAAGACAGCGCCGATGGGCTGCAGGGTCCACCTGCCTGATCTCGCTCCAATGCCTCTCTGAAACTGTCTATTCCCTTCCCCTTCTGACTCTGCTTCAGACACCCAAGGGGCTCTCCTGCTGTACCTCCAACAGAGCCAGGACCATTGTGTCCCTCTGCACATTCTAGTGCTTGATTGATTCATGCTCCCACCCTTAATTCCTTTAGCCTTCCTCAATATCATGTCATTGACTAGGTCTCTTGTGACAACCTTTTGAGAGTGGCCATCACCCCTCTGGAACCTGACAGTGACATCTAGTCTATGTCTCATCCTTCCCAGCTGGATGTCAGCTCCAGGACAGCAGTGACAATAGTCTGTTCTGCCTATTGTCATGTCCTTGGAGTCCAGACAAGTGTCATCTGTAGTTCACACTCCGTAAATACTGCAGATGAATGGGTGGATGGATGAGTGGATAGAAGGATGGCCAAAAGGATGAAGCAGCATGAGTCCAAAGTCAGAGCATAGTTCTGGGGTGGGACATCCCTTTCTCTGACTCGGGGGAGGGAAATTCTGTAGGGGACCTCCAATATGCCCTTGCAGCCTTCACTTTCCCCCCCCCATCCCCCAAGGCAGTTCTGACTTGGTCACTGGGCAGCCTCGGGACTCCGGTCAGGCCCCATGCTCTCTAGGCTCTGCCTGGAAATGGGTATGAATACATGCCTTTATACCAGATCTCATGTCCAATTAGTGATACCCACTTCTGCATGGCCCTATAGCCAGATCCTGCCCACTTGGCCATACCTTGGATGTGTGTCGTACGATGTGGTTGGGGGTGGTGCCTGGAGAAGAAGGAATGGTGGCTGAGGCGTCCAAAGCGATAGGCACTTGGTGCTTGGGGCTTATAGGTCTTCAGCTCCTCTTGGATCACCTCAAAATCCACAATGCCTGGGACCACAGGCTCTTTCTGGAACCCAACATCCCCGTGGCTCTTTGGAAGGTGCTCTGGCTTCTTCTCAGTCTCTGGACCTGCCTTTGGACTGAAAGGGATAGTTAAAGAGAGACAAATGGTGTTTCCTCTGGCTCATCAGGTCTCAGGACTCAAGTGCCTATCATGAAGGCCAAGTCCCAGAGGCTGAAATCTGCCTTCAAGGTACCCCCACCCTATAGTCCCCAAAGCTTGGTTCCCCCAGAATCCTTTCCCAGTGATGCCATCCGGTCCCAGTGAGCCTCTGTCTTCCTAAGATGCCTTGGTAGGGAGCTGGAGCCCATCTGTCAGAGAGCAGATGGAACCTCCCAGGATCCCTGCTTTCTTCCTGAGACCAGATCTAAAACCAGAAAGAGAAGCCTCAGACCCACCTAGTCACCACACCCCTAGGATGCACCAAAAAGCCCCATATATATATATATTATATATATATATATATATATTATATATATATATATTCTCTGGGAACAGAGGCTAGCCTCATTAGAGGCCTCTCCCCAAACCAAAAATTTGGCAACTCCAAGAAGCCAGCTGTAGGCTGTCACTCTCCCATGTGCCATTCTTATCTTAGACTCAGCACCCAGGGGTCAGAACTAGAGCCAAGGCCAGGGAAGTCCCAGAGCCCTTTCCCCACGTGGTCCCTCCCAGAAGACGCGGACCTGACACCAAAGATGCAAGGAGGGAAGCAGCATCTAGCTCCTGTCTTGTTGAGCTAGGCTGGAGACCAGCTGTCTCAGGTTCCCAGCACCCTGCCCCACCCCCAGGACCAGAGGACAATTTGCCTCTGTCCCTGAAGGAAGAAGAGGTCAGTCTAGATTCAAAGGTATCCCAGGAGGGCCTGCGGTACCACCTGCCTGGTGGCTTTCTGCACTTCCCTCTCCTGCTGGCCCTGGCTGCAGGGAGGTCCCTTGGTGGAGTGTTGGTGCACTGGGAATATGCTAAGCAAGGCGTGCCTCCCCTGATTCCTGGGAGGCTGTCGCTGGGCGGCCCCCTGAGTATCCTGTTCCATTCTCCTTTCAGATCTAAGCAATCTGGCACTTAAAGAAATAAAGCAAACTTCTCTGAAGTGGCAGTTAGTAGCCTCCTCTACCCCCAAATAAGAGGAAGTCACTGGAAACTCTGGAGCACCTTTGCTCCAGCCCTGCCTCCTAGCTTGTATTTCAGAGGCCTGTGTCAACTCAGGTACCCAGACCCTGGTGCATGGCATTCCAAGGTGAGGGAGGGCCTTTTCTGGAACTCGGACCCCAGTTTACCAAGTTCCTCCAAGGCTACCTTTGTCTCCCATCCTGCCTCATCTCCCTTTTGGTCCCCGCACATTCCTTTCTGACCTGTGTGCATTTAGGTCCTCACCTTGCTAATGGATGCTCAGCCAACTGGGTTTTCACCTTCACAGTCATCACAGGGTTTGCAGTGAGAGATGTAAAGACTAGAATCCTAATGCCAGTGTTCTCGATGGATGGCACAGCTCTGGTGGACTGGTGGTGGGTGTACAACTGGAACAGACAATGTGATGGGGAGAAGGGGACAGTATGTGGTAACACTGAACACTGTATCGCCCAGTAGTTTCTCTCCAGGACATAGGAAAAAACTCCTACAGCTGTGCAACATGCTTTGTCTGTGAGAGCAGTGCTATTCAGAGGGCCCAACGCAGCAAAAAAAAAAAAAAAAACAAAAAACAAAAAACAAAACCAATGACATCACAGGTATCTGAAAACATAAGTAAGCCTGGGCTACATTCAGACCATGGAGCTTTTAGGTTGCTGTGAGAAACAGTGAACCATGGTGACAGCCATGGCATGGAAAAATTTCCCATAGTGCTTAGCATGATTTAGAAAACCATATAGGGTAATGGTTCTCAACCTGTGAGTCACAACTCTCAAATGACCCCTTCACAGGGGTTGTATATCAGATATGTACGTTACAATCCATAACAGTAGAAAAATTACAATTATGAAGTAGCAACAAAATATCTTTATGGTTGGGGTCCCCACAACATGAGGGTCTGTATAAAGGGGTTGCAGCGTTAGGAAGGTTGAGAACCACTGATCCAGGGTCTCACTATATAGCCCTAGTCGGCCTAGAACTTGATATGTAGACCATCCCAGCCTTCCCCTCAAACTCACAGAGATTCATCTGCCTCTGACTCCAGAGTGCTGGGATGAAAGGTGCCCTCACTGTACCCAGCTTGGAAATACTTTTTTTAAGTAAAAGTTCACAGGGTGAGCAAGATGGCTCAACACCTTGCCACCACGCCTGAGATTAATCCCTGCAACCCACATGACTGTAAGAGAAAACTCCTGCATGTAGAGGAGGCTGCTAAATGTCTACATACCACATACACACACACACACACACACACACACACACACACACACACACACCTATACACAAATTTCTCGGGCAAACAGAATTATCACGAACATGAGGGCAGACAATAAAACAAGTAAGGACATTCTCCTAGTGAATTATTAAGAAGAGCACACAGGAGATGTATTAGTGGCAATGCCATGGTTCTTTACAGGTGGTACATTTATGACAATCCAGTGCACTATTAAGTAAACCAGCTAAAGGAAATGTATGAAAGGTGATAGATGGCAAACCAAGAATTATGATTAAATCTATAGACCCGATGCAAGTGCAAGGGTCAGGACTGAGTGCCATTCTGAGAAAGGCCCCCTGGGTCACAGATCTGCAAGGCTCTCTGAGAGGCCTCAGTGCCACCTCTGTCCAGTTAGCAAATGATGGGTTTGCTCATTTGAGGCTGCACAAGCAAGGACCAGCATCCCGCATCTGACTCACAGGCTCCTGATCTTTTGCCTAAAAATAGTGAGCAGGGATCCCTCTTCAGGAAGCTTCAGGCAGATATCAACGATGGCAGGGGCTGAGTGCTCTCTTGAGTGCTTGGATGCTTCATGCTTGAAGACGGGGCATTTGGAAGTCCCTCATCTGCCCGCCTACAGGAAAAGATGCTCTTTAGAATACAACTCTCAAATGCTTTTGATCATCACAACAGCAAGAAATCCATTTTTCCCAGGTCCCAACTCACATACATGTTAGTGTGTGTGTGTGTGTGTGTGTGTGAGAGAGAGAGAGAGAGAGAGAGAGAGAGAGAGAGACAGAGACAGAGACAGAGACAGAGACAGAGAATGTATGTATGTATGTATGTATGTATGTATGTATGTATGTATGTGCAACCAACATGGGAGTACTCTGAAGTAGCATCTACACATGTGTTGTACATGGATACTCTGTCTTGTGTTTTTTTGTTATGTTTTTTGTTTTCTTTTTTTTGGCTTTATGACCATTAAACTGCTTCAATGAGCTTATGAGTCGACACCCACACTAGAGATGTCAGTGGGCACCTAGCAGGAGAGACAGATGAGGTTACTCTAGGCCATCCCTGCCCTCCCCTGCCTCTTGACTCTGGGCTCCTTGACAGTCAGGTACAAGAGATCTGAAGGTAGTCACCAATCTAACCACAGAATGCCCTCTTATCCACCATTCCTTTGGTCTTTGTCCTCACCAGAGCCTATTTCATTTCCTGCCCTCCAGAGAGGTCCAGGAACTTACCAGGAAGATGTCCAATATAGCATATGAGCAAGAAGCCCCTGGTACTTGACCAGGATAGATAAGAAGACTAATCAAGGGTAAGACTTTGTCGGAACTATGGGCAAACCTATTGCTTTGTGACTGCTGAGCTCAGTGGTTGCTAGGTTACCCCCTTCCCACAACTCCAGAACAGAGCCCCAGCACCTTTCTCTCCCCCCTCCCCCATCCCCGTGTGGTTGGTCTTTCCCCTTCATGGGGGGTGGACAGCTGGACTTTCTCTTGTCCCACGAAACTCCTCCTCCACTTCCCATCCAAGCACTTCCAATGGGGACCCAGACAAGAAGGCTGACTAACCTGGTCCCAACAGCCAGCAGCAGACTGAGAGAGAAAATCTGGCCAAGGATTCTGGTTAGGCCGTATTCTGGGCTTGCCAGCTTGATACAGCCGGATGCTGCTGTGTGCAGTCTGCCTCTGTGAGCTTTGGTTGGCTACCTCTTAGGACCTGAAGGGTCCCAGTGAGTTCACCTGGAGAGGTGGCAGTGAGGAAGGATTAGGGTTTTCAGTTAGTAAACTGCCTGCATTGCCCGGGATGTGGAGTGCTAAGTACCCTCTGTTCAAATCCCCTTCTGCCATTTACTGTGAGGTGATTTCAATTTACCCAATGGCTTTGAACCTCAGTCCCCATAGCTCTGAAATAGAGATGGGATTCCCATTTACTATTCCGCGTTAACACACACGGTAGTGTTTAGCACCATAGGTGGTATCAAAGCTAATGTCTTACTATTGCTGTCTAGTCTAGGGGTATGGAATGAATGCACCTGCCAATTTCTGGGCTTGTCTTGAAGAATAAATGAACTGATGAGAGTGACGTGCCCAGTTATCTGCATGCTGGAGATGCTCAAAAGTGTGTGTGTGGGGGGGGGTGGGGGGGTGGCTTAGTGTGCAAAGGGTTCACCTTGCAAGCTTGAGGACTTGCGAGCTCAACACACAGAACCCACATGTTGCGAAGGGGGGTGGGGTGGAAAGAGGGCTCAGGGGTTAAGAGCAGTTGCTGCTCTTCCAGAGGACATGGGTTCAATTCCCAGCACCCACTTGGTCTGTAACTCTTATTCCAGGGGATCTGACACCCTCACACAGACATACATGCAGGCAAAACATTAATGCACATAAAATACAAATAAATTATTTAAAAAGGAAAAAATGAGCAGTGGTGGCACACATCTTTAATCTTAGCTGCGGGGGGGGGGGGGGAAGGGGGGAAGCTAGAGGCAGACAGATCTCTCTACAGAGCAAGTTCCAAGACAGCCAGGGCTACTCAAAATAAATAAATAAATAAATAAAATAAAAATAAAAAACCACCCCCCCCCAAAAAAAGCTGGGCCATAGTGTCACATTTGCAATTCCAGCACCAGGCAGACAGATTTAGGTGGCTTCCTAACATTCCTGGGCCATAAGCATAATATGCTGGGTAGTTTTATGTCAATTTGACACAAGACAGAGTCATCAGAGAGGAGGGAGCCTCAATTGCCTAAGACTGAGCTGTAGGCAAGCCTGTAAGGCATTTTCTTAATTAGTGATTGATGGGGGAGGGCCCAGCCCATGGTGGGTGGGGTCATCCCTGGGCTGGTGGTCCTGGGTTCTACAAGGAAGCAGGCTGAGCAGTCAGCAGCAACCCTCTGCATCAACTCCTGCCTCCAGATTCCTGTCCTGTTTGAGTTCCTGTCCTGACTTCCTTCACTGATGATAGTGAAGTGGAGGTGTGAACCCTTTCCCCCTCAAGTGGCTTTGGTTGTGGTGCTTCGTCACAGCAGCATAACCCAGCTGGGACACCTCCGGGTTAGTGAGAGAACCTGTCCCCAAGATTAAAAAATGTGGATGATGCCAGAGAAATGTATTTAAGGTTTCTTTCTTTCTTTCACGTGCATACATGTGTTCACCTGTACCTGCACACACACTCGAGCACATACAAAACAGATGTTCAGAAGGATCCTGATGACTGCCTTTAGTGGTCACTAAGTAGAAGCAGGATCTACAGTAGGGTGACTGCTTTGTCCAAAACTCCCTGTCGTGATCAATTCACTGTATTTCTCTGAAGTTCAACCTCCTTACTGTAAAGTGGCAGCAAGGTCAATCCTCGGTCCTGGGGCTATTATGGGCTGGGAGGCCTGAGTATAGGCTCTGTAAGCCAAGAAGGCTTGAGAAAGCTGCTGGAAGGTGGCCTAAGGAATAAGCTGATCTCGAAAACTGGTGGCATAGTTTTATGTCAGGGTTGGCTCTTATCAGTGTCCCGAGGCATCTGTGGGTAAACCCTGGGGACCAAGGGGGTTGAGATGGATAGCTGTGGGCAAACCTAAGCTCTTCCAACGCTCTGCCCCTCCCTGCTGGAGGGGGACTCCAGCCACTGCAGAGGAGGGCGACTTTGCCCTTGCTTCAAAAGCTTCTCCACTCCCATGATGTGGGGAACATTCTTTCCCTGAGAAGGGACTTTGCCTGGGCCTGTCTCTTCAGGGTTCAGGTGGCCCTTGGGAACCAGCTCGAAAGCCCCTCTTGCATGACCTACTGTGTTAAAAAAAAAAAAAAAGAGGGCGTTCTTCCCATGGCCAGCCCCCTCCATGCAGCTTCCAGCAAGTCTGCTGACACAGCTAAGAGGAAACTCCCCTCCCAACCTCCCTACGAGTGCCCTTTAAAGCTTCTATTGTGTATAGAGCTGCAACAGGGTCTGTGTGCAGAGTGCAGTTGGGGTGAGGAAGGCAAGGGATAGCTTAAATGTCTTAAGGACCAGTTTTCAGAGGAGCTGGAGAACCCTCAGACCTTTCCCCAAGTGGTGTCAGAGAGAGGAGCCAGTGGGGTTGCATTTGGAAACTGAGATAGGAGGATTACCTCTAGTTCCAGTCCAGCCTGGGCTAAACAGAAAGATCCTATCTAGAATAAATAAGAAAGAAAGAAAGAAAGAAAGAAAGAAAGAAAGAAAGAAAGAAAGAAAGAAAGAGAAGGAAAGAAAGAAAGGAAGGAAGGAATGAAAGGAAGGAAGGAATGAAAGAAGGAAGAGAGTGACATTTCAAGAGGTTAACCACTCAGTTCCTGTCCTAGTCAAATAGTTATGAATTCATATTGAAACATAGCAGAGGGGTTAGTGCATCCTACCAATTTAAAGAATTATTGATTTTGCCAGTGAGTAGATGTCTTCTTGACAATAGTTTCACAATAAGCTCCCCTACCATGAAAAACTTTGGCAGGCCTCCTGTGTGTCAAGCACTGTGACAGCCCTTTTAGATGTTATATCTCATTTAAACCTGGAGCCAAGGAAGCTCATGACCAGGGAGATCTACATGTTGTAAACGTCTCTCTGATCAGGGCTTGTTCTAGCTCTAATTTATTGATTTTTCTGCTTTTCCCATCCCTTGATGGGGATTGAACTTAGGGCCCTGAGCTACCTCTGCAGCCTTTCTAGAGAAAAGGTCTCCCTAAGTAGCTTAGGTTGGTCTTGAACTTAAGAGTCTCCAGTCTTGGCTTCTGAGTGTTGACACTGAAAGCATACATTGCCACACCAGCTCTAACATAATCTTCTGATAAAGATAAACTTTGCCATAGTCCAATTATCAATTTTATCATTAATAGTTTGCCTACCTGAGGCTATGAAGATATTCTCCATATTATTTTCTAGAACATTGCTCGGTTTATCTTTGAAATTTGAATCTATGGTCAACTGGGGACACACTTTGTGTCTGGCATAGGAGAGTGGTAAAGATACGTTTTCCAAATAAATACTTACTTGATCTGGGCATGAGGCTTCATGCCCGAAATTGTAGCATTTAGGAGGCTTCGGTAAGATTGCTTTGAGTTCAAGGTTAGCCTGGGCTACAGAGTAAGACTCTTTCAAGAAGAACAAAGCTGGCAAGATGGTCCAGTGGGTGATGTTGCTTGCCACCAAACCTGATGATCTGATTTCAATCTCCAGGACCTACAGGGTTAAGGAGAGAACTGACTCCTGCAAGTTATCCTCTGATCTAGACACACACACACACTCACACATACATACACACACTGTCACACATACATACTCTTACACACACACACACATACACACATATACTCTCACATACACACACACACACACTGTCACGCATATACACTCTTACACACATATACACACTCACACACAATATACACTCTCACACATACATACACACATGCACACATACATACACACATATGTACACTCACACACATACACACATACATACACATATTCTCACATATACACACATACATCCATACACACACTCACACATATATGCACACATACACACACACATATATACACACACAGTCCCACACACACACACACACACTCATACATATACCTTCACACACATGTACACTCACACATATACACACTCTTTGACACACAAATGAAAACGTAATAAAAATTTAAAAGCAACAACAACAAAATATCCTTACTTATGAATCTGCCTCTGAACTTCCTGTTTGTTGATTTGTTACACCAAGGCTGCTCTTTCTTAATTACTTCCACTTTACATGGTCTTTCCCTCCCTCCTTCCTTGTCTTCCTTTCTCCTCTCCTCTCTTTTGCTCTTTCATTTCTTCCAGTTTTTTGGGGGTGCTGGTCAAGTGCTGTCTCACTAGACTACATTTGAAACCCTTGCTCTACTTTGTATTTTAAGATAAGGTCTTGTTACTTTGTACAGACTGGTCTTGGACTTTCTACCCTCTGCCGCAGGCTGGGATTAGAGGCTTGCAGCCCCAAGCCCAGGTCAAAGCCATTTTGATAGGTAGTAGTCTAAGATTTCCAGCTCTGAGTTTTTGTTGTTTTCTTTTGAAGATAGATTTATTTATTTTTATTTAAGTATAAGGTGTAAGGGTGTTTTGTCTGTATGCATGTCTGTATATCACATGTGTGCCTGGTGCCCACAGAGGTCAGATGAGGGCACAGGATCCCCAAAAACTGGAATTTCAGCCAGTTGTGATGTGAGCCACCACATGTATGAGTCTGGGGAATTGAACCTGGCTCTCCTGAAAGAGCAAGTACTCTTAACCACTGATCCACCTTGGCTGTTCTTATTGTTTTGTCTTTTCTGTATCAATTAGCATACTCTTCTCATCACTGTCTACAAAATTTCTCTGAGATTTAGTAGGAACCAATCCCTGGCGTCTGAGGAGAACTGAAATCTTCAATGTGTTGAGTCTTTCAGTCCTCGAAGACACCAATGCCTATCCATCTGTTGGTTGGTTGGTGTTGGATGTTTGTTTGTTAGTTTGTGTGTGTGTGTGTTTAGACAGGTTGTCACTGTGTAGCTCTGGCTGACCTCAGCTCAAGAAAGCAGAGAGTGATGAATGCTGCTGCTCAGCCTGGTTTCCCCTTTCTACATGGAAAGGCACAGCAGAGAGATGAAGTTTATTTCATGACTCCAAATATATACTCGTAGATGACCGTTTAAAATAATTATTTGGGGGTGGGGGGTAGGGAGATGGCTCAGTGGACCCAAGTGTGATTCCCAGCACCCCAGGCTGCTCACACTTGCCTGTAGCTCCAGCCATCGAGGGAATCCTCATTCACATGCACACACTCATTCTCCACACGCATAATAAAAATTTTTAATAAATACTAAAAATGGATCCTTTTTAAGTACACAGTACAGAGACTAAGGAATTAGAAATAGTTCAGTTTACCATTGTGTTTGGCCTGTAAACAAGATCAAGTGCTTGTCTTCATGAGGGAGACTTATCTAGAAACTCAGGAACCTGCTACTACCAGTGACCTCTGTGAAGGAGTTTGCACAAGACACCACTTTAAAGAACTTCCTGGTTTCTTTTTTTTCAAACTGGACTTCCCCTGGTAGTCATCTCCTGCATCTCTGCCATGGTGGTCTGAGTTGCCTGTGGATAACCCATGAACCATCTTGTCACAGTGGAGAAGGTAGCGTGAGCAGAAGCAATGGGATTCAGACAGAACACACTGCAAGGCGCCCATGTTGTACAATGTCAGGGTTTCCCAGGAGGGACATGGGCCCTTATGTTGTGCTTTCAAGGACACTCTCTCCCCTCTTTTTTTTTTTTTTTTTTTTTTTTTTTGAGTTAGAGCGTTTCTGTGTAGCCCTGGTTGTCCTGAAATTTGCTCTGTAGACCAGGCTGGCTTCGCACTCACAGGGGATCACCTGCCTCTGCTTCCCAAGTGCTGGATTAAAGGTGTAAATCAGGCTTCAAGTGCAAGAGTCTAAC
Organism: Cricetulus griseus; assembly: GCF_003668045.3. Taxonomy (NCBI): domain Eukaryota; kingdom Metazoa; phylum Chordata; class Mammalia; order Rodentia; family Cricetidae; genus Cricetulus; species Cricetulus griseus. The sequence goes on from NW_023276807.1 coordinate 277,156, forward strand.
CTATGTTTTTAGTTTTCCTGGCTCTCTTATGGATTTTATTTATTTATTTATTCCTCCATATCCTTCTCTTTCTTTGCCTATTTCTTGTTGGTCCTCTTTTGGTTTGTTTGTGTTTTTTGAGACAAGTTCTTGCCTTGTAGTCTAGATTGACCACAAACTCATGACTTTCCTACATCATATTTCTGAGAAGGAGGAAAGTAGATATGTGCCACCATGTTGAGCTGTTGGCCTTCTTAGTTACCCACATCATCCTGCTCTCCTTAGATTTATATTTCTTGTTCTTATAGTTTGTTGAGATGACTAAATTATTAATAATTGTTATTGGTATTTAGTTGATTTTTAAATATTTCATCTCTTTAGGGCCGTCATAGCCTCATCACATAAAAAAATCTGACCAATTTACTGGAAACAAATGCTACCTAAGCATAGCTTTACTTTGCCCTATTCAATGCATAAAACTAAGTATATTTTCATATGGTTGAGGGCTGTATTTTTGTGACTGTTGTCATATCTTTCTGACAACCTCTCTGTGATATGAAAAAGCTTTCTTCTTTGTATATCTTCTTGCTCTGTTCCTTCTGTAACTCATAGTTTAATTTCTTCCCTGACTACACTGTACACTGGTGAGGGCTTATCTGTTTTCAGAACTCGCAGAGGGCAGCTCACTTTGACTTACTATGCTTTAGTGGGCCCTCATCTAACTCTATGAGAGGGTCCACAGGACAGATATGAAACCCAGCTCCCCAGACACTTGGGTCACCGTTCTGTACCTATGTGACTATGGATACACTTGGGCAGCTTCTACAAAACAGGGACAATGATTCTGCTCATTCCGTGGGGTTGTTTGGTGATTGTTTAACACCTATATGATCAGCCAGCACAAGGCCTAGCCTATTGAAGCAGATATTTTGAAAATGGATGCTGTATTTTGATGTTATTCTCTGAGTGTGTGGGAAGAACTCTTACACCCACATGCCCTTGTCTCGTAGGCTGTGTGCTTTCTGCTTTGTCTGGATTCTGGCCGGTGTCACTGGGTTGCTCTGATGAGGGCTGGCTGCTCTGAGGCTTGAGCCTGTGTCCGATGCTTGGCACCTGCCCTGGCATTACCTGTGTCCTCTCACCCTGAGTCTGTGATAGCCTTTCAGTGGAGTTGGGAAGAAAGAGGGGGTGTGGCTGCAGCCCACCTGTCTTGTCTGGGCGCATCAGCTTGGTGACCTGTCATCTGAGCAGGACTCCCAGCTCTGGGGCTGACATGTTTGGGCTAGTCTAAGCCAACATGGAGAAGAGTCAGTGAACCGGAAGAGCAGGCACAGGAGACAGAGGCACCTGAGCTCTCTAGGGAGTCCACAGCCAGGTGCAAACAAGCTGTCTATAGGCAGCCCTTTTCAACGAAACAGCTTTTTTCTGTCTGTCACCCTAGTCACCCTAGATCTCTGCTCGAATTTTCTTTAGTGCCCAGTGGCCCTTGTAAGTATATGCAAGTGTATAAACTCCAGGAAGTGAAAGGCTTCCTTTCCTTTGTCTTGTTTGTCCCCCAGTATGATATGTGTGGTAGCTACGTGGGTGTGTTTGTTCTGTGCTCGTCTTTCAAGTTCCTGCCACAGCACCTGGTGCTCAGTATCATCAAATAATGAATGAATGAATGAATGAATTTCAGGTATTTATTCATCCATTTATCTACTTCTTGCCTACATCCCTGCTTTTCTCGATGATCTCATATAGTCTTCAGTAATTCTGTACTGCCCAAGCTTGCCTTGAAGTTTGTGGTATAGTTCTGTTGACTGGAAAGGTTTTTCGGTTTTTTTTTTTTTTTTAAGATTTATTTATGTATTATGTATAAAGTGTTCTGCACGTATGCCTGCAGGCCAGAAGAGGGTGTCAGATTTCATTATAGATGGTTGTGATCCAGCATATGGTTGCTAGGAATTGAACTCAGAACTTCTGGAAGAACAGCCAGTGCTCTTAACCGTTGAGCCATCTCTCCAGCTCTGGAAAGTTCTTAATACTAACTGAAATATGTTTTTCTGGAGACTTCCAGGTAATCTTGTCACACAATGTATAAGACTTTTTTTTTTTCTGTGATCAACCTCTCCACGATAGTCTGAGTCACTTAGGAGATATATCATGAAATAGGCTAAACAGTTTACAAAGGTGAAGGAATCAGAGGGCCAGAGAGATAGCTCAGCGGTTAAGAGCACTATGTACTTTTGCAGAGAACCTGGGTTGGGTTTCTATCACCCACATGGCAGTTCACAACTGTCTGTACCTCCAGTTCCACAAGCACTGCACATAATGATACACAGACATACGTGCAGGAGTGCAGTCTGAGGGTGAGGACGACAGAGGAGAGAAGGTAAATCAAGCTAGAAGCTGATTATAAGGGGCCTTCAATACCAGGTCCAAGAACAGCTCCAGTTAACCAGCCTCTGGATTGTGTCTTTATCTTTGATGTCTTCTCCAGATATGGTAGTCTTCACTGGCAGACCCGTTCCACCCTCTGACAGATAACTACTGCCCTAGCTTACCATGTGCTTCGTTCTTACCATCCAAGAGCTTTCCACATGGCCTGGGGGAAGGCCCAGGCCACCTCTGTTGACCTTCACTGATGCATGTCCTGGGACTGATTCTCTGCCAGCAAACCTTGGGTTTTGGTTTGTTTTTGTGTTTGTGATATTGCATCCAGGGACATTGGGCAATCCCCACTGGGCCTTCTATTCTCAACCAGAAACTCTGTAAGACTTCCCTGGGGTCAGCAGGGAGGACTTGTTGCTGTGAACAAGGACTTGTTTGAAAGGACTTGTGTGATTTTGTGTGGGAGAGACTAGTATAACTTCATTATAACTAGTATAACTTTACATTGTCTGTAATACGGTGTAATAGTGAGGAGTGATAGATGTCTGCACAGACAGCCTGTGGACATTACACACGTTTGAAATGCTTGAATGAATGGTAGATGGTAAGAGTGAACCTTCAAAATATGTCTGAGCAAGTAGTTTCTTCTGAGTGCCCCTTGCAACACTGGTTCCTGTTTACACTCAATAGTTGAGAATAGCAGTTCCTTCAAGCTGATCCACAAAAGCCAGCTTCAGGTTGCTTCTCCACCAGGAAGCAGGTTGGCAGTGGCTACAGCAGGGCTCTGGACACCTCCCAATCCAGTGTCCCCACTGATATTCAGAGGGAACAAGAAGCTATTTTGTATGGAGAATGACCCTGGCACTTGTCCTATCTCCTTTGCCAGCCTATCAGGGCTTTCGGTTCTTGTTGTCCCATGTCCTGCTTTGACAGTACCCCCACAGGCTGGGAAACTTATTGGCTTGTGATGCTGGAGGCTGGAAGTCCAAGGCCCAGAGGCTGGCATCTACTGAGGTACCTTCTGACTCTGCCATACCTCAGTGGAAGGACGAAGAGACAGAGAGAGCAAGGGGAGGCAGAACTTGATGATACTGACATTAGGAATTCATTCAAGAGCTCAGAACTTCTTAATAATCCCAACCCCCACATCCTTGCATTGAGGACCTTTAAAACACCCGATCTTTGGGGAGCGACGGGGGTGGGGGGTGGGGGTGGAGCGTGCATATGCAAACATGCAAGGCATGTTTATTTAGCTGGACAACCTGAAAATCTAGGTCTATTCATTTGCTAAGTAGAATGTTGAGATAAAATACGGCTGTGAATAACAAACTTATTGTCTCACAGCTGTTGAGGCTAGACAGGTCTGAGGTCAAGGTGCACGGAAAGGTAGGTGCTTTGGAAGGCTGGGGAGAAAGGTGTCTCCTGTCTCTTTCTTACCTCCTGTTGATTTGCTGGTGATCTGATGCTCTTGCCTTAAAGTCATCACCTACATTCTACATCTGTTCAAATTTCTCCGTTTTAAAATGTACTTAAAAAGAAAAAAAAAAAACATTATTTCCTGGCATGGTGGCGCACACCTTTCATCCCAGCACTTGGGAGGCAGAGGCAGGTGGATCTCTATGAGTTCGAGGCCAGACTGGTTTACCCAGGGAGTTCCAGGACAGCCAGAGCTACACAGAGAAAACCTGTCTCAAGAATGAAGGGACCAGCTCCCCATTTCGGCAGCCATAACAGCCGAACACGCCCTAGCCTGACCTTGTCTTGGTCACTAAGGTCAGATGCCTGTCCCTTTCGGTAACCATAACAGCCGAACACGTGCTTGTCTGACCTTGTCTTAGTCACTAGGAGGTTAGATGCCCACCTTGTGGCAAGGAACCAATCAGAAGTTAGCTGGTGGTGCTATGGTTTACGGCTCTGGGTGTGCTTTACAGACAAGTGCACAGCAATGACGCACAGAGCATAGCAACCACCCTGGGAAGGCCTATGGGCCATCACAACCAGTTGACCAATCAATACATGGCAAATCCTCCAAGCCTGGAGCCACACCAATCCTGAGCCTGTGCTTACCCCTAGACACTCCCCTTACGCTGCCCTATAAGATCTCTATGCAGACGCTTCGAGCTGTCTTTTCCTAGCCATCTGCCATGGCCGGTGGATGAAGGACCCTAGCTAACATGGGGTTAGCTCGTTAAACAACTATAATAAAGTCTCATGCAGTTTGCATCAAGCTTTCGACTCAGCCTGGTGACCGAGGTCCTGGGCTGAGATCCTGGAGGCCTGAGCTTCCGAGGGTCTTACATTGAGGCCAGACTGGTTTACCCAGTGAGTTCCAGGACAGCCAGAGCTACACAGAGAAAACCTGTCTCAAGAAACCACACACACACCATGCATGTGCATACACAATAATCCTCACAATAATCCTGTGTGTGTGTGTGTGTGTGTGTGTGTGTGTGTGTGTGTGTGTGTGTGTGTTAGAGGATGGGGTACATGCAGTCAGAGGACAATTTTAAAAGAGTCGGTTCTCTCCTTCTACCTTTATGTGAACTCTGAGATAGCGAACTCAGTCCATCAGGCTTGAGTAACAAGTGTCTTCATCCACTGAGCCATCTTGCTGTGTTAAGTTACCCCTTTCTAAGGATACCAGTCATTTGGGGATAGGCACCCAGTCTGTACTGGAACTACAACTATGTCTACAACAATTTCATTTTCTCTCTTTTTTTAAATTTATTTTTATTTTATGTGCATTGCTGTTTTGCCTGCATGTATGTTTGTGTGAGGGTGTCGGGTCCCCTAGAACTGGTTACAGATATTTGTAAGTCACCATGTGGGTGCTGGGAATTGAACCAGGTCCTTTGGGAGAGCACTCAGTGCTCTTAACTGCTGAGCCATCTCTCCAGCCCTATGATTTCATTTTCTGGTAGTTACAATCTAGGGACCTGAGGTTTAGGTGTTCAACACAGAGGTTATCAGGGCTGTAATTCATCCCTAACAGAGATGGCTGTAGCGTCAGCACAGACTCCTCCCTGTTGGTTACTAATGTACTGATGCTGATTTATGGGAAACCATGAAACCAGAGATGGGATGGTTAGGGGAGAGGCCCCCGTTGTGCTGCAGTAAGTTCAACTAGGGATGCAGAGATAACTCAGCTGGAAACTGCTTGCTGCACAGGCCTGACCTGACTGGTACAGCACTTGCCTGTCATGTGTGAGGCTTTGGACTAGATTACCAGCACTGCCAAAAATAATAAAATAAAACAATAATTATCTCAAGATAATCAGCTAATAAATAATATAGATTAGTAAATAAAACTGAGAGAATTTTATGGAGGGGAAAAGGGTTTTTGTCTTGCCTTGGAAAATTTTAAAGTTGCAGTACCCATGACCTCTGGCACGAAGCCCCACCCCGCTCTGTTCCAGTACTCTACCTCACTGCTGTCTTTCCCAGGGCCCTGCTCTCTCTAAGGCATCATATAGAAACTAGTTTATTACGCTTATCTGTGCCCTCCCACCAGATCAGGGGCAGAGATCTGTTATGCTCAATGAGATACGCCACACCCACGATATTGATATTGAGCATTTTGATAGTTGAATGAGTGGGTGACCAAGCCTGTGGCCTATATTCCCAGATGGCAGGTCATGTGGCCTACCTGGGACAGCTGAAGGTTGGCCATATTTTGCCCTATTCATCTGTGACTCTTGAGCTGCATGCCAGGCCCTCTTTTGGTCTTGTCTCTGGCCACACTGACTTTTCTGCCCCCCACCAGTGGCAGAACAAGTGCACTTTGCTCAGCCAGAGCCTCTCCTGCCTGCCTGGCTAATCCTTAGTTGTGTGTGTGCTCGGCTGGGACTGTCTAAGAGCCCTCTGTTTAGGACCATACTACTCAGCAAGGAAATGAACTAACTTTAGACTTAAAAAAAAATTCTCTGAAGAAAAAAATTTCACATCCATCTTTGTGTGTGTGTGTGTGTGTGTGTGTGTGTGTGTGTATGTGTGTGTATTCATGTAGAGACCAGGGGTCAACCTTGAGTGTCTTCCTCAATTGTTCTCTACCTTATTCTTTGGGGCAGGGTCTCTTATTGAACCTGGGGCTCATTGATTCACCTAGACTAGCTGGCCTATAAGGTCCAGGAATCCTGTCTCTGCCCCTCCCCTGATTACAGTCAGGCATTACTGTGTCCAGCTTTTTTGCTTTGTTTTGTTTTTAATTTATAAAAATTATTTATGTGTATGGATGTTTTGGCTACATGTGTGTCCGTGTACCATATGAATGCTTGTCCTCTATGGAAGCCAGCAGAGAGTGTTGGATCCCCTGGAACTGGAGTCATGAGTGGTTATGAGCTGCCATGTGGGTGCTAGAGATCAAACCTGGGTCCACTGCAAAAGCATCAGGTGCTCTTAAGCTCAAGTCATCTCTCTGGTCTGTGTCTAGCCTTTTCATGTGTGTTTTGGGGGCTCAAAGAGTCAGGTCCTCATGTTTGCATGCTACATACGTTACCGACTGAGCCATCTTCTCGGGCATTTTGCTTTATTTTATTTATTATTTTTCCAAGATAGGGTTTCTTTGTGTAGCCTTATCTGCTTTTGGAACTCGCTCTATAGACCAGGCTGGCCTTGAACTCACAGAGATCCACCTGCCTTTGCCTCCTGGGTACTGGGATTAAAGGTGTGCACCATCACTGCCCAGATTTTAATTTTAAAGACAGGGTCTCACTATGTAGCCCTGGCTAGTTTGGAACTTGCTACACAGACCAGGCTGGCCTCAAATTGGTTTTGGTCCTTCCACCTCGACCTAAACACTCTCAGCTTTTGCATTCAGTCTTTAAAGACAATAAAAGACTTTTCATCACCCCGCATGGCAGATGACTGCAGACTCTGACCTCTGAACTGGGGACTTGGTTGCTGCCTTCTCTGAGTCCAGCCCCTCTGAGTCACCCTGGAAACTGGTTCCACAGGGCCATACCAGGGGAAACCTTGTGCCTAGGTTGCATTGATGTTACTTGTCCTCTGTTTATTCAGGATTTAGATTACCCTAGACTGTGCAAACAAGGCAGGGAGCCAGCCAGGCCTCCCAGGGCATCTGGCCATACTGCTCATCCTCCCAGCAGGACTAGGACAAATGCTTCTCCAACAAATGATTGCATCACAGGCAGCCCTTCCTAGGAGTCTGGAGTTTCCAAACAGAGACCTCTGGGAAGCGAAAACCAAGCAGGCCATACAGCATTCTAGACCACAAACATGGAGAGTAATTTCCCCCTCTCTACCCAGTCATTGTTATTCAGTTTTTTTAAGTAGGGGTGGAAACAGTAAGACAGGGTCTCATCAGTGTAACTCAAGCCTTCAGTTGGAGATCCTCCTGCCTCAGCTTTCCAAAGGTTGGGGTTACAGGTTTATACTAGCACACTCAGTTTTGAGATGAGGAAATTGAAACACGGAGAGGGCAAGTGGTGCATTTAAAGCCATATGGCACATATTCTCAAAGAGAAACACATGAAACAACCATATCTTCTGGGCTGGGGTTCTGGGGCTAAATATCAGCAATTCTGGGTTCAGTCTCTGTTAGCTGTAGGACCAAGCTGTAGGAAGAGATGAAGTAAAATTTACCAGCTTTTACCCAGAAGTGGACAACATGCACAAGATCAAAGATTCCATTCTTTGTTCATTCTATCTGCATGAGAATCTCAACATGTGGACTTTGAAAAATTCTTTGGAGGCTGAGTACAGTGGTACATGTCTGTAATCCTAGCACTTGGGTGCTGGAGGCAGGCCAGCCTTGGCTACATAGTTTGAGGCAGGTTTGAGTTTGAGGCTAGCTTGGGTTGCACGAGACCCTATCCTCTGCTCCCTTACACCCAAGAGACTTGACTCAGTAAGCCCAGGCTAATCTTCCAGAGGACCTGGTTTCAGTTCCCAGCACCCACATGACAGTTCACCATTTTCTGTAACCCCAGCTTCAGGGGACCACATGCCCTCTTCTTGCAGGCACTGTGCACACATGGTTTACAGACACACATGCAGGCAGGCTTCCTCTGTAGCATCCTGGAAATGAAAAAACTTGTGATTACAATCACAGAGGTGGTTCCGTTGGAGTTCAGTGACAGAACGTAGCCCCCATGATAAAGTTCTGTATATCATTCATTCTACCAGAACATTCTAAGGCATAGGATCTAAATTTTAGCTTCACTTCACATACGAAAAGCAGTGTTTTGTTCTTTTTCATTGTTGTTGTTTTTGTTGATGCTGTTGTTGCTTTTTGAAACGGTCTGATGTGTAGGTCAGGCTGACTTGGAACTTATTATGTAGCCAAGACTGCTGGCCTCAAACCTGCGATCCTCCTGCCTCAATCTCCTAAGTGCTGAGATTGCAAGGGTATGATATTATGCTCAGCAGCGGTATTTTACTTTTGGGGGAGAGGGCCTGGTTTTGTTATTTACTCTTCCAGGAAGGAATACAATTACAGTGTTGCGAGCTAGTGTTGAAATTTTGTCTATTCTTATTTTTTAAAGATTTACTCTGTGTGTGTGTGTGTGTGTGTGTGTGTGTGTGTGTGTGTGTGTGTGTATACACAAAGGTACATGTAGGTACCTGCAGTGGCCAGAAGCGGGCATCAGATCTGCTGGAGTTGGAATTATAGTTGTGAGTTGTCTGACGTGGCCGCTTGGACTCCAACTCATGTTCTCTGAAAGAGCAGCAAGCTCCAGTCCAAGGAATTGTCTGTTCTGTAGTTTTGGGAAAGTACATGCCCTATGATAAGACTACTCACATAGTAACTGAGTCACCAAGACACCACCTCTGTCTAAATGTGTAACTAGCTTTCTCCTTTGTGATGATAGTGTGTTACTGGTTCTGTGACAATCCTCCTGTAGTTTTAATTGCTTTGGCATGCTGAGTGCTTTTAACCAGGGTGCTTCCGACCTCCTTCTGCTCCGATCTTGTTTTCTTCCAAGCACAGGGAGAGGCTTTCTCTGAAAGTTCCTTATCTTCCTGGAGATCCAACAAAATTCTCATCTGTCACATGCTCCTCCCTCTGCAGCAATCTCATCACCCAGGGCAGATTACCAGGAGCAGAAAGAGACTGGAGGGAGTTTCACAGACTTTGTCACCTGTTCCAATGGCTGCTCCAGACAACTTTTATTACCTGAAGGACCTTTTATGTGCTTCACAAGACAACCTTCATTGACTGTGAATTCCTCACTTCTGCCGTACCAAGCATTATCCCATCAGCAGACACCCAACGCTCCCATTCCTCTCTGTAGTAGACAAATGTCAATCATCTAGATTCCTTCAAGGCTTATATTTGTGGGGCTTCTGCTTGGAATCCTATAATATAATCGTATGCTTTCTCTCCTCTTCATCTGCCTACCATAGATAAATCATTGACCCTTTAGAAGGTTAAGAAAAGAGCCCTTTCCTCTGAAGTTTGTAGGACATTGATTTTTGGGGGGAGAGGGCTGGTGAGATGGTTCAGCACTTAAGGGTGCCCGCTGCCAGAGTTCAATACCCAGGACACATATGGGTGGAAAGTGTAAAACATTTAATGTAATTTTAGGATAGTAAAAGGGGGAGTTAGGAAAATGAAAGTATTGGATCTGATAGGGTTGGGGACTTACTGATCTGTGAAGAGCAAAACCCTACAGGTAGCTTGGTACTCAGACAAACCTTTCGAAAGCCCAGAGAGAGGCTGGAGGGAGGTACCAATCAACTTGCTATGTTAAGGTCCATAAATAATAGAGGTCAGACCTAACATGACAAGCTGGACTGGGCTTATCATCTCACCATAGAACTCTGGCAGGGGCCTGGCTATGGCAGAAGCAGGTGGAGTAACGGGGAGCAAATGTCAGCTGGAGAGACAGACCCAGTGTGGGTGCTGGGCACAGCTGTTACAATAGCCCCAAGAGCCATGAGATAAACTCTCATTTAAGAGTCATGGAAAGCCCAGCTCTGACAGTTAAAACAACTTGCCTCACCTTACTCCATCAGACATTATCTGACAATCCCTGCATTGCTGACAGTAGAACTCCAATAAGACAGAAACAAGAGAAAAACTCAATGCTTTCCAAAGAAGCAATGGAATCAGACCATGATGGTACACTCATGATATGTGACTCTCAAACTCTGGAAGGGGAGGCAGGAGAATCAGGGATTAAGGCCATCCTCAGCTACATACAGAGTTTAAGACAAGACTGGACAATATGCGTGACCCTATTACAAAAGCAAAACAAAGACACACATACCCTAAAACTAAAGTAAAAAGCCTGTGAATATAGCTTAGTTGGTAAATACTTGTTTAACATGCACAAAAGCCCTCCATTCGATCCTTGGCACTGCATAACTGAGTATGGTATCAAACACTTGTAATGCCAGCACTTGGGAGGTAGAAGTAGGAAGAGATGAGTTCAAGGTCATCCTTGACCACATAGTGAGTTTGAAGCCAGGTTGGGATATATGAGACCCTGTCTAGAAAACAATGAAAACAGTTGAAATAAGCAGGTGAATGGAATGAAGCTCATAGAGTACACTCTATAAGCACAGCCTTCTCATCTTGCTTCTTACAGCTGTGTAGCCTTAGTATTTTTTAAATTACATCTCTGTGTGTGTGTGTGTGTGTGTGTGTGTGTGTGTGTGTGTGTGTGTGTTCAGAGAACATCTTGTGAAGTCAGTTCTCTCTTTCCACCAAGTGGATTCCAGGGATCGACTTTAGACTTGGCAGCAAAGATCTCTATTGTCTGAGCTGTCTCACTGGATCCCAATCTGTAACTCTGTAACATTCAAAGAAGTTGGACAGAGTTTAAAGGGCCATACTTCCCCTTTCACCTCAAAGAATAGTGAACACATTGGCAACCAACACTGCATTCACCCTTCACGCAGGACTGGCTGGCTGACAGGGAGGAAAAAAGGACTTGTGTGTTGTCCAAGGAGGATGCTGGGTAAGAGCAAAAGACATCCAAACTAAGATCTGAACTATTTAAGCTGTGTGTCAGGCCATGACATTCAGTTTAACCTGGGTGTCTTTTATTGTTGTTCAAATTATTTTAATTATTAGAAAGTTCTGTATTGGGGTAGGGTGGGGGAGGAGAGAGCTGACCACCTCATGGTATGACTTTGTCTTCAAAGTTGTTTTGTTGTAGGTCTCACTGGCTTCCTTCTGCCAAAGGAAATTTCTATTTGTTTAGCTTTTGATAAAGTCACTGTTTTTGATGTTTTGTTCATAGTAGGTATCTTTGGGAAGGGTGGGACTTCCTTGGAAAATTGGTCTCAGTTTTGTGATGGTTTGGTCACAGTGACTTTGGGGATTGGTACCTAAGACATGACCCTGGTGAGACCAGGGGGCCACTCAAACCAAGGGAGTATACTTCTCTCTTCTTCTTGTGACATGGCAACAACCAAGTACTTGCTTTGTTCTGTAGGCAACCCCTGCCCCACAGCTATGTCCATCTGCATTGCCACTGGCTAATCTTGGTGGCTCTAAAGATTGTAATGAACCCAGCTTGCTGTTGGAGCTGTATGCCTGCTTCTGGCCCCTGTCTGGGTGTGGTGGGCTTATGAACTTTTGAGATGATTTCTCTACTTAATTGTGGCTGTCCTGGAACTCACTCTGTAGACCAGACTGGCTTTAAACTCACAGAGAGACCTGCTTGCTTCTGCCTCCCCAGTGCTGGTATTAAAGGCATGTGCCACCATGCCTAGCTGCTTATGAACTCTTTGCTGGATTCAATGGGTTACTTTCTTGATTTCTTCAAGCTTCATATTTGGAACTCCATGTAACTTTTCTCCTGTTTATCTGCCTACTGTGCCTACTGTCAGGGTATTTTTACTTTCCCAGATTCCTACAGCCCTATACACACACACACACACACACACACACACACACACACACACACACAGAGAGAGAGAGAGAGAGAGAGAGAGAGAGAGAGAGAGAGAGAGAGAGAGAGAAAGCACCCAGGGTATCAAAGGACAGTTTGGGGACTGACCTTAGTTCCCCATTCACTTACACATGGTTTTTCTTCATTTAACTCCATAAACAATTGCAAACAAGTTTATCATAACAATACCAGTTTTCTCTGCAAACAGGGATTGGGGGTGGGCAGGGTGAGTTGTTTTGTTTGTTTGTTCGTTTGTTTGTTTCTCAGCATCTGGGGAGCTTGCTAAAGTGTAGGTACTGATTCAGCTCTGGATGGGGGTTCCAAAACCCCGAGTTTCTAACAAGTTCCCAGATGATGCCAAAGCTGTTCTTAGGAAATGACAATTTGCTCGAGGTGGCTTGAGGCAGCCCTACCTCTGCCTCTCACCAGCCAGCCAAGCTCTCCTGATGTTATTCTACAGATTGAAGGACTATGGGTGGGAGGAGGGCCCCAAAACTTTAGGTTTCAGTTAGTCTTCTCCCCCTCCCTGCTACATACAGGGCAGGAGGTGGAGGGAGAAAGCTACATACAGGGACTGACAGGGACTGGGCAGGTACAAGCCTGCAAGCCTAGACCTGTGTTACAGTCTCAACTCTGCGGCAAACTGCCAGAGTTGCACCCTCTCCCGCCTCAGTGTTGTTTTGGTGTGTGCTCTCTGGAGTCCATCAGACAAATAGCTGAAGGTCCCTCTCACTCTTTGTCTCTAATTAATAAATACAAATAGTCAACAAGTCTCCCCCAGGTTCATTTGAATCTGAAGCCTTGGCTTTGCAGCCACACACCACTTCCCCTCGTGTGTCTTTGGGAGATGACATCTTTCCTGGTCTCTCTGTGCCTTTGTTTGCCAGTCGCAAAGGAGTAGTTGAGAGTCAAGGGATCCGGACAAGCCAGGACAGAAGACGAGCTTGTACACAGAGGTGCTCAGCATAGTTCTTGCTGAAAGATCAGTCAAGATGGTTGGATAGGCTTGTATTTCTGTGAAGAATCAGATGTGTGTGTGTGTGGGGGGGTCGGGGGGGATCAGACATTGCTCTCCTGTCACCTGGAAGCATGAATTCTAGATTCAAGGATAAGGGGCTAGGGAGATTGCTTAGCAGGTGCAAACAGAGGACTTCAGTTAAAATTCCCAGCACCTTGCAGAAAACCTGGCATAGCCATGCTCATCAATGTTGGGGTAGTCGTAGGGGGCTCAAACAGGTGGATCATGGAGTCTTGATCGTCCACACATCATCCTCAGGTGTCTGCGCTCATGTACGGCCACATATGTGTACACACACAAAGGGGATATTCCAAGTACTAAATAACTCTGCACATGTATGGCAGTTAAAGAGAGGGCTGGGGGTAGAAGTTAAAAATCAAAACAAAAGAGGGGATGTGGAGTATGCAGGGCAGACCTGACTAAGTCTTGAAGAACAGGCATTGGAAGGGGTGCCAGAGCGTCCTTCAGCCTCACAGCACTGGGGACTCAGTTAAGAGTGGCAGGGGAATGTGGGCATCAGGGGCTGACTGCAGGGGATCTGGGTAGCACAGAGAGATGCCTGGAACTTTTGGTTGTGGAAAGGTGAGGAAGGACCCAGACAGCCTGCCAGACTTCTTCAGGGTCTTAACTGTTGTGAGAGGGAGACTGAGGGGTGCTTCCATGGGGTGCAGGGGAGGCAGTGTTCCATCCTAGACACACCAGATGGAGATAAGGATGGTGCTGCTTACGACACCCTCATTTGAGGATCACCATTCACGCCTTTAATTCCAGCACTCAGGAGGCAGAGGCAAGTGGATCTCAAGATCTCAAGGCCAGCATTGTCTACAAAGAGAGTTCTAGGACATCCAGGGATACACACAGAGAAAGCTTGTCTCAAAAAAAAAAAAAAAAAGAAAAAAAAAAGAAAGAACGAAAGAAGGAAGGAAGGAAAGAGACAAAAGAGAAGAAAATACTTTAGGAGGTCAGATCTGGGCTATAGGCATTTTCTCAATTAGTGATCAATGGGGGAGGTCCCAGATCATGGTGGGTGGTGCCATCCCTGGGCTGATGGTCCTGGGTTTTATAAGTGGACTGAACAAGCCAGTAAGTAACACTCCTCCACGGCCTCCATCAGCCTCCAGGTTCCTGCCCTGTTTGAGTTCCTGCCCTGACTCCCTTTGATGAACAGTGCTGTGGAAGTATGAACCAAATAAACCTTTTCCTCCCCAAGTTGCTTTGGTCATGGTGTTTCATCACAGCGATAGTAACTAACCATAAGACACCCAAAGGCCTTCCTTCACAGACCCAGGTCAGGTGCTTGCTTAGATCCAGCTTGTCTGCAGGCTCAAACTGGCTGGAAGTGACCAGCTGTGTCTAGTATGTTCGGGGTTGGGTGAGGTGGAGGAGTGGGAGTCTTTCTTTGAAGCAATGTTCCTTCTTCAGCCTCATGAATGCTGGGATTACAGGAGCAAACCACCACACCAGGTTCAAGTTACTTTCTTTTTATTTATTTATTGTGTGTGTGTGTGTGTGTGTGTGTGTGTGTTTGTCGAGTGTGTACATATGTGCTCAGAGGCCAGAAGAGAACGTCAGACCCTGTGGACCTGGAATTATAGGCACATGGGAGCCATTTTATGTGGGTGTTGGGGACCAAACTCACTGAGCCCTCCCTTTCGAGTCCCTTTAAGGTATCCTTTTAAACAACCAACTTTTCATGCCTATATCTTGGTACTCGGGAGCCTGAGCAGAAGGATTGATTGAAGTTCAAGGCCAGGTTATGGCTTTCATAACAGAGTGAGACTCCCTGCCCCATCTCAAACAAATAACCGCTGAGCGTAGGGTCCCACATCTGTAATCTCAACATCTGTGAGGTGGAGGCAGAAAGATGGAGAGTTCAAAGTGGCCCTCAGATACATGCCCAGTTTGAGGCCAGAATGGCGTCCATCAGAATTTGTCTCAAAACAAAGACTTGGTAGAGAGAGATCATCCTAGCTACTTGAGAGGCTGTGTTGAAGCAGGAAGATACCTTGCCTGCCCTACAGAAAGAGCTCAAGGCCACCCTAGGCGACTTAGTAAAACCCGGCGTCATAAAACAACAACATAAGGCAAATAAAGAAAGGGTAGCTTGAAAGAGAAGTTCAAATCCAACAGGGCCATCTTCGGCTCTAGGGGAGACACCCAATCCGGCCTAGGCACTGCCCCTACCCGGCCAGCAGGCGGCGCGCACGCGCTGTTGGGCGGAGTGCAGGGCCAGCTCGGCGCCGTGTCGGACGTGCGCGCGTCCTATAGCGGCGAGGCCGCGCACGCCCGGGGCTCCCTAAGGCGGGTGGGTACCCCAAGGCCATTTCCGGGAGGGGCGGGTCCGACGGAGGCGCACCTCCAATCTCTGCGGCGGCAGCGGAAGGGGGAACTCGGGTCCAGCGCGGGCAGGTCAGTCGCTCGCGGAGCGGAGGCGCGTGAGGTGTGCGGCTGGCTGCGAGGTTGAGCCTGTGAGGGGAAGAAGGCGCGGGTCGTCGGTCTGAGGAGGTGGAGCCGCGAGCTTAGAGCTTAGAGGAGCAAGGGTGGGGTGGAGGCGGCGGGGGGTGGGGTGGGCGAGCGGAGGCGGGAGGAGGGTGAGCCGAGCTGAGGGGTAGCGGGGCCCGGGCTTGGGCTGAGGGGAGTTCGGGCCGAGGGCAGCGGGGCCGGGGCTGACGGGGTGCTGAGCCAAGGGGAGCTGAGGGGCAGGAGTTTGAGGCCCCGGCTGAGCAGTGGCGCGGAGAGTCGGGGCGTCCAGCTTGCTCTACGGCTGGATGGGGAGGCAGAGCGGGCAGGAGCAGCCCGCTCTGCCTCCTGGGTTGGTCGTAGGGCTGTGGGCCCCGGGACGGAGCTGTCTGGTGTCCCAGCCTGGGAAGGGGCGTGTCCCCCTCGTGGACTCCTTGGCTGAGTTCTTCTGGAATCGGATGTTCTGGTTCGGGCCGGAGTGTTGATAAGCCCGGCAGTGAAATCCCGAGGCTTCCAAGGAGCTAGCCAGGCAGCTCTGATCTAGCGGTGTGGCGACGCCAAGCCTTCTTCCCCTTTTCAGACGCTGAAAAAGAGGAGTCTCGAGAAGACTGCAGAGGAAGATGCCCAGTACCGACCTTCTGAAGTTGGTGAGTCCGACCGAGGAGACCCTCAGCCCCCTTACTCTTTGTCAGGAGGATCTGAGTCATGTGGTGATTTCACCTCTGACCGTTGCTTTTGGTAAAGGCTGAGCATCTGCCACTATGAAAAACAAAAAGAAACAAAACAACAACAACAACAACAACAACAACAAAAACCAGGAGTTAATGATCAGGATGAATAAATCGATGAATACAGTATATGTAGAACTTACAAAGTCTTGGAGAAACTTTTACAGAGTCATTGCAGACAGACCCAGCTTTTCCTGCTTGTCACCACTAGAGCAATTGCTTTTGTTTTGTTTTTGAAATAGGTCTGGCAGTGTAACCCCGGTGGCCTAGAACTCAGCATATACACTTGGCCTTGAACTTTCAGTAATTTTCTTCCCCCTTTCCTCCCAGTGCTGGGATTTTTGTTTATTTTGGGTTTGCTTGGTTGGTTTTGGGGTCTCATATGTAGTCCTGGCTGGGCTGTAACTTGCTCTGTAGAGCAGACTGGCCTGTAATCCCGAGAGATGTGCCTGTCTCTGCCTCCTGAGTGCTGGGATTAAACAGACCACAGACCCTGCTTGTTTTGTTTGTTTTTGAGGCAGAATCTCTCTGTGTAGCCTAGGATGGCCTTGAACTGGCAGTGGTCCTCCTTCAGCCTCCTTAGTATGCCAACATGCTGGGCCTCTTTTGAGACAGGATATCACCAAGTAGACAAAGCTGTTTATGAACTCCTTATTATAGCTGGAGCTGGCCTTGAACTCTGTGTAGTTCAGATGAAAGATGGGAGTGCTTGCTTTGTCTTCAGAGCCTAATGAAAAGCTCATCTAAAATAGGTTCTTGTCCCAAATTTCATGAGTTTTCAGTAGGTAATAAGTAGCCTTATTAACTTCAAATTTTTATTACAAGAGAATTAGGTTTAGAAATGTTGGGAACTAAATAAAAGGATTCTAGTCTCTCCGTCCCCCTTCACCTCCTCCATGCAACAGTTATTACCAAGAGACAATTGCTGTTGGCATTTTGGATGGCTAATGGAGAGTGACTCCTAACAGTGGGTAGTTTCTTTTCTTTCCTCTAATATATCTGGATGTGTATGTAAATGATGAATTCCCATACAGAAGTAGAATATTTCTTCATGTAAGGATCTGTGAGAGGGTTAATGAACTTCGTTGTTGTTTTTTGAGACAGGTTTTCTCTGTGTAGCGTTGGAGCCTGTTCTGGAACTCACAGAGATCCGCCTGTCTCTGCCTCTTGAGTGCTGGGATTAAAGGTGTGTGTAACCACTGCCCAGCAGGTTAATGAACTTTTATGTCTGAGCAGGACTTGCATTTATTTAGTATATTTGGAATCTTTTTTGTTCTGATTTCTTTCTTTAGCTGTCGTCATACCCATTGATGACTTTCTGATATTCTAGAATGAGGATTTTGTTCTGCTTATTGCAATAAAGAATTGATATAGATACAAATAATCTTGGCACATCATTTTCCGAAGATAACATAGAGATTGCCTGGGGCTAAATGTTCTTTATTATGACCTGAGTTCAAAGTTTTCTTTCTACTTTTTATGATATATAAAACTGACATTCCAACTGGGAAGAAAGGACCTAAAAAAGTGAGAAAACAAAACAACTTTACAGGAAAATGTCTTAGAATCTCAAAAAAAAAAAAAAATCACTGTGTGTGTGTGTGTGTGTGTTTGTGTATGTGTGTGTATGTGTGTGTGGAGCGTGTATTGGCTTCAGGATTTTATGTTCTAGGCAAGTGCTCTACTTAAATCCTCATCACTTCTTTTAGGTGTTTTTGTTTTGTTTTGTTTTTAGACAGAATCTTACTAAGTGTCTCAGCCAGGCTTTGAACTTAGAATCCTCCTTCTCTCCATGCCCTGATTAAAAACAATCTTAAAAGACATATGGTGATCTTAATGTTGTGCATGGATCCAGATAGTCATCTCTTATGCTATCAGAATAAGGTAAACAGTAGGTAGGAAATCGATATAAAGTGCATTCTGGAATAAGGAATAATAGACAACTCACATCAAGTTTGTATTAGAAGGGCTGGAGAGATGGCTCACTGGTTAAGAGCACTGGCTGTTCTTCCAGAAGACCTTGGTTCAATTCCCCACACCAACATGGTAACTCACAACTCCAGTTCCAGGGAGTCCAACTCTCTCACAGACATACATACAGGCAAAACACCAATGCACATAAAATACAAATAAATACATTCCTTTTTTCTTAAAGGAATGTATTATATATAGAAAGAGATAGTCTGTACACTTACTAAATTTTTACCAAAAACTCTGAAAAATATTCTGACATCTTTCTTTAATAAATGAAAAACTAGCCTGGTGTTGGTGGCGCACGCTTTTAATCCCAGCACTCGGGAGGCAGAGGCAGGCAGATCTCTGTGAATTCGAGACCAGCCTGGTCTACAAGAGCTAGTTCCAGGACAGCCTCCAAAGCCACAGAGAAACCCTGTCTCGAAAAACCAAAAAAAAAAAAAAGGAAAAAAGGAAAAAAGAAAAATTAAAAAAAAAATAAATTAAAAACTAGCCTTCTTTCTACTGACTTCCACAGTAGTTAAGCAGTAGTGGGTGTTTTACCTCAAGTGAAATGATTTCAGAAGATTTCTCCCTTTCCCTTTGTAAAACTGCCTTTGGGACAAATTTCTGAGAGGTAGAGGTTTGTTGATCAGTGTGGCTGACAGCAGAGGGTTTGGGAAGACCAGAAATTGGAATTATTTCGGGGGGGGGCACTTTGGAAATGTGTGTGGGGAGAAGATTCTTGTATCCCAGGATCTTTCCTAAAAGTCCCTGATGTATATTGTAAAATCTTGTTTGTTTTCCTTTATGTAGCAGTGATGGCCTTGGCGTTTTGAACTTTGTGCCTAAAAAGTATAATGTTAAAATGTTTGAAGGGCGTTACAAAGTAACTATTGTAAAAGGGATATTGAGTGACAGGACTGAAAACCACTATGTGAACAGTATGAGGGAGGGAAGATCACCTAGAGTCTGCATATAATCTAGGAGCTTGAGCTCTGTGTGTTCCTGCTTTCAGTTTTGTCTGTCTGGTTTGGGTGGCTTGCCTATCTTTTTTCCATTTAGTCACATGTGACATGTTATGGGACTATAACACTTTCCATCTATGTCTCAGGGAGAATAAATGAGCATGTTCCTCTACCGAGAATATCTCAAGAGGGAATTCAAGTTAAGCAATTTTGTAGCAGCCTTTCTTCACTCTGGCAACCAATTTTCATTTTCTCTTCATGTTGTGTTTCCACCTAATGGTGTCACTTTGTAAATTGTCAAATACTTGAGTTGTAAAGGAAAATTTACTTCATAAAGCCAGGTAATAGGTGTCTTTTCCCTTGTCCAAAGATGAGGAAAAAGTTGGTAGATACTCTATATAAAACAAGCTTACCTTTTTATTTATTTGCTGGTTTTTCGAGACAGGTTTTCTCTGTGTAACAGCCTTAGCTGTCCTGGAACTCACTATGTAGACCAGGTTGGCCTCAAACTCACAGAGATCCACCTGCCTCTACCTCGTAAGTGCTGGGATTGAAGGGGTGTACTACTACCAACTGGCTAGCTTATCTTATTTTGATGACAAATTTTTTATTATTGTTTTTGTCTCAAGCCCACACCCACCACCCCCAGGGTTTCTCTGTGTCGTGCATGTTGTCCTGGAACTCACTCTGTAGACCAGGCTGGCCTTGAACTCACAAAGATTCACCTGCCTCTCAGGTGCTGGTATTAAAGGCAAAGTGCTACCACTGCCCAGCCGGTAATTGTTTATTTAGATTAGTTCTTAACCTAGGCAGTTTTGCTTCTGAGAGATTTTTTGACAATCTTGGGAAACACTTCTTGGCTACTAGCATTTTCTAGATAAAAGCCAGGAATAAAATCAAATAATGACCCTGACCTCCCCAACTAAGGGATATGTTACAGACTGTCTGCCGTCCTGGGTTTGAGAACCCAGTTGGAGGTCTCTAATATGCCTAACTTCGTATCCATAGGCTTTCTTTTCCTGTGTGGAGAAATGAGCCTCTTTCAGTATTAAGTTATTTTGCCCTTGGCTTTAGCCCTCTTATCTTGAGATATCTGGATGAATCTATAGTATGATCATCTACAGAAGAACGAAATCCTGAAGAAAGTAATGCTTTCTTAGTACAATATTTTCTGTGGCACACTTTAAAATCAAGCCTCCTTCAGTTTTTAATTTAGATTCAAAAATAGTATCTTGGGGCTGGAGAGATGACTTCGGTGGTCAAGAACATTGGCTATTCCTCCAGAAGACCCAAGTTTGATTCTCTCATGGTGGTTAACAACTATAATTCCAATTTTAGGAGATTCAGTATCTTCTGACCTCTTCCAAGCCAGGCAAACAAGTGGTACACAGACATACATGAGGCAAAATACTTTTTTTTTTTTATTGATTGTCTGACCTGAAGAGAGCTCCAGAGTACTACATCAATCCATCGAACCATCATGTTTAAAAAAAAAAAAAGAAAGAAAATCAAAATTTTCCAGGTCTTTGAACTTAATCCATGACTCTTAAAAAGATTATTTTAAATATTTTGTATTTTTATTTTATGCATATAGAAGTTTTGCTTGTAATATGTATATGTAGTTCCACAGAGGCCAGAAGGCATTACATCCCCTGGAACTGGAGTACAGACAGTTTGTGAGCCACCATGTAGGGGCTCGGAATTGAACCCAGGTTTTCTAGACAATCAGCCAGTGCTTTTAACTATGGAGCCCTCTTTCTGAATCTCAAATGGAATTTAAGAATAAACTGAGATTGACATTAGAAGTTATTTTTTATTATTTGAGCCTGGGTTCTTGGTTGTAAGATTAATTGGAAGAAAGGGAAATTTCATTTGACTGACAGGACATTTAAAATTATGTGAGTACCCCAGAGGTAATTGTAGGATGGATGCTGTATTTGATACTGTTCCAGTCTTATGATAAGCAGAGCTCTAATAATTTCTCTAGTCTTTAGTCTAAAGGAAAGGGGAATTATAAATAGATAAGCTACAAATCCCATTATTTGGCTTAGCTTTGCATTTTGTGTGCTAGTAATTTTTAGTAACCTTTGCCTTCTTAATTAATGAACATTATTCTAATATTACATACAGTTTATACACATAGGTGGCAGAATTGAGAACCAGCCTGGGGTTAAGAATTTTCCATGGGGGATTGATTTGCAGTGAATCAGTCTTCCTGTATAAATACACAGAACGCAATTACTGAGAGAAAAAGGCATACAGTAAATGGAATGATGGAGACCAAAACGGTGTGGCTTTATCAGTCACCCGGCACCTTCCAGCTATGTGTTTTGAGTGTTATAGGGACTATTCACCCAGGCAGGGCTGGCTTAAAGAAAACTAGTGGGTATCCTGAGTGACGGTACATATTAATCAGGGTTCTCTAGAGGAACAGAAGTGATAGAATGAATCTCTGTATCTGCTATCTGCCTACTTACCTTCTACCGCCCTACCTATCTATCATCTGGAATTTGTTAAGAGTTCCTATCTACCTATCTGTAGACTGCCTGACTGTCTGCATACCTACCTACCTACGTGGGATTTGTTAGAGTTCCCTTACAGGCTGTGGTTCAGCTAGTCCAACAATGACTGTCTCCTGACAGAAAATCCAAGAATCCAATAGTGGTTCAGCCCATGAGGCTGCAGGTCTCAGCTGATCTTCAGTCTACCTTGGAGTCCAAAAGAAGTAGGTTCTAATACCAGTGAAGGAGTGGTTCAGCTGCAGGCTATATGAACTTGCCAGTGAGAATGCAGGCATGAAAGTTAACAGCAAAAGCTGCTTTCTTCCTTGTTCTTTATATGGGCTGCCATGGGAAAGTGTGGCCCATATTTAGAGTGGGTCTCCCAACCTCAAATGATTTGATCAAGAAAAAAACCCTCACGGTGTGCCCAGATGTTTGGGTTTTTAGTTAATTCCAGATGTAATCAGGTTGACAAACAAGAGTAGCCACCTGACCTGTCATCTCAAACTCCGGGGTCAGGAGGATCCTGAGTTGGAGACCAGACTGAGTTAAACACTGACCTCCAGCAAACTGAACTCTCCAGGGAGACTGTCTCAACAAAACAAAACAAACCCAAAAATTATAGCTAACAACAACAACAAAAACCCAATAGGGGATGGTTTGGGATATCCTGTCTATAGTAAATGGAGATCCTTTGTCTCTCTTAGGCCTGAGAAGGTAGAAGAGGGAGTATTTATTTTTAGAACCTTGGGAGTTTAGCTGAAGGGGAGTGGCAGGTATTCTATAAGATTGTAGCCACTGGGAGGACTGGCCAGTAGGGAGGGAAACAAAACTATTTTCCCACCCTCTGATTTTTTTCCACTGAAGTTGGTATTCCCCAACAGAAAGCAGAGGATACAAGGAGCCTAGTTAATTCATAGAGGCAGCCTTATGAGGAACATGATAGAGCTAGAAAAGGTTGGATGGAGGAATTAAGGGAGAAGGAATGTCTAGAATGCTGACATTCTAGAAGTCAAGTTACAGGAGCCAGTGAAGAGTTAATGCTTGAGCAGGAATATTGAGAATGGATAGAATGGACCTGTTTGTAACAGGAGGATAGACTGACAGGCAGAGTGCTGCTACAGTTCTGGCAAGCCCAGAGCTGCTTTGTCCTGATACTATCCATAGAATTTTAATTACCATTAAGTAGGGCCTTTAGAAACCTGAACTCCAACATTCCCCTCTCCTCTCCTCCCTTCCCACCCTCCCCTCCCCTCTTCCTCTTCCTCATTATTTCTCCCCAGCAAACCCCCCCCCCATCTCTGCCTCTGTCTGTCTCTTGACAGGGACTGGCCATATAGCCCTGGTTAGCCTTGCACTCACCATGTTCTTGTGTGTCACCCTCTCCATCAATTAAGGCATGTATCACCACACCTAGCTTGAAGTACATGTATGAAGAAGCCAGAGGTCACCTTATCGTGTTGTTCCTCAGAAGCCATCTACCTTATTGTTTCACAAAGGGTCTATCATTGGGACCGGGGACTGGTTGGTTAAGTTAGGCTAACTGGCGCTGGCCAGTAAGTCCCAGGTGCCTGCCTGTCACTGCCTCCTAAGTGCCAGGATTACAAATGGGTGCTATCAAGCCTTGCTTTGGATATGGATGTTGGGGATTGAACATGCAGCAAGCACTTTACCAGTTTAGCTATTTTCCTAGTCCCTACAAATAACTTACTACCTAGATCAAAACAAAAAAGAATTCCCAGTACTCCAGCAGGTTCCTCATGTCCCTCCACTCCTAGTTGAGGACTATTATAGGTGGTTATTCCTCTCACTTTAGATCACTATATTGATTTTCAGAATATTAAGTGGAAGCATATATTACTTTGTGAGTTGACATTTTGTTCAGTGTTTTGTTTCTATGTTATCCTTCTTGTTGCTGTGTAGTATTAACAATATATAAATATATTGCAATTTATTCAATTTATACTTGATGAACATTTATGTTTCCAGTGTTGGGCTGGTATGAATGACATTATTACATTCCTGAACTTGTCTTTTTTGAAAATGTCAAACATTATGTCAAAATGTATAGTGCCAGATATCTATAGTAGTTTTTAAAACAAATTTATAGTCCTGTAGGGTTTTCCTTGTTTCTTTATTTTTTGTTATTAATAAATTTCCTTTCTCTTTTTCTTTCTCCTTTGAGAGAAAGGAAACCCTCCTTTGAGAGGGTTTCTTGTAGTCAAGGCTGGTCTCAAACTTCATTCATAGTTAGGTCTGGCTTTGACCTCTGGACACTCTTGTCTATATCTCACAAATGGTGGATAGTTTTTAGACAGGGCCTTCTTTACACTGCAGCATCAGATGGCCTTGGACTTATAGAGTGCTGGGGTTACATATATCATGGTCTGCTGCTTACTTCACTTTTGTTTTTTGAGATGCTCTCAACTCTGTTTGTAGCTGAGAGTCTAACCTTACCTTCCTTTCTTCCTGCTCTCACCTCCAGAGTACTGAGATTACAAGCATGTCCCAATCATACCCAGTTTGCCTGGTGCTGAGGATTGAACCCAAAGCATCGTGTATACTAGGTGATTTTGCCAGCTGAGCTACATATATCCCCAACCTTTGATTTCTTTCTATTTACTTTTGAGGCAGAGTGTGGTAGTTTAGATGTAATTGGCCCTCATAATCTCATAGGGAGTAGCACTATTAGGAGGGGTGGCTTTGTTGGAGTAAGTATAGCCTTGCTGGAGGAAGTGTGTCACTGTGGGGGTGGGCTTTGCAGTTTCCTATACTCAGGATACTGCCCAGTGTCTCAGTTGATTTCCTATTGTCTGCAAGATATAAGACTCTCAGATACTGCTCCAGCACCGCATCTGTCTGATTGCTGCCATGATCCCCATCATGATGATAATGGACTGAATTTCTGAAACTGAAATGGAGCCACCCCAATTTAATGTTTTCTTTATAAGATTTGCTGATGACATATAAGACTTGCTGATGTCATGACATCTTATCACAGCAATAAAAACTCTAAAGACACAGACTATCACTGAATCTTAGACTGTCCTTATCTCCTTACATTTGCAATTGGAATGACAGAATTCTCTGGACATTTTCCCCAGAAGTGTGTAGTTACTGTTTTGATCTGCATTTGGCAGATAGGTCTAAAGTGGAATAGATCAATTATTTATTGAGTTGCAGTCTTAATGACTCCTAGGTTTAAAAACATCAGAGGCAAAATTTTGTTTCTAAATCCTAGTAGAAGGATCTAGGGCAGAGGTGCCAGGTGGACCTGGTCTTTGTCTAGTGTTTGGTTTTTGCTACAGTAGAAGAAAGCCCATGATTGCTTTGCTCAGTCCACTTTGAAAGTGTTTTCACACACTTTTCTAACAGTCTGTCTGGCTGTCAGAAACATACACGTTTATGATCTGCAAGCTTAAGTAGGTGGCTGATTTAGTTCCTGTTTTGTTGGTAGGTTAAAGGGCACTTATGATTGGTTTATTTGATGTTGAAGGTTAAAATCTGATGTATTTGTTACCAAATGGGCATATGCTCATTAAAATATATCCTGTATTCACCCTCTTTGAGAAAGTACAATGTCAAACACAGGAATTAAACTACTTAAGGCCTTCCCCAGCTCCACTGACTTTTGCTTGGTCAATGCAAAGGCTGTTTTACATTGCTGTTTGTGAGAAAGAAAGAAAATCATTAGCACCAGATAAAATATTTGTCAAACATTTAGTAAGTGTCGATTATCACTAGTGATTTGTGTGTGTGTGTGTGTGTGTGTGTGTGTGTGTGTGTGTGTGTGTGTATTTTGCCTGCATATGTATCTGCACTGGCAGAGACCAGAGAAGGTGTTATTTCCTCTGGAATTGGCTCAGTGTTAAGAGCATATGGTCCTCTTTTGGGGCCTCAAGTTCCCTTCCCAGCACTCATATCAGGTGACTCACAACTACCTGTAACTCCAGCTCTGGTGAGATCTGATGCTTCTGGCCTCTGCAGGCACTTTCTCGAATGTGAATAATCCCATACAGACATACACATGAGCACATAATTAAAAATAAAATCTGTAAAAAATTTTAGAAGTCTAGGCTTCTTAGTAATAAAGATAAGCTAGTATGATAATTATATTTATCTAACTTAGGTGCCTTTTCCTCAGCTGTGATATTTTCAAAGACATTAAAACTTTTATTCATGAAGAATATAGCTTATTTTAATGGATCTTGCTTTTCAAAAAAATTAACATTCCTAGTCTTCAGAGATGTCTTGGTTACTTTTCCACTACTGTGAAAGGAAAATATGACCAAGGCCAACTTATAGAAGAAAGAAAAAGTTTATTGCGGTTTACACAGTTCAGAGGGAGTCTGTGACCATGATGGAGGGGAGAATGGCAACAGGGTTGGCAGGCATGGTGCTGAGCAGTAGCAGAGAGCTCACATCTGATCTACAAGTGAGAGGCAGAGAGAGCTAACTGGAAACGGTGGGCTTTTGAAACCTCAAACCCTCTTACACATCTCCTCCAACAAGGCCACACCTAATCCTTCTCAAACAGTTCTACCAACTGGGACCAAATATTCAAACATATGAGCCTATTGGGGGCAGTTCTCATTCAAACCACCACAAAACGATAATACGTTTCTTTGTGCTTTGAAAGACATCTTGGCTGGGTCTACACAGTAAGCCATTTAATTATGATAAAATAGTTGGGAGCACATTTAATAACACATCAGAGGAAGCTTGCATAGGCTGAAAGAGTATTTCTCCATGAATTTTTTTTTTTTAATTTTGAGATAGGGTCTGACTGTATGGGAGTGTGCCACCATACTTGCTCCGTAATACTCTTCTACTATGAGTCTCAGCATCTCTTTTGCTAATTGAATTTAGTTTTATGCATTTTTCTTCACTTAATTAAGCACCTTCTAATACATTTTTAAAAGGATGTATTTTTATTATTTTTTACAATTATTTGTGCATGTGTGGATATGTATATATGAATGAATCCAGTGCCTATGGAAGGTAGACGACACCTTGGATCCACTAAGGGCTGGAGTTACAGACTATTTTAATTTTCCTCATGTGGGCACTGGGAATCAAACTAAGGCCTTCTGCAAGAGCAGTTCTTAACTGCTGAGTCATCTTGCCAGCCCCTGTAGTATCTTTTTGATGTATTTCAGAAGAGAGACACTAAGAATTGTTACTTAAAGAAAGCAGCTTGGCTTTTTGGTGTCTTGTCCTGATAGTAGACATAGACATGTGCGTACACACACACACGCATACGCACACGCACACACGTGCTTGAGATCTGTCTGTCTGTCTGTCAATCAATCAATCAATCACAGTACTTTGGCTCATCGACTTCTGTGAATTTCAAAGGCTTTACTTTTCCACTAGTGTACTGACAATGACTTGGGAACTTTGTATTCTTTCTCCTTCCTGTGCCAGGGTTGTTTGGGATCTCAGTGATTGGGGAAATGTTTCAGTGCTGCAGGGCTGCAAGTAGAACAATTAAACTTGCAAGTGCTTGTGGAATAACACTGAGCATACAGTCTAACCTGACAGTGGGTGGCTGGAAAGAACCTGTGGCTCTTTATGCTTTCTGAGATGAATCTCAGATGTTGGTCACCTTGACTCCTGCAGGGGAAGTGTGCAGTTTGCCCTTGATGGAGCCTGTTTCTTGTGTATCACAGCTAGTTGGTTGCAATGGCTGTTTGGTTTGTTGCTCAATTCTCACTTCTTCTTTAATGACCCCAGAGAGTTTCCCCTTTGGGCTTATGATCAGCTTTTGCTGATTAACTCTGCCGCTTTTTGAGGCTCCCCAGGTAATGTTTTCTTACCTGTTTACTTTGAAGTTTTATAGACTGTGATATGTAAGAGAATCAGATTCTGGTTCTTTATTCACAGAACTCTCAAGTAGTAGTTGATCTGGGTAAAACAGGTTTTTCTTTTCTTTGGTACCTAATTTCTGCTCAAAAGTTTAGCCTTTTGCTGAGGTGTGAGGGGGAAAACAAAACACATGACTGAATGGGAAGATGAAAATAAATACTTTTCCTACCAAAAGTCCCTTATTTTTCCATATCAGAATGTGTGAGAAGCAGGATTTTCACTTAGTAATAACATATTCACCATCAGACTGGCCTGGAGCTCACAGAGTGAAGGTTTTTATCATATGATTCTGTAGAAAAGGACACCAGCATAGAGAAAAGGCAAAAATGGCTGGTGTGGTGATTGTATTCAAGACAGTGGTTTTTTTAAAAAGCTGATTGCAAGAAACTTCTGCCCTTTTTCCTATAGGCTGGTACTTCAGAGAGTTACAGCTTTCACATTCTTTTCGTATAGAACCCTCTCTAAATTGCCCATCCTTTAGGACGCAAAGCCTCATCTAATTTTCTAACCCTTATTTTCTTTTCTGATTGTGGGCAATCAGTAAAGAACTCTTGAGTGCTAAGGAAATTGCCAACTAGTGGAAAGGGGCCAATGCCTCCTGCTCATCTGTGCCTTTTTGATGAGCACTGAGTATACTGAGTATACTGGAATGATTTATTTCTTGCAAAGGCTGCATCTAGGGCATTATGTACGCTAGACAAAGGCTCTTCACTTCTATGCCTTTCTTTCAGGATTACAAGGTAGATTTAAATTTTCTTTAGTGTCTGTCCAAGAAATAAATATTAGGAACAATTGATCTAGTTGACCTGGTGGATTGATGTGGCTGATTTACTGCTTCCTGAGAAAGCTTGGGGAATTTCTTTTTCTTCCTCCCAAGAGCTGGGGAGTTGGGTCTCAGTAATGTAAAAGGGCTGTTTGCTATTTCACTGTAAAGAAATCAATGGAGAAATGGTCCACCATTTCTCCCTACCCCTTGTACCAGGAATTGAACCTAGGGCTACTCAAGTGCTGCTCCACTTCGCACCACCTCAAGCCCTTTCACCTTTTTGTTTTTATTATTTTGAGACAGTCTCACTAAGTTGCCCAGAATGGCCTTGAACTTATGGTGCTCCTGTTTCAAAATTCGTATTTCTGGGTCTTTAATCAGTAATTTAAAAAAATTTTAAGTGTGTGTGTGTGTGTGTGTGTGTGTGTGTGTGTGTGTGTGTGTGTGTATACCCCCATGTGTGCCTGTGGAGCCCAGAACAGAGTGTCATATCATATCTCCTGAAACTGGAGTTATAGATGGTTGGAACAGCTTTGTGGGTGCTGGGAAATGAACCTGGTTCTTCTGAAAGAGCAGGTAGCTTTTCTCACTGCTAGACCATCTCTCTATTCCCCAGAGTACTTTTTGAACCTGTTTCTTTAATTAGAAGTTCATTTCTTTTAGAAGTAGATAGCAGGTGTGTAAGTCTACAGTTTGAGAAAGCCACACCCAGAGGGACTTGGCCTTTGTAGACACCATTCTGGTCATTTGGCAGTGTTGTCTCTCTTGGTTGTGGGAGTAGTGAAGCTGTGGGTCCTTACTTTGGCCATTAAGATACTGAGATGGGAGGAACTATGAGAACTGCAAGTGTTGAACCTGTGGATCTTCTGGTTTGCATCTCTCATAGTTTGATTCTGAGAAATGAGGTAGTGGGAAATAAAAATGAAACAGGTTTGCAATGTGATCTTTGGATCTCAGTATCTTTGCCTGTGAAGGACAAATCTGCTCTGATGACCTGTGATAGTGTGATTGGTGAACTTATCAGTTGAGTGGATACAGAGCTCAGTTACAGATGACTGGCCTTTCTTTCCCATGTTCAGTCCAAAGCCATTTGCCCTAAACAACTTAAGTGGTAGACATGTACAACCTCCTAGGATCTTGCAAAACACATGATCTAAAGGCTATAAGCATTGTAATTATTTCACTTCAGTTGAGTAAGTGTTGAATTCCTGCTGTGGTAAAGCTGCTCTTTCAGGTGTTGTAGGCTAATCCAATTTGTTTGTATTCTTACTAGCACCTGAAGACCGTGAATTAAAATCTTTGGGCTGTTCTCCCTCATTGGGTGGAATGCCTTGCTCCAGGTCAGATTAAATCACAATGCCCCTAGGCTAATGCAGTTTGACTGTGACTGACAACATTAAAAAATGACCAAGTCAAGGCATATTATATGTGTAGCACATTAAAAGTGCAAAGAAGACACTGTACTGTGGTATAAGGATCAATCTTCTGCTGGGAAGTAGCTTTCCCAGAGCTCTAATTCTATAGTGATTATAGAGGTCAGGAAAATAATTACTGTTTGAATGTCTTCCTGGGTAAGTGACTGATACTCTGCCTAAGGTCTCAGTTATGGCCAGATGTGTACTTTGGGACAAACGGGCAATTTGAGTGAGGGGTTTTTGACCATACAATCTTAGCTTATATCCCACTATTTAAAAACCAGTAGCCAATTGTTGCAGGAGACAGTGTGTATTAAGTTTTAGATTAGGATTGATTGAACTGATGTGAAAATAAAAGAGGAGACAGATCTCTATGGAAGCAGATTTTCCTTCATCAGAACAATGAAGGGCAGAAGTCTCTACGAAGGAATGGAGACTGTGCCCAGGTGCAGGGGGCTTGGGGCTTTTATAGGGCAGCAAAGGGAACTTTTGGGATGGAAGATTCCACATGCAGAGCTGTTCCTCTGCAATCTCAAGGTTATAAATACCAATGGAAGTTGGTATGTTGATTTCTTATTAGGAGTCCCTGGGTCCTAACATCCTGAAAAAGATGTTGTCAATTTGTCAATGTACTTATTTTAGAGTTTCTCAACTCACCTGGGGTTTTGGGGTTAGTAGCCCTTACTAAGTTCTTGTGCCAGTAGTTATTGGTAGGTAGTTAGGATTGAGATACACAACTTTAGTTGGATGTGAATGGTACCATATATCCAAAATAAAGTCTGCCCTGAACATAAATTATAAACAGAAAGCTCTTGGGGTACCATTGAATGCAATGTGTTATGCAATATTTTGCCTAGGGACAGTAAGAATCAAGCATTGAAAGAAGACTGGAAAGATTAGGATTGTAGTTCAGTGGTAGAGTATACATCTTGTATGCAAGAAGCCCTTGGTTCAGTCCCCAGAACTGCAATTCTGAGGTGGCTGGATATTGAATTAGGAAACTTAGGTTCTGACTTTTTATTCTGTCCAAAACCTTTCTGTAGGGTAGTAAGCATATCATTTCAAACCCATGGGGCCTGTGCTTATAAAGTGAGAATGTTTATATTGTACTTGATCACTAAGGTTCCCTTTAGGTCCTGGATTCTGTGTTGGAGTGTTGCATCAGAACCCATCTTGGGGTTTGTACTGCTTTTGAGACCCAAAGGAGCTGCCTTTTTCCAAGGAGATAATGCTAGGTTACGCCACAGAACTGTTCAATGAGCCATCAATGTAGTGAGGTGCTTCTTCATTGGGGACTGAGCCTGCTGTTTGTAGTAACCCAAAGTGGACTTCAGGATGAAACCAGAAGTGATTTCTGTGATTACTTAGTTGCCTGCACAAAAAGCTTGTCATGACCCATTTTTCTTGTTATTATTCTGTCTTTTGAGATAGAGAATTTACATGTGAAACTGAATTCCAGGATACCCATTCTGTTCCTGATAATCAACACAGTTGGGCCTAGAGAGATGACCAAGGGCTAAGTGTAGGAGCTGTTCTTATAGAAGACCTTAGCTCAGTTCCCAGCACCACATTGGGTGTTTTCCAATTACATGTAACTTTGAGGGACACACACACACACACACACACACACACACACACACAACACACTTGAAAATTAAAAATGTTTAAAAAAAAAGAATTGACACAGTCATCAAGAAAATATGTTCTTGCTGAACTTAATTTTGTAACTAATTAATGACGACTGTCTACGTACTGGAATTTTAAGGCTTTTGAGCATTGTTTTTCATTTCCTGTTCTTTGCTTTGTCTCTAATGTTCTGTTATTTTTCATTCAGTGCCGTGAAGAATCGGTATCTGGTGTTATCTTTTGACATTGCTAACATGTAATTTCTATGTGAATTAGGAATTAGTAACCTCACTCATAACTCACTATGTGGTTTGATCACAGCTTTGACCCAAGTAGTCTCTTGGGTAGAAATCATGGCATTCCTTTGATGGTGACAGACTCCTTTGGTCTTTCCCAATTTTTTTGCTGGAATTGCTGTGGCTTTGTAGAATTGAAGTTGTTGATAGCAACAGTGGACTCTGGGGAATGGGCACCTGTTGTAGATAAGCTGTTTCCATGGATAGTCCACAGGGAACCTAAAACTTGCCTAATGTTAATTGCCTTTTATTAGTCCAATTACGAAAGGTATTGTTTTAGTCCATTTGGGATGCTGTGTAACATAATGCCTTAAACAGTGGCTTATAAACAACAAAACCTCATTTATATTTTGGCAGTATTGGAGGCTGGAAGACTAAGTTCAAGGCAACATAAGTTCAGGACCTACTTCTAGAAGTGGCACTCAGAAGAGAGTTCATACAAGGGGTTCATAGGCAGTGACCATTTGCTGTGACCCCACTTAGAAAGAGCAGGTTCACTCTCTTGGTTTTGTCTCTTGTCAGGGAACTAATTGTACGGCTGTTCCTCCATGATCTCATAACCTCTGAGGGTTTCTCCCTCCTGATAACACTAGCTTGAGGGTTTGATGTCAGCAGAAATTTTGTGGGAGAATATAAGCATTTAGTCCATAGTTGTTCAAGAAAGGTGTGTTAAATATCCGTTCTATTTGTGAGATTTTTTATTCTTAACAATAATAGATACCCAAGAGGAAGAGAGCTCAAGCCAGTACCATCTTTTTTTTTCAAAACATCTTCTACCTGTTTAGCTTTCCTTTTCTCCTGGTAAACCACTTAACTAATCTCTCAAACCTGAACTTGAAAATTTGGAATTATTTGTACCATTCTCACTCCATAGTTTCTCATAGCCAAAAGTTTTTGATCTAGTATCCTTTCTGTTGCTGTGATAAAACACTGACCAAAAGCATGGTAGGAAAGGAAAGAATTTATTTGGCCTATACTTCCAGGTCACAGTCCATCATTGGTGGGAGTCAGGGCTGAACTTGAAGCAGAAACCTCAGCGGAATGTTGCTTGCTGTTTACTCACTGGCTTAAGCATAACTCAGTACAGTCCAAGAACACCTACTCAGGGAATAGTGAAACCCACAGTGGTCTGGGCCCTCCTATACCAATTAACAATCAAGACAGTTCCCCACAGACATGCCCACAGGCCAGTGTGATTTAGCAATCCCTCATTTGAGACTCCCTTCTTACATGACTAAGCTGTGTCTGATTGATAGTTGAAGCTGACTGTGACAGTCACTAAATCTAGTTTCTGCAGCTTTAGAAATGTCTTTCAACTTACTAGCTGGGTAGCATGGCTTAAATCTATGATCCCAGCATATAAATCATAAGATTACTGCTAGTTCAAGGCTATCCTAGGCTGTGTAGTGAGTTCTAGAATAGCCTGGGCTATAATGTTGAGATCTTGTCTTTAAAACAAAGTACAAACCGCCGGCTGGGCGGTGGTGGCGCACACCTTTAATCCCAGCACTTGGGAGGCAGAGGCAGGTGGATCTCTGTGAGTTCGAGACCAGCCTGGTCAACAAGAGCTAGTTCCAGGACAGCCACCCAAAGCCACAGGGAAACCCTTTCCTAAAAACCAAAAAAAAAAAAAAAAAAAAAAAAAAAAAAACCCAAAAAACAAAGTACAAACCACCCCAATTTTTCATTAGTTTTAATAATGAGGAGAGAAACATTTGGTTTGGGGTTATGACTCCGGAGGGGTAGAGTCCATCTTGGAGAGAGAAGGGTTAGAAACCTGGTGGCAGGAGCAGGAAGCTAGCCAATCACATTTTTTTTCATCCAAACATAGGAAGGACAAAGCAAAAAAATGTGTATTTTTTTTTTATCAAATTGATATAACGTTCCCAGTGTTATATCACATAAGGGCAAACCCAGTTTCTTTGTCTCTTGCCCTTTCCAGCAATCACTCAACTGAACTATTTACTGCTGATATCCATTCTTAGTCATCTTTACCAAATAATCTTTCAGAAAAAAACTACTTTCATGTTCAACAATTTATGTCTGTTTTTTAATTGTACTGATTTGTTTTCTTTTACTCAATATTATTTTCCATAAATTTTTCTTTATAAAAAGATCTTTATGTTTAATGTTTCAACATGGATGCATAAAATGTGTTATAGTTTAACCATTTCTCTATCTGTGGACATTTACATTTCTTGAATTTTTTTTTTAACTATTACAAAGAACATTAAAAGGAACACACTTGAGCATTTCTGTTTGTGAACATAATAAGAGGTTTATAGAAGCCACCAAAGTGGTGTTTCTGGATCAAAGTAGATAAAGATTTACAATATTAGTAGATGCCATCTACTTACTTTACCAAAACTTCATATTGATTTATAATTTTACCTATCATGCTATTTTCTCTAAGCCTATCATCATCATCATCATCATCATCATCATCATCATCATCATCATTATATAATTATTGAGAAAGTGTTTCACCATGTAAACTTGGCTAGCTTTGAACTCAAACTCAGCATCCTCTTGGCCTGCCTCATCCTTCCAAATTCTGGGATTGTAGGTACAGCATGCTTTTATGCCTGGCTTCCAAGCTCATTTTAAAAATTTATTTATATTTTGTGTGTATTGGTGTTTTGCTATGAGTGTCAAGTTCTCTGGAACTGGAATTATAGACAGTTGTGAGCTGCCATGTGGGTGTTGGGACTTGAACTTGGGTCTTCTGGAAGAGCAGCCAGTACTCTTAGCCACTGAGCCATCTCTCCAGCCCCCGCAAGCCCATTTTTAATATTTTCTCTGTCTCAGTTCTCTATTTGATGTATCCCTTTCCCTCCACTGTCGTGTGTGCCTGCTATATGGTAGGTAGGCAAAAATGGTCCCTATCTGTGTAGCTTCACTTTTACCACATAGTGAGAACTTGTGCTGTTCCTGGGTTCTTTTTATGCATTTTTAGCTGCTATACTCTTCCTGGTATGCCATTTTTTAAAAAGCCGTGTAGAATTTTCTTTTACTTTTTTTAACTAGCTTAAAATTGATCATCTCTCAAGCCATTCATGGTGTCACATACCAGCATTCAAGGCAGAGGCATGCAGATTTCTATGCCAGTCTGATCTACATAGTGAGTTCAAGGACAGCCAGGGCTACATAGGAAGACCCCATTTCAAAACAAATACATCAATAAAATTATTCTCTCTTGTTATCATTCTTCCCCTTAGTAGAGTTAGGTAGCCTTTCCTTGATGTACTCTTAGCACAGACTGGCTCTTTTCTATACATTTTCTTCTGAAGAATTTTGTCCTTTGTGTGTAGATACATGTAGTGTATATACAAAAGCGTAGACAGGGCTGGAGAGACGGTTTAGTTATGAGCACCTTTTACTGTTGCAGAGGACTCTGTTTCAGTTCCCAGTGCCTAC
Source organism: Cricetulus griseus (assembly GCF_003668045.3). Lineage (NCBI taxonomy): Eukaryota > Metazoa > Chordata > Mammalia > Rodentia > Cricetidae > Cricetulus > Cricetulus griseus. The sequence continues at coordinate 312,387 of NW_023276807.1, forward strand.
ATGGTAATTTATTACCATCCTAACTCTAGTTCCAGAGGATCCCATGTTTTCTTCTGACTTCCTCTAGCACCAGGCATGTATGTGGTATACTGATATACATGAAGGCAAAACACTGATACGCAGAAAATAAAATTTATAATGTATATACATCCCCTTTCCCTGGGGAAGGAACTAGCTTCGTGCCTTAAAAATGTTAGAGAGTGAACGTGGTGGTAGTGGCTTACACCTTTAATCCCAGCACTAGGGAGGCAGAGATGGGTGGATCTCTGACTTTGATATCAGAGTTGTCTACAAATAGGACAGCTAGAACTGTTAACAAAGAAACCCTGTCTCAAAAACCAAACAAACAAACTCCAAGAAACTATTAGTAAGTGAATAACAAAGTATCCAACAAACTAAGTTTTGTAAGGCACTATGGCCTGGTAAATAGGCACAACAAAGGACCTAGCCATGTAGTCAGGGAGATAAGAAACAGAAGAGTAGATGGAAGGCAGGTTGCGATAAGCCTATCACAAATTAATACTTAACAGAAATTTAGAGATGAATTTTTAAGAGTGAATGGCTCACTTCTGTAATTCCAGTTGCTTGGGAGGTTGAGGCAAGAGGATTTAAGTTAGAGAACTGCTTTGCCTATAAAGTGAGTTCAAGACTAGCCTGGCAACTTAGTCATACCCTATGTCAAAAGTTAAGAAGGGCTTGGGATGTCGCTCAGTGGTAGAATATTTACCTGGGATCTGGCATGCGTGAAGGAGGTCCTAGGTTCCATCTCAGAGATTTTGACTGAGTCTGATAAGCTTGCGGATGAGATTTCATCGTTGTTTATGTCAGATACTGTGCGGACTTCAAGAGTGGGTAAATGAGTTTTTAGAGCAGGGAATAGCCAACAGTAATCTCATAGTTGAATCTGTCTCTATGAACCAAGAATGATTTTTCCTTTTTTGTTTTTTTCTTTCTTCAATAGAGTCTCATTATGTAGTTCAGGCTGGCCTCAAACTTGTGGCACTGCTTCAACCTCTGAGTGCTGGTATTGTTTTCATGAACCACTTTGCATGCTTGTTTTTTGCATTTTCAGATTGTTGACTAAAAAGAATATTTTGTGATATGGGAATTATATGAGATTCAGATTTCAGGGTGTATATAGTTAAGTCGTGTGGGAAACCCAACACACTCATTAGCACACAGGTATGAGTAGCTGTATCAGAATCAGTTCACAGTCTGGATCCATACAAAAGGGGAAAATTCAAACCGAGTAGAGGGAAAGTGACACTCGAGTTGAGAACTGGTTTAAGAGAGAAACTGTCCCAGAGTACTAGCAGTGAGATAAAGATGATAGCTAACACTGACAGTGCTCAAGATTAGTCCTCTTATTTTACAAAATAAGCAGATCAAAAATTGTATCAAAGTCCATGTGGCACTGTTAGATGGGAGCAGCTGGTATAGAAACTTTGAGGGCTGCAGAAGATGATAAGATTATTGCTGAGGTGCGGCCACATCATGAATATCAGCTTTGCCCTTGAAAAATGAGAATTCAAGAGCAGACTTCCTTTCTCTGGGTTTAGTAATGTTTCTGTTTTTCCTCTTTTCTAGAAGGACTTTGAGCCTTACTTGGAGATTTTGGAGGCATATTCCACAAAAGCCAAGAATTATGTGAATGGGTATTGCACCAAATATGAGCCCTGGCAGCTAATTGCGTGGAGTGTCCTGTGTACTCTGCTGATAGTCTGGGTGTATGAGCTTATCTTCCAGCCAGAGAGTAAGTATACTACCCCTAGTGTAAAGGTAGGTTGGAGTATCACTCATGCTTGGTGGGTTCCAAGCATCTCTTGGTTTAGTTCTGCCTTCTAAAATCTATTTAGATGGAAAATAAATCAATTTATGAATTATGAAGTTCTGTTAGTACTTTGGGGTAACTATTACTATTTATGGTTTTGTGGACTTTTTTCATTTGTAGTTTATATAAAAAAATCCTTAGATACTAGTTACTATAAAGATTCACAGATGACTCAGAGTGTAGCTTACACATTTTTCAATACCAGTTTCTTTCTAGAACAAAATTGTGTTATTTGAGATTCCTAGAGTAGAGATGTATTGCTTTCATTTATGGCCTTCCTTTTCATTAAAGAATAGGAGCAGTGCTCATAGAGCTACCGCCTCCTGCCAGGTGGGCCCTAGGATTATCTGCATAAGTAACACATGGCTCTTTCTCCTTTGGAGCTAAACTTCTGTCAAAGGACAGTGGCAGTGACTTCTCAGAGGGACATGGGAAGAACACCATTTCTCAGGGGCTGCAGAGGATGAGCTGTCTTTCAGTGGCTTGCAAACGTCACAGCCTTCCCAAGGCGGAAGCACCTCACCTGCACACCCATCTCTTCCCCACCTAGACCTCTAGGTGACTGTGCCCATAACCCCACAGGCTGCTGTGCTTGGGAAGTGGTTTGATTATATTTATAATAGTGGATGCTGACAGTGGATATTTTGTAATGCTCTCTGGGCTCGCCCCATACTTATTAACTTCTTGAGTAACTTCCTTGGTAGAAGAAATAACTTCAAAGAAAATCTAACCATTTTTCATGTGTTTGATATTTGCCCATTGCTTCACTTCCTTAATGCCATCTGTTGGGGGCACGTTAACTATTCTTTTTCTGCTTTTCTTTCCATTTTCCCAGGGTAAGTCAGCTTAGAAACTAGATTATTTTTATCTTTTTTTAAAAATGACTTTGTTCTCACTATTTTTATGTGTCTTTGTATTTTATGTGCATGCTTGTCTGTGTGAGGGTGTCAGAGCCCCTGGAACTGGAGTTAGAGACAGTTGGAAACTGCCACGTGGGTGCTGGGATTGAAGCTGGATCCTCCGAAAGAGCAGGCAGTACTCTTAACCACTGAGCCATCTCTCCAGCCCCCATTTTTAAAAAATCTTTTTATCATGCAGCCATTAAGCTATTTTAGTAGCATTGCAGTTACAGCAAAATAAATGTTGCAAAACATGAGAGCCGAGAGGCAAGTTCCACTGCTTTAGAGCTTTTTAATTAAAGTGGAAATGAGATGTGACTGTCCTGTCTAAAATTATAGTTCACTGCCAGCTTTTAAAGCACTGTTTAAACCTTGTCTTGAAAACAAACAAACAAACAAAACAAAACAAAACAACCCCACTGTCTTCAGTTTCTGTTCCTCATCCTCACTAGATTTTCTCCTACACTGTTGAGGAGACTGGCCGTTCATTTCAGTTCGTGGTCCACATGTGGCTGTAACCTTAGTTGTCTATTCAGGTGTTCTTACCCAGGAAGTGTTTGATTCAGTGGCAAGGAGCCCATCATATTCATTTATTCATTTATGCACTCTATCTCCCCTCCCTCTTCCTTCCCCTCTCTCTTCCCTCCCTTCTCCCCTCCCCCATTTCATCTCATCTGTCTTGTCTTGTTTTGTTTCAGCTTGAGATAGGGTCTCACTGTGTAGACCAGACTTGCTTGTAGCTTGTCATGATCCTCCTGAATGCTGAGATTATAGTTGCAAAAAGAATGTCTGGCTTTTTTCTTTTTTTACTGTGATAGACATACATACATACATACATACATACATACATACATAGTATGTGGGTTTTTGCCTACATATGTGTCTATGCAACATGTTCATGTCTTACGTTACCTTTAGAAAGGGGCTTGGAAAGGGGCTTGCTGGGATCAAGCACTGAGCCCTGTGCGTGCCAGGCAACTGCTCCACCAATGAATTATGCTCCAGTCATTTTAAAGTATACAGTTGAGTGGCGTTCACATTTAATTCACATTTACAATCTCTATCTTCAGAATATTTTCTTTAGTCTGAATGCATGGTGGTTCAACTTTGAACTCCCAGCTCTTGGAAAACTAAGGCAGGAAGATTGTAAGTTTGAGGTCAGCCTGGACTACATTGACCCTTTCTAAAAACCCAGAAAATTTCAAAGTCCCCATTTCCCATTTTTCCTAACCCCTAAAAATCACCATTCTGGGTACTTCTCATTTTAAGATTGTATATTTCTAAAACCACAGTAGAGTTGGAGCTGTTGAAATTTTTACTTATTTGTTATAATTAGTATTAGTTTTAGGTATTTATGTCTTTAAATTAAAAAATGTATTTAACTGTAAATATTATGTTCAACATACTGTTTTGAAATATGTATGCATTATATAATGGCTAAGTTGAGCTACTTAACATTTATTACCTCTGTTTTCTGTGATTAGGTATTTTAGTTGTCAGTTGGCTGAGCCATGCATTTTGCTGAACTTGTATCAGAAGCACAGCCATCTTGGGTCTTGGTGCTTGCTTACTTGCTGACCCTGAGCATTCCATATGAAAACTACCAAAACATATTAGTGAGATAGGCTATTTAAGTCTTTGTGGGTTGAACTCCAAGCCATTTTAGCTTTTAGTACGAATTTTCATTAAAAAAGAATCTGTGCTCATTGTAGGAAACGTATACTATATGGATAAGCCACTGATACCAACTGAAATCTTGCTACTACAGAATACCAATTATATTAGTCAGGGTTCCTAGAGGAACTGGACAAGTAAAATGAAAGAGATTCATTAGATTGGCTTACATGATAGGGACTGAGTAGGTACAGTAATGACTGTCTTGGCATTGGAAGGTTGAGACTCTAATAGCTGCTCAGTCTGAAGCTGGGTCTATCAGCAGTCCCAGTCTTGTGCTCAAGAGCCTGCCTAGAGAACTCATGAGAGCTACTGGCCTTAGTCTGCCTTGGAAGGCCCTAGACGGTAGGTTCCAGTAGCTGAAAAGGATGATGGCAAAAGCATCATATCTGGGCTCCTGAAGGTGTGGCCCACCCTGGGAGAGGTTCTTCTCCCTGAGCTAATCCTTCCTGGAAATGCCCTGACATAGGCTTGTCTCTTAGTTGATTCTAAATACAAAGGAGCTAGCAATCAAGATTAACCATCATACAACTGTCTGTCTATTTCTAGTCTGAATTAGATTAAAGCAGACAAGATGGAGTGTTTATAGACTAAAACTAGGTGGACATTGGCAATTTCATTTGGCTTGCTACATGCACCCACATCTGTTTTTATTTTGTAACTTCCAAAAGAAATGTTGAACACAGATAAGAATGTTACTCAAAAGCTAGACATTTTAGCTTATGCCTGAAGTCTCAACATTCAGGAGGCTGAGGCAGGAGAATCTGCAGGTAGGAGTGGATGTTGGACTAAATAGCAAGTTCCAGACTAGCCTGGACTATAGAGTGAGACCCTGTCTTGGGAGGAAGGAAGGGAGGGAGGGAGGAAGGAAATAAGGAAGGAAGGGTGAGTTAGGTATCATTTTGATGGAATCTTGGCATTGACTTTACTCCCTTGATAATATTGGAATATACTACATAGTAGAACAATAAAATTATTTTTAGTGTAGTGTACTTGAAAATCCAGAATCTAGACTAGTGTTAAATCTGATTGAACTTTAAACTCTGTTCTCCTTCTGAGGGTAGTGAGGGTAACTCTGGAGCGTATGGTGGAAGTCAGGGGAGGGGTTAGCAAGCTGTCTGAGGTGTCAGTTCTTCCTTAATTCTGACCAGGGAATATGAGCTCATAGTTTACTCCTGTGTACTGTTGGTTTTATTATGGCTCTGCAGGTAAAGACACTTGCTGTTCAGGTCTGGCTATCTGAGTTTGAGTTTCTAGCACCCATGTAAAAAAGCCAGGTTCTATGTGTCGGTAATCTCGTGTGCCTATGGCAAGATAGGAGATAGAGACAGGAGAATCCTTGGAAATCCACAGGCCAGCCAGCCTGTATACACTGCAGTGAACAGCAAAAAAGAGACCCTGTCTCAATGTGGAAGGACCATTAACTTGAAGTTGTCCTCTGACTTCTACAAGTGCCATGTCCATCCCTTCCACAAATATATTAAAGGAATTTTCACTTTACATGTTTAGAGTCGTGGTTTCATGTGACCCTGGCTGACCTGGAACTCATTGTGTAGACCAGACTAGCCTCAAACTCACAGAGGTTTGCCTGTCTCTGCCTCCTCCTAAGCTAGCATTAAATGCATGTGCCACCACACTCAGAAGGAAGAAAACTAAACTAAAACTAAAAAACTAAAACTAAAAACTAAACTAAAACTAAAACTAAAAACTAAACTAAAACTAAAAAATCTTTATTAATGGGCTGGAGAGATGGCTCAGGACCTCTGTTCTTCCAGAGGTCCTGAGTTCAATTCCCAGCAACCACATGGTGGCTCACAACGATCTGTTATAAGATCTGGTGCTGTCTTCTGGTGTGCAGATATACATGGAAGCAGAATGTTGTATATATAATAAATAAATAAAAAAATTAAAAAAAATCTTTATTTATTGTGGGAGAATGTATTTAAGTACATGAGTATATATGATGTGTGTACATGTGCCAGAGCACATGTGCTCAGAGGGTAACTCTGGTGTCAATTTCCACTTCCTCCCTTTATGTGGCTTCCCGGGATTGAATTCAGGTAGTCAGACAGCACAGCACATGCCTTTACCTGCTGAGCCATCTCACTGGCCCGGAAGAATTTTTGTCTGTTTTGTTTTGTTTTTCAAGACGGTTTCTCTATGTAACAGCTCTGGCTGTTCTGGCACTCACTCTGTAAACCAGGCTGGCCTCAAACTCACAAAGATCTGCCTTCCTCTGCCTTCCAAGTACTAGGATTAAAGGTGTGTGCCACCAAACGGAGCAAGAATCTTTAATATAGAAGAAAACGGATATAGTTAATTCATGTAAAAAAGATGTAGTTGTATGTTACAGTGTCTAGGAGAAAATATTCTGAAAAAATAATAGTGCCTGTAAGTGAGTGGCAACAGTCTGTCTTGTTGCTTTATTATAGTCTGGGTTTCAGTGGTTCTGTCGCTGGGATTTACAGTGTTGATGGGATATTGTCATAGGAGGACTGTGCCATCTAAAGCAAGCACAGTAAAGCAAAGATACAGGCAGGCCTTGATGAGTAGACATGCCTGTGTGGTACCAAGTTAGGAGTTGCCCTACCCAGGTCCCATAGGAATGCAACAAACGTTCATAATTAGTTCGTCACTCGGATAAAAGCTGGTCTAGAGTCTTTCCTAGTTGCAAAAGAATAACAAAAGAATCTCTACAGTGCATTTGAAGCAGTGTAGAGTCCTGGGAGCCCTAGATTTAAAAAGTTGAAGACTTCACTTAACTCCTACTCTCTCACTGCTCTGAACACATTCTAATTCTCTGACCTTCAGTTACCTTTTATGTCTGTCATTCTTAGATAGCCTGTAAAGCCTTCCAGCCCAGCCTTAGTTTCCAGGATCAAATGAGGTGTATTCAGTGTGAATGCACAAGTGGCCTGCCAACTTGTTGATTTATAATTATTGTAGTTGACAGGGTCAGGATTCTTGGTCCTTTGTAACTGCCCCAAAGTGGATTCTGACATCCATGACTTTTCAGGTTCCTTTTAAGTCTAGAAAATGTAGTCAGGGTCAGTGTTGCTTGAGAGACTGAAATACAGGTCCTGGCAGAAAGCATGTGTTAGCCATTGCTTTGGGGGTAGAGAGACGTATGAACATTTGGAAGCCTTGGGAAGGTCAAAACTATAGAGTAAGTCTATCTGTACTGGTAATTCTACTTCTGGGAATTTACCCCATAGATATGTGTGCAGAATGGTGTGTATTAAAAAATTGTTTATTTTTAACATGGTTTTAACAGAAAAAATTACGAAGAGCCTATGTGTCCTTCAGTGAGGAGAAGATTAAATAGATTATGGAACTTTCCTTTAATGGATACACAGGTGCCTGCACCCTGGGACACAGATGAGCACGAGCACACATATGCTCATACCTTATACACACAGACAGGAACTAATGAGGAACTGCTAATCTTCAATATTTCTGAGTGGGAAAGCAAGTACTACGGTAGTAGACTCTACCACCTCTTCAGGAAAAGAGAAAAATACATTCCCTGCATTGGTAAATACATCAAACTTTAGAAGTGTATGCTGGAAACAAAGTGCTTATATAAGGGCAGAATGAGGTCTGGGTGGAAGGAAATGAGGGTAAAGAAACATTATCACATGTGTTTATTGAAATTTTGGGCTACATAAATATGCTACATAAAAATTAAACTTTCCCCTGGAGGAAGTGAAGTGGTAAGAGACACCTGAATAATTGCTGTCTGTTGACTAGTAGGTTATATCCATGGAATTTCATGTGACTAAAAAAACTCTTTGTTCCTTGTAGGTTTGTGGTCACGGTTTAAAAAGAAATTATTTAAGCTAATAAGGAAGATGCCATATATTGGACGAAAGGTAGGTACAGTCTGTGTGGGTCTTTCCCTGTTTGGCATGGATGCCTCTTCTTCCTGTTGCTGGATCATTATTCTTAAGGAAGAGGAGTGATTTTTATCCCCCAAACTTACCGGGCATTTGACAGTGTTTGGAAACTGGTTAGGTTGTGACAACGCCAATGGCAGGCCCCTGGCATCTATGGGTGGAGACTTGGTGGCTGTAAAGCACTTCCAAGTGCATGGCATGGATGGCCCACAGCAGGTATATCTGCCTTAAGATGTTGGAAAGGCCACCTTTGAGAAACCTCACTTTCTCCAAAGAAGAGATGAGGGATCTTCTAAGGAACAACTTGAAATTAGAAAACGATACTGAATGAAGTTTTACTGTGCTTTAGAACAGTATTTGGCTGGACTGAATTTATATACTCATTTGGGGATTAGATCACAGGCTGGCAAATTTTCTGTGAAGAACCAGACATTCTTCACTCTGTGGGTCCCAGGAAGAGAATAGGTAAGGAATGAACCTGCTTCTGTTCCAGGGAAACTATATTCACAAAAACAGGAGGCCTCCGGCAATAGTTCCCTGATTCCAGGGTTGGAAACTTAAGCGAGATAACAACTGTTTTCTTGCTCTTTGCCCCTCTTTACTTGATCTCTTCACTGTGTCCTCTTTGCTATCACTCACACTGGGATAAGATATTTCTCCTCAGGGCTGGGCTCTTTATCAAGGGGGAGATAAGCTAGACAGACTCCTTGTCTGAGTGTCTTCAGAGCCCCAGTGCCCTGCTCTGACATGTCTCTCACCTTCTCTCTGGCTTTTCCTAGCTTTACTTATTTCAGGTTTTCCTACAGTTAGGACTTTGAGTCTCCTAGAGTGTGGGGGTGGGGGTGGGGTGGGGGTGGGCTCAGGGGCAGCTGCTATGATAGGCTGTCACAAGGGAGAGGATCCCCCCATTAATATTCCTTGTGATTTTAATGTCTCCACCTTTCTCCTTCAATTATAAGAATGATTTGATTTAACTGATTGATTGATTTTTGCAGTGTTGGGAATCATATCAGGTACCTCATACAGAAAAGGCAAGCTTTCTGCTACCGATCTGCATTCCTAGAGAAACATTCTTTCTTTGGTGATGGTAGTGGTGGGACTTGGGGTTGAATCTGGGACCTCATGCTGCAAGGCAGTCACTTGACTGCTGAGCTGCAGTAAAATGTCTTTTTGTTGAGGTTTGGTAGTAATGGTGGTAACATTGTCAGTGGTGGTGGTATCATTGTCTGTTGGTGATGGTGGTGGTGATGGTGGTGATGGTGGTGATGGCGGTGGCAGTGGTAATAGTCGTCAGACATGAGACATCAGGCATGCTAGTCAAGCACTCTACAGCTGAGCTGCATTCCTAGCTCCTTGAAGTTTTTGAGACAAAAAAATGCTAGGATTCCAGAATTCTTAAATTTATAAACTTATATAACTGAAGATCCTTAGAGGCTATGTAAGTACCTTCATTTTTCAGAAGCAGATTCGAAGGATTAGAGACAGGAAGTTATTGTGTGTGTACACATGTGCACTTTCTCAATCTTAGTTCTTTTTACTGTTTTGCTAGTTGAACAGCTGCAAGTCCTTTCTTTTGTGGAACTTGCTCTTTAATAGAAAAGACAGAAAGCAAACAAACATAACATTTGCATTTATAATTTTATGAAAAATTTAAATATAGCATTTTATTAGTATATAAATGTATATATAAATATAAAAATTACAGATTCGTGAAAAATGAATTTTATAATGGATGCAAGAATTGGGAATAGGAAGAATTTGCTGTGGTTTTTAATATACTTCCCAATGGGATTGGGGGGGGTCTGTTTTCCCTTGTTAAAACGGTGTGATCTACCCATGAGCACTCAGCTTTCATAGTTTGTTCCTGTTGTATGGTTGCTCTACATGCAACATAATCTTCCATTTATGACTTAAAAAAATGCCTCCATGCCCATAGCATGCCTCAACATTGTCCTCAACTGCTGCCTGCAGTGCTGACATGCTGTAAAGGAGTAGCTTTTCTGTGGCTTCCCTGAGGGCTGCTTGTAAGAAGATTCCCCATATTCTAATCATCAGTGGCCAGGACTGAGGAAAATGAAAACTGGTGTGAGATCTTGGACATTAGACTTTACTGACTATATTGCTGAAACCACAGCACTGTAGCATATAGATTGATTGTAACGTATAGCCTTTTTCTCCACACTTGCCTCTCAAGAGTCTCAAAAGTAGGGTGTGTTTATAATTTGCTGTTGTTTCTCTCCTGAGCCCCATTTGTAGAATTTTGTCTCCCTTGCTAAAAATAAGCTTCATGAGATGAAGACTTTTTTTAAATACTGTGTATCGGGTTTTTGTTTTTGTTGTTTTTTTGTTTTTGTTTTTGCTTTTTATTTTGATTTTTCAAGACAGGGTTTCTCTGTGTAACAGTTCTGGCTGCCCTGGAACTTGCTTTGTAGACCAGGCTGGCCTGGAACTCAGATCCACCTGAGTCTGCCTCTCGAGTGCTGGGATTAAAGAAGTGTACCTCTATCTCCCGCTGTTTTTTTTTTTTTTTTATGGCTGTATCTCTAGCCTGGAGTAGTAGTTCAGCAGATACTTGTTGTACAAATAAGTAAATGAATAAAAGAAATGGCTCAGAAAATGTAGCTATGAGGATGGAAAAGAATCATAGTTGATAAATTACGTAACAGAAAGGACCTTAGTTTCTCCTAGCATTTCTGGGTCAGATGTGTCAAGCTGCCCATAGCAGCTTAAGAAGACAACGTAGTATATTCATTGTGGCAATTCTTAGGTCTGTGTGGATACCTTGGGAGCTGTGTGGATCTCCATACTTGGTTTACTTTGCAGGTGTCTGTTGAAGTTATTCATCAATTGCAAAACAGCCAGGATTCCCTTTTACTGTAACTTGTCCTGTTTTATGACTGTCTGTCCATCACAGTGTTGCTGTTGACAACACAGCACCAAAGGCCTAGTATTGCTGCACTCAGAGTAGTGCTGACGGAAGCCAGTTCAAACCAAGTGCAGTGCAGCGTTGGTGACGTCAGCACAGCTTGCAAAGGGGGAAATGCAGTGCATCTTTGACTTTCAGAAGGAAAGCTGGCTTTTAAAATTTCTAAGAGGCATTGTACACATTGGCTGGCTAAACAGATAAAATGTTCATTTTCCTTTAAAAAAAGGAAATTCTAATTTAGTAGCACCTATGTAGCACCTGGTGTTGGGCCATTGACTGGATCTCAGAGATAGCTTTTCTATTCTCTATACTTCACTCTAGAAGGTATTCTAGTTAACTTTTTTTTCTTTATCCTTGAAGATCGAAGAACAGTTGAGTAAGACCAAGAAGGATGTTGTCAAGCACATGCCTTTCCTGAAGATGGATAAAGAGTATGTGAAAACTCTACCTGCTCAAGGTCTAAGCACAGCTGAGGTTCTGGAGAAACTCAAGGAGTACAGTTCCATGGGTAAGCCTTGGCCCAGGGATGCTGCCTCTGTCCTTGTCACTGACTAATGTTACTGGAGGACCCATTCTCTACTCTAAAGACCAGATTTCATATTACAGATGAAATACAGATTTCTGTCAAGATTATAATAATCTCTCTTTCAAGGCACAGAAGATTACTCAAAACATTTACTGTAACTCCACCCTCCAAAGATGAACACAGAGCTGGGTGTGTCGGTGCTTGCCGGTAATTCTAATACTTATGAGGTTGAGATTAGAGGATTGCCGCAGGCCCAAGACCAGCCCACACCAGCTAGGGCTTACTTACTTTGGAAAAGTATCTACTTTTCCAAAAAATAAAGAAGTAAAATTTTAAAAAATCCCAAAAAGATGAACACAAATGATAGAGACAGGTAGGCAGGGGCTAGAGAGCTAGTTTAGTGTTTAAGAGCACTGGCTACTCTTCCAGAGGCCTGCGGTTCAGTTCCCAGCACCAGCTTGGTGGCTCACAATTATCTATAACTCTAGTTCCAGGTGATCCAATTCCCTCTTCTGGCCTCCCTGGCATGAGGCATGCACATGGGTGCATAGACATACATGCAGGCAAAACACCCATAAACATAGAAAAAAAATTAATTGAAAAAAAAAAAAGATAGAGGTAGGTGGATGGATAAGTGGACAATTGATCTATATGGGTGTGTGTATGTCTACACCTATTGAGCTATACAAATGTGTATTGTTCTACTGTATGCATTGGCATATACCACGTTCAAGAGCATATACTCATGTTCAAAAGCGTAGCCTGAGAATCACTCAGGTTCATAGATGCCTGGATTTTCAGCTTTAATATCACCCTCTGTGTGCTCCAGTTTTTCCTTATAGTCTCTACTTCCCCAGAAGTCTGATTAAGAGATTAAAGGAAATCATACATGAAAACATGTAGTACCTGGCATATGTCATTTATCAGTTGTCCAGTAAGTGTTAAGTATTACTGCTATTATTAACATAAACACATGCATGTCTGTTTTAGATACGACTTTAAAATATAAGCCTTTTGGTTTTTGAAACAGGGACTTAATAGAGCTGAGAATGACCTTGAATATTTGATCTTCCTGCTACCGCTTCCCATGAGCTTGAATTGCAAGATGTGTCTCTGTGCCCAGTTTATGCAGTGCTAGCACTGAACCTATGGCCCAGTACTTTATAGTTAGTGTGTTTCTGCAGCACCCCTCTCAGACCACTTTTAATAGGATGCAGCCTGTGGTAGCAGAAAGACCTGAAGAACTCATCTCAGCAGGTTTGTTAGTGTCATACATACGTTTCTGGGACAGCAAGTGGAACTCTGGTGTTGAGCCCTTCTTGCCTTGTCTCATGGTCACTTCCGTACCCGCTCTTGAATGTTAGTTATGGCACAGACAAGTGGCTACTGCAGTGTGTGGATTTCCAGGCCTAGAAGTAAGGGAGAGGGCCTGAGCTGGAGGTGCTTCTCCATTGGTATGCTTTGTCCTCTGGCTGGAGTTTGTATAGTGATATTTCACACTTGCTCTTGTCTGTCAGCTGGGCTTATAGCAGTTCCTACACTTCCTGTGAGTGGATAGGGAAATGAGGAAATGGGGTGCTACTATGGAAAAGGATCATATGGAGAACAGGAAATACATGGAGGCAAAGGGCAGCTTTTACGTTGAGAGAATGTAGCTGTGGGTGAGGACAACATTATTGTCTATCTACATTATACCTTGGTGTAGTTCCTATCTTTTCCCACAATTAATGAATGGCCTTTCATCTCTATTTTGCTGTGGTAAATAATTATTGAAATTCTTTTGTTTTTAATATAAGAATAACATGAGTTTCTATTCAACTTATTCTTTTACTCTTTCTAAAAATATTTATTTTTAATTATATGTATGGGTATGTGTCTGTGTGGGAATGTATATACTTGAGTGCAGGTCCCCTCAGAAGCTAGGAGAAGACATTGGGTCGCTTAGAGCCAGAGATACAGGAAGTTGTGAACTGCTTGATGTGGGCACTGGGATCCAGTCTCTTGTCATCTGCAACAGAGTATATAGTCTTAACTGCTGAGCCATATGTCTGGTTCCTGATTTTTTTTTTTACCCTTATGCACTGAAGTTTTTGTCTGTCCTGTCTCAGTGATGCCTGCTTGCTGACTGAGGGATCTTGACTTTTTCTGCAGATATTTTCTGGCAAGAAGGGAAAGCCTCAGGAGCTGTGTACAGTGGGGAACAGAAGCTCACAGAGCTGCTGGTGCAGGTAAACACTGGGTGCTTGTGTGCATAGGTGCCATCCCTAGTTCATTTAACTATTTAATTTCCTTTTTGTGATAATAATAATAAGAGTAATAATATCACTTAAGGGATTTACTGTTGAAATAAAACAGTAAAATCAAAATCAAAAATAAAACAGTAAAAACAAATATCAATTTAGAGGTTTCTTTTCACACAAACAGGTGAATGTGCACAATAATATCAAATGCATCTTCAGCTTGTGAAAAGATGAAATGTCATTTATATCTCTGGTTTTTACTGGGTTCTCTGAGGAAGCCATATCTCTAGTGAAGGAGCCTGCTGTTTTTATTTGTTGAGACAGAGTCTCTGTATAGGCCTGGCTGTCCTTGAACTAATTATGTAGACCAGGCTGTTTCAAACTCACAGAGATCCTCCTGCCTCTGCCTCCCAGGTGATTGGATTAAAGCTGAGTGCCACCACCATCTGGCACAGTTTAATACTTTTAACTGCATTTCTGTTTCTTCCCTTATCACATTGTAAAATCACTTGTGTACACGTCTGTCTCTTCCATTATAGTTTGATCTTTAAGTTGGGGGATAGTTCATACCCTTTTTCCTGTTCTCACTGTTGGACCCAATACCTGAAAACATCATTTCCTGCCTTGTTTGGTGTAACAGCCTATCTTATATTATACCTCTTTGCATTTCTTTGCAGGCCTATGGGGAGTTTGCATGGAGCAATCCACTGCATCCAGATATCTTCCCTGGACTACGGAAGTTAGAGGCAGAAATTGTAAGGATGGCTTGTTCCCTCTTCAATGGAGGACCAGATTCCTGTGGATGTGTAAGTGGCTCATAATAGAAGTTTTAAAATAATCTACTATACAAGTACTATTTTTGTTATTATAGAATGATCTAGAGGAAGTACAATTTTAAAATGTTATTTGTACTTTTTGGAATCCTGGGTGTCAACATTTTGGTATATTCTAGGTATTTTTTTCTCTTCAGTTCCATATTTTCAGAAATCTTTAAGCCCATATAAAGTTGCTAGGACAATTTAAAGAACAGTGTGGGTTCACCAGATATTTTGTCACATCTCTCTACTTGGCTATTTTCTCCCTCTTTTCAACTATTCATCCACATACCTATTAATTGCCATTTATCTACTCCCCTCCCATTTCTTTTTGGTATTTTGAGATAGTGTCAAGCCCAGGCTGGCCTTGAACCTGCCTTGTAGCTTAGGGTAACCTTGAACTCCTGAAACTCCTGCCTCCTCCCTAGTGCTGTGATTGTAGGTGTGTTGGCCTTTTCAGCATTTTTTCTTAAAAGTGCTTTTCTTAACCCCAGTGTCACATTTGAAAAAAAGCTACTTTCTTCCACACTAGTGAGGTTTATTTATTTGTTGTACAAAGGGGAGTTTGGGGTTTTCTGTAGTCTCCTGTTGCTCTGTGGCCTTGGGCAAACCCCTGGTCGACACATTGCTAGAGAGGAAGATCTGGCTTTAGCAGATTGTCTTGTAGAAACTTGGGTTGTGCTTTGTTTTAGGGTTTAGCTAGTTCTTAATGTTAGTTCAGTGATGGATATAACTTTTAATGCTTTGTCAAGCTTTTTAGTTTTTTTATTAGGAAAGTTGCTTAGGGTATTAACTGCATGTTGCTAGAAATAGAAGTACTGTCATATTCTTCTCACATGACAGGTCTAAATCAATGGAAAGCCCCTTTTCTCTGAATCTTCTTACCCCCACATATTTTTTAAAATTAATTAATTAATTTAGTCATTTAATTTTTATGTGTGCTGGTATTTGGCCTGTGTGTATGTCTGTGTGAGGGAGTCGGATCCACTGGAACTGGAGTCACAGACAGCTGTGAACTGCCCTGTGGGTGCTGGGAATTGAACCTGAGTCCTTTGGAAGGGCAGCCAGAGCTCTTAACCACCGAGCCATCTCTTCAGTTCCACCCTCACATCTCTTCTAAGTTATTTAGGTATTTTCGTGATTCCTTGGATCTCCAGCTGTCCAGGCACGACTACACTACACAGCTCTCTAAGTAGAGAGTGGCATTGGTCTTTCTGTCATTGTCTTTTTCTAACTCTGGATTCACTATAAATGTATCTCAGACCTTTTTTCTGAGTCAGAATTTTTTATTTTCAGGGGTGTTGATTCTGTTTCTTGCTCTTCTTGACATATTTATTCCTGTGTGAGTGCCATTTACTCTTTGTCATTGATGTGTTGTCTCATTTTTTTTTTTTTGTTTTTTTGTTTTTTTGTTTTTTTTTTTGGTCTGGCTTTGATCTGTTGTACTGAATTAGGATCTTATGTGCTGAGCAGTGGTTCTCAACCTGTGGGTCAAGACCATCAGAAAACAGGCATTTCCAGTGGTCTTAGGAACTGAGACAACTAGCACTCAGCAGCAAAATTACAGTTATGGAATAGCAATAAAAATTAATTTATGGTTGAGGGTTCCTAAGGCCATTGAAAATATATGTGTTTTCCAATAGTCTTGACCTACAGTTTGAGAACCAAAGTGCTACCTACGGTGAGAAACCATTATGAGGAAGCACCTTCAGGTGTTTCCTTACAAAGCTGGGCTTTTCTTTTTCATACCCCAACCCCATGTTTACAGTAGTTGCCATCTGCTTCATCCTGGTTCTTCTAGTGGTCTCTCCTGATGGTCTGTTTGTGCTGACTCAAGGTGGGTGACTTCTCTGCCGGGCTGGCTGAAGTTTTGTTCCTCCTCTACTAGAACTTTAGGTTCTGTTCTTCAGAGATTGTATTAAAAGTGCTATCTGCACAGTTGAAAGAGGGTAGTCTACTTTGAGCTTTAATCCATCACGAATCCCTGGATCTTTACCCATTTGCTGTTCTGTCTATGAGTTGCTTCTCTTTCCCCATCATTCATGTCCACTACACACAGAAAGGAAGAGGATAAGGAAACTCTGCCTCTCAGAAGATGTAGTCAGGAGAGTGTGGTCATGACACTTTCCCAGACTTTGCTGACTTCCCTGATTCCCAGGGTCAACTGTGCACCATTTGGTTGTTATCTCTGGGCCTGTAGTATACTACTGTTTCTTTGCCGGTGTTTGAAATTTGTTACATACTTTCTCTTTCCTTATTTGGGGGTGATTATTGCATAGCTCTTAGGGCTGTAGCTATTGTTTCCTTTCTCATTTCTTTCAGGTAATAAGTAATTAATCTTCCATATTAATACATAAATACAACCCTAAGGACTGTCATACTGCACTTAAACCTTGTCTCTCTCCAGGTATCCTTTTTAGTGGCACGGCAGGGACTAGAAGAAAGGATGATGTTCAATTCACGGTCTTTTCTTGTGTTTAGACTTCTATAGAATGCTCTCCTTGTTTCCCTCCCTCCCTCCCCTTAGTCTCTTTCTCTTTTTTGTCTTTGCTTCTCTCTGTGTGTCTCTCTTGATGAGCTGTTTTTTGATGAAAAGGGGTTCACTGTTGAGAGAAGCAAGAAGACTAGGCCAAATTAAAGGGAAATCTTTAAACTGAACCTAGCTGTGGGTCTTAAACACTTCTCAGGCCTTTTTCTTCTGCTTCAAACTATCCTTCCCTATATTAACTTCATTTACCTCATTCACAATGAATAAGAGGGCAAATTCATATACTAAAAAATTAAATAACAGGTACTTTGACTGGCTTGCATAAATGCCACCATGTTCAGCCATATCAGAAAGAAAATGTTTTGTGTTCTTAAACCACATACCTCAGAGTGAATTTTTTATATATTTATATATTATATAAATATATATTTATATTTTATATATATTTATATTTATATTTAATATTTAATATAATAATTTATATTTTAATATAATAAATATATTAAAATATATTTATATTTTATATATTTATATATTATATATTATATATATATATATATATATATATAGACACAGGTGGCTTGTGGCCTCTGTTTTCTTACTCCATAATTAAATTTCTGCCCTGAAGACAGGACACATGATGTAGATGACTAGGAATTAGGAAATGT